>NC_139804.1:37547770-38150270 GCF_963457635.1 Microchirus variegatus
ACATTATAAATGTACAAAAATGTTATGTAATTATCTGTTCAGTCGATTATATTGTATTATATTGGTCTAATAATCAAAGTCAAGAAGATCAGAATACAATAATACTATAAAATAATTCTAAAATACCTCCACACACACACACACACACACACACACCGCTCACGTGCCTCCTTTTATCTGCTGAGGTTTTGAGGAACAAACGCGCCTCTGAAACGTCGGCCTCCGCCCAGTTTGTGGCGCAGAGAAAAGTATAAAAACAGTGTTTATTTCTGTGGTTTTTCCAGAGCAGTGATGACGACGTTTCTGGAACCATGAGTCACTGTTACATTTAAATCGTGTCGACGTTACGATCCATGAATGACAGTTCATCCACTTTATTATTATTATTATTATTATTAGGTACACGCGTCACGTTTCACCCGTTCATACAGCACATCTGCAGAATATTATTTTTCTTACCCATTCACACGCTGTCAGGAGCAACTTGTGGTGCCTTGGGAATCTAACCCTCAACCTTCCAGTTGAAAGACAACTCACTCCACCACTCATCCACTGTCGCCCCATGAACACGACAACCAGGGCTACTGTTTTATGTTTTTGTTCTTTTAAGAAAGTTACATTCGCTAGACTTAGCTAAGCTACATTAGCTTCTTTGCTATGTTTGAGACATAAGTGCCGAGTCATAAACATATAAACATATTCCACATTTCCAGAGAGTCATTTTGTATTCCCACGTGCACGTAAAAACATCCAGTTCTGTTCATAATCAATCAAATATAAATCTTTGTATTAAAACTAATATTTGTTATGATGCTAAGCTAACTCACAGCCAAATATCCTGACTGTCTCGGGCTAGCATGTCTGTATCTTAGCATCGCTCACTACGTGATGCATTTAGCGTGTTTGAACTTCTGCGCGTGAGTGATGTTACGTGGATAACTCACCAACACAAACATGGTTTGTCCCGCGACCAGCTCACTGTTGACAGACATGGTCTCTCCTCTCAGATCCTCTCGGTCCAAACGGCCAACGCACTCTTGTTGTTGATATTTTAAGATTTAAAAGATGAAATAATAATAAAAACCAGATAACATCAACTCAGTTGTCTCCAGCGTCTTAGGCTTCTTGGTGTCTTCCATGTGGCAGCCATTCCAAAACCTCTGATTTTGCACAGGTGTGGCTGCTAAAGGCTAATGAGTCGGTACCACCACGCCCCCTAGAGGTGTGTCATCAGTACTGACCCTGCCTCTCACTCTATCGAACCACACCTATCAATTATTTATGTATTTCCTTGTCTTCGTTGTGCTCTGATTTGAAAACACTTCTATAAAATATAGGACTCAGATAAAGGACAGATGTTGGAACAAAAAGTGTCTTTTAATGAAAATTGTATTCGACAAAAGGAGGCAAAAACAAAACAAAGCACCGAGAAAAGGTCGTGGAAAAACAAACAGGAAAAGAAAAATACCTACAAAGTGAGCAGGACCAAGAACTTTAATTGGACACAGGTGACTCAGATCAGGGCGGAGCCAAGAACACGACAGGAAGTGAAACGACACACACTGGGGAAAACTACAAAATAAAACAGGAAACTAACAAGACACAAGAAAAACCAGAAACAAAAAACTATAAATCCCCAAAGTTTAAGGAAACACAAAGTGACAATAACATGAAAATAACATGTTACAACGTGGTTTTTCAAATGGTTGTGAACAAAAGCCCATAAATAATTATAATTTAGAGGGTTGATTGTATTTGAAAATTGTTTTAAAATAATTACGAAAAAATGTTGAATACGGATGTGTTTCAGTGTTGTGTGGCTCTCTATTATTGATTGATAAATTGTATTGATAAATATTATTATTAGTATTTTTTACATAGATATTTGTTAACATAGTTGTACAGTAGAATTTATTCAATGTGAGGTCCCTCAAGGTTCAGTAGTAGGACTGATCTTTTCTTCCACTAATACGCTCTTAAGCTGATGATACTCAAATTAATAAAAATTAAATGAATATTTCAATTGTGAACAATTGGTTTTAATGTTTAAATCAAATAAAAAAGTCTCTCACTTCAGGACTGTGTTTGTGTGAAACTTTGTTTTTCTTAACTTTGTGAAATCTCAGTGATTTGACCTTTAATTTCTCACGCTGCGAATGTTTCAGCGCTGCAGGAAAAAAAAGAAAAAGTCGTTACGTTGAGCAAACATCGCCTCGTGAGTCACCGGTGACCGTGTTTAGAGGCTCTAACGTCAGCCGGAGGGAATTAATCCTCTGCCTCGGTTCACATGTTCATCCAGTCAGTGTGAAACACATGTATAAATAAGACAGAGCTGATATGAGCTGAGTCTATAAGAACATCCTGAACTGTCAGCGTCTCACACACACGCACGCACACACACACACACACACACACACACACACACACACACACACACACACACACACACACACACACACACACACACACACACACACACACACACACACACACACACACACACACACACACAGTCCAGCCTCTTTGAACGCATCATCATCATCATCATCGTCTATATTTAGTTTGACTGTGTGAATATGTGGAGGGTAATAAACAGGAAGGTACAATTATTATTTTCATCATTTACTGCTGATAATTAAAGATATAACTTATGCACCTTGGGCTTGGATGCAAATTTAAAAAAAAAAAAAACTCTATATTTTGATTCTGTGGTTAATCTGTGAATCATAATTGAATGCAAAAAAAAGGTTGACTGATACAAATAAAAACACATACAACAAGATAAAAAATTGATAAAACCAATAAAATCCACAAAATAGTGGAATCATTAAAAAGTAATTAAAGTTACTCAAAAACACAATGTTTTGGTGAAGGTCTAGTCAGGGGTTCTCAAAGTTCTGATACCTGAGGCCAATTTAGGAACCCAACATTAGACTGAGGGTCGCCACAGGAAAAAAACCAGTAAGAAATCAGAAATAAATCCCATTTGTAATAATTTTAATGACCAGATTGCAGTTCTACAGTTTAGCGTTAAGTAATATAAGCGTTAATATAATGTAATTTAATCGTTAATATAATAACGCTTTATAATTACTGGGTAATTACCCAGTATTTTGGCCATTGTTCTTACCTTCTAATTACAGGTTAATACCAAGTAACACATTTCTGTTACCATATATTTACTGGGTAAATAGCTAGTAATTGGGGGCTGTAGCTACCTGCTTATTACCAGCTTATAACACAATAATACACTAAAATTCACCATATAGAAACCAGGTAAATACCCAGTATTTTTGTTTACACTTATTGGTCTGTATCCAGTAATGTCCAATAAACATTTAACAAGCTTAGTCGCTCCTGGATTAAAACTATCAACTGTAATTCATTGAGGGGCCGCCAGAAATGTTTCTGCGGGCCGCCATTGGCCCCCGGGCCGCACTTTGAGAACCAATGTTCTGATATAAGTAGTAGTAGATCATTTTATGTATATAGAGAGATGGGTTTTTATATTAAATAATGATTTTTATTCAAAATAATAAGTTTGCCCTTTCGTCAAAGAACCAACAAAACTGTTTTCAGCTGTGCTAACATCATTGCACAAGGGTTTTCTAATCATCAATACCCTTCTAACGTGATTATCAAACACAATGTACCATTAAAACACTGGAAATGAGCCTCTATACACCTATGTACATATTCCATTTAAAACCAGATTAATTAATCTGATTAATTTAATGTTATATCCATTTTAAAAGGTGCTTCAACTGCCTAAAAAAAAAAGTATTTTGCACAGTATTTTGTATTTTTTGTCATTTTTGTCATTTTCTCTGCGTCCAAATGTTGAAGAAAACAAGAAAACAGTGAATTGGTCACAGTGAAATCCCTCTTTTTCTACAATAGGTGTCAAATTCCAGCAGCAAATTCCTGGTGCGGCTGCTTTACGGCACCACCGTCCCTGCAACAACAACAAGTCTCAAATGTGAACACTGTGTTTGTAGAGAAAACAAAGTGGGACCTCCCCACGCTGCGGTCAGCGCTCAGTCAGGGTGTTGGTGGACGTCACCGCGCACCGTTAATCCGCTCCATGTGTTGGAAACTCGACACGCTGACCACAGGGCGTGTGCGGCGGGCCGCGGCAGTGATGAAAGACCCTCCGGTGACCCATCAATAAAGAGCCGCTCTGCCCTGATGAACGTATTCTTCGTCCACCCATCCCCCGCGTCCACCAGCACCAGCACCACATGACCTGCATCCTGCTTCCACGACGAGTCTGTAAATCAGGGGAGACCACACTTTTCCCACTGAAGAGACAAAACTGACACTTGATAAAGGACAGTGGGTCAAAAGTAAACATTCCCTTGTATTTAAACACAAGGATCTACTGTGATCCAGTGTTCCTTCATGGACTATTTCTTTAGCTTTTTGTTTATGCCACAAAACTTGACTTTAAAAAAAAAAAAAAAAAACTCTTCCATTACATTAACCCTTTAAGGCAGGGGTCTGCAACCTTTAGAATGCAAAGAGCCATTTTTGTCCCCTCTCCACCCAAATAAAATTATTCTGGAGCCGCAAAAAACCTATTTCATCCTTAAAATGAAGATAAAATAACATGTAAAGTTGTTGTTTTTACACATGTACTATATTCAAAGAACTACAGTTTGTCACACGTTGATACCAAACCTCTAAAGTGTAGAAAAATGACTTTGAGATGAAATTTTATGTACAATTTTATGTAGTTTATGTATGAGAAAATCTGCCTGGCCTAAGTATATGGATCTAAGCATGGACAGGACTCCAAATGTGAATTTCTTCATGTATGCATTACTTTAATGGCTTTAAGGGGAGGTTTTCCAATTGGATGTGATGGACAAAATATCCAAAACACTATTATTTACGCCTTTAACTTGACAAAAAAGTGTGAAAAACATGAAAAGTTTTTTTTCTTCAAAGCGAGAAGGAGCCACTACCGAGGGGCTGAAGAGCCGCATGAGGCTCTAGAGCCGCAGGTTGCAGACCCCTGCTTTAAGGCATTGGTTCTCAAAGTGTGGCCCGGGGGCCAATGTCGGCCCACAGAAACATTTCTGGCGGCCCCGCAATGAAATACAGTTGATAGTTTTAATCCAGGAGCGACTAAGCTTGTTAAATGTTTATTGGACATTACTGGATACAGACCAATAAGTGTAAACAAAAATACTGGGTATTTACCTGGTTTCTATATGGTGAATTTTAGTGTATTATTGTGTTATAAGCTGGTAATAAGCAGGTAGCTACAGCCCCCAATTACTAGCTATTTACCCAGTAAATATATGGTAACAGAAATGTGTTACTTGGTATTAACCTGTAATTAGAAGGTAAGAACAATGGCCAAAATACTGGGTAATAACCCAGTAAATTATAACGCGTTATTATATTACAATCCGTGACATCAGGTCCTCACTCAGTGTGGCCAATTCTTTCCTCCATTAACATGCTCCTATGAGGTCTAACTTCATGTTGACATGACACAAATATCTGTTGATATGCTGATGATACTCAGATTTATCTTCGCTGTCACCCTGAAATCGAAGCTTGGAGCCAATAACGTCCATATTTGCTGGTGAGATTTCCACAAATGTATTTCCCAGAATGTTCGACAATTACACACAGAGTGAAATTTTAATTATAGATCATGAGTCTACCCCCCACACACACAATAATTACAACCATTTCAGCTATTCTACTCTTGTAAATTTAATTTGCGTTTTGTGCTTTTAATTTTAATATAATTTTGCTAATCGTTCTCTCAGCGTTTTGTGTTTTAATGACTGTACAGTGCTTTGTTTGCTTTGTTACAGAATACGGAAATCTGTGATATCTCCTGTAGAGTAAATGAACCAGCTGTACATTTTTCATTCATCTGGACAAATTGGTAAGAATCACAACTTTGCAGCGTGGATTCAAATATCTTACAAACCTCAGAGAAGTAAAAAAAGATAAAAAAAGAAAAGCACGTGGCTTAAAAACTCCCACGTGGCGTCGGAGCGTTAATCAGATCCAGGCAAAACTGGATCAGGTCCCACATGTGGACGAGTGGATTATAAAAGCTGTGAACAATTAACATGCGTGAGACTCTGCTTCAGTGTGAGAGTTTAAAAAAAACATCAGTCTCTGCTTCACGTTAACTTCTCTGGATTCATTTAAGACGATTTTAAAGGCAATAAAGTGAGCGTTTGTTTAATTTTACAGCAGTGAAGATGAGGGAGTTTCTCTCTTTTGGTGGAGATTACTTTATACTAGTTTTCATGCTTAGTTAATCTTCTTCTTTTATTAATATTATTATCACTACTCCTACTACACATGTGTATATTATGGTAAAGCAGCTTCAATATCAGAAATATTGATTTAATAAGACTAAATGTTTACAGATTGCTGTAAATTTAACTTTGGTTTTAAGGTGTACACACTGAATTTTTTTAAATAAGTTAATTCTTTATGTCACAGCTTTTTGAACATTTTAAAAATGAGTCAATGTATCATTAAGTTCATTTATTATGTTCCTCGCGCACAAAGGTAAGACGAACCTATTGAAATTGTTCCGTTTCTTATTATTTTTCTTTTGCCGCTTTGATCTTGAATTTGACCTCCTAAACGTGCGTGAAAACGGACGCAAATTCCCACGCACATCATAACTGGCGAAAATTTTTATAAAATAATGGACTTGTGAAAATCCTATGGAAAATGGCTCAGTATGCTCCCCCACAGGTCAGGCCCCTATGGAGCTGGCCGAAATTTATTTGCGCCGAAAAATCGCAAAATTCTGTGGGTATATTGTCCGGTCCGAGAAGAACAAAAATCCTCGACACAATGACCTCAACTCAACAGGAAGTCCACCATCTTGTTAACGTTTGAAATGCTCTTCTTGCAAGTTATTCTTCTCATTATCATTATTATTATTATTATTCCTCCATATCAATGCTGGTAAAAAATGTACGTATAAGTCGTTCGGTAAAAAAGCGTGGAAAAGTGGAAGTGGGAGGGGCTGAAATGGACGCAAAAAAACTTTTATTAGGTGTTTAACGTACATGAACGAAACTTGGTGAATGTGTTTATTAGGTTGTGACGGTCAAAAAAGTAAATGAGGGCTTATGCTCTAAACCCAACAGGAAGGCTGCCATCTTGGACTGAACGCCAACTCTGAGGCCATTTTGGCGATTTCTCACCAGTGGTATTTGAACAAACTTGTCCTTTGTTGTTGTTGGTTTTTGTTTAGTGTTTACTATTATTTTTCTGTCAGTTATTTATAATAACAAACCTTTATTCGTCATTATTGTTTATTTTACTGTTGTGGTGTTGAAGTAGAGACTTTTCTCCTGTGGAGCTGAAACCAAGGGGAAAATGTCAGTTTCCCCAGACGTCCTGTGAAATAACGAGTTAAATGTGTGATTGTGCCACATCACAGTGTGTGCGTGTGTGTGTGTGTGTGTGTGTGTGTGTGTGTGTGTGTGTGTGTGTGTGTGTGTGTGTGTGTGTGTGTGTGTGTGTGTGTGTGTTCTTGTACTTACGGCATACTAAGGACCAGTGAGGGTTTTTCACCAACAAAGTGAGGTCATTTTTACGGAGTGAGGTTATTTTGGCCGGTCCTCACTTTGTTTTCATTGAAATCACTTCCTTAGGTTGCTATAACATGCTAAACTGAATTTGTCTTTTGGAGCAAAAAATTTTGTCAATTCTTTTTTTCAAATTTTGGACGACATAGTGTAGTATGACGTTTTTGTCAAAATTTGGAGCAAAATTTTTTGTCAATTTTTTTTTTCATATTTTGGACGACAGTGTAGCATGACGTTTTTGACAACTTTTGAACCAAAAATTTTGGGTCAAATTTTTTTTTCAAATTTTGGACGATTTAGTGTAGTATGACGTTTTTGTCAAAATTTGGAGCAAAATTTTTTGTCAATTTTTTTTTTCATATTTTGGAATACAGTGTAGCATGACGTTTTTGACAACTTTTGAACCAAAAATTTTGGGTCAAATTTTTTTTGTCAAACATTTTTTTCAAATGTTGGACGACAGTATAGTATGACGTTTTTGTCAAATTTTGAACCCACATTTTTTTGTCAAAGATTTTTTCACATTTTGGACGACATATGACGTTTTTGTCAAATGTTGGTACAAAAAAACCCAAAAAAAACTAAAAGTTTTGCTCTGGGGCTCCACCTGCAGACATGTTGTACTGCAACCAGTAGTTCTTTGTAGATGTCATTCATGAAGTAGATATTTGTAATTGTGTTGATTTATAAAGTGGAAATGCTGGTCCTCACTTTGTCAGCAACCCAGTCCTCAGTATGCAGCAAGTACAAGAATGTGTGTGTGTGTGTTGTGTGTGTGTGTGTGTGTGTGTGTGTGTGTGTGTGTGTGTGTGTGTGTGTGTGTGTGTGTGTGTGTGTGTGTGTGGCAGCCTCACAGTTGCAGCTGTTCTCCATCTGTGTGTGTGTGAAGATCTGATCGGCTCAAAGAAGACGATGAGGAGGAGGAGGAAAGAAAAGTCTGCAGCGGCAGAGTTGAGAGGAAGGGGAGTAGTGAACTGCAGGGAATTGAAACCCGACCTCCTCCTCCTCCTCCTCCTCCTTCTTCCTCCTCCTCCTCCTGTTGTCCTGAACACTCCCTCCATCCTCCCCGTGTGACACACAACTCCTAACATAAGTCAGAGTTTTCATTGAACTGTGTGTGAAATACTGGAGGAAACTTTAAGTTAGATTATCTTCAAACTCTTTCACTGAAAGAAGAAAACTGAGTTAAAATTACAAAAGTCACTTCACCCAAGTGAGTAAAAAAGGCTAAATATTACTTTATATCAGTGGTCAGTAAGTGATGACCCGCCAGCATCACTATCTGGCACAAATCTAGTCTTCAAATTGTTCCTAATCTTCACAAGAAAAACTAGAAAAGCACTCGGAGAGCAGAGGCCTCCGCCAAGGCAGCTCATCCCCCCCACTGTTTTTCCGACAGATCATCTCTTCTCTGGCTGATTTCATCATAAAAGTGAAGATGGTGAATAACAGATGTTGTGCCAAAACAGTCAGAGACGGGCTAACATGCTAACAGGCTAACGCTAGAACATTTCACCACATCCCCACAGACCCAGAGACAGTGGACGTGAATCACTATGAAATGTTGTTTGTCAACTCTTGGTAAATCATGGATTATGACTGGATTTACCAAGAGTTAGTCTGCACAGCAACGCTAACAGAGCAAGTATTTGCATTACGCCGCCCTTTGCTAGCGCAAAAGTTATGCTAAGACGACTTCCAGTGACAACAGCGCTATCGATCTTTAGCGCTGTAGACTCCAGAGTTGAATGTTTGTCACAAAGCCAGATTGCATTCAGTTGACTGACACGACCTGATCCATATTGTTCTAAAGTGTCTAAATCTAAGTGTAAACCCTGAAAACGGCCCTCAAGGCTGTGAATACACAAACTTTCTTAAAGGTGCCATATGTAAGAATGTGGCCAAAAACAGTTACTACATTCAAATTCAAAATACCGAGGTCTTTTAGGTTTCGTTTTCTGACGTAACTGGCAACCCGTGGTTTGCTCGGCAGCTGAGACTCTACTGACTGCAATGATTGGTAGACGGCGGTAGGTGGCGCCACATGACGCCAAAACATGATTTCAAAACATAAACATGATTTACAGTCTGCAAAATATTTTTTATCATGCAAATATTTTGTCTGTACTGTTGTTGTTGGTGAGTTCAGTTTGTTATATGAACATTATTCCTGAGTCTCTGTGACATATTAGGAGGATTTTATTTATTATTTTATTTATCACATAATACACCTTTAAGAGTTTTGCCCACTAAAATGAATAAAATAAAATAAAAAAATTGATAAAATTGTTTCAAAATTGAAAAATGTCCAAAATTGAAAGACTTTTTCACCTGCGTTTTACGTAACAGCACCTGAAATTTTTGGGCGAGCTGTTTACACCAAATCCGTAATACGTAATCTACAGTTTTGTTCATTATAAGAGACAGAAATTCGGTGAAAGTTTGATCATTCTTTGTGACGTCATCACTGAGTAGATTCTTATAAAAAAAATTCAGATTACCGAATCAAAAAGTGTAGACAGGAAGTAGCTAAAAGAAGGACAAACGTACAGTTAGCATAAATGTGTTTTCCAACCAACATCAAATATTTAGCACATATTACCGTTATATTACGGCCTTTAAACTAATGCTAAATAAATACAATTTATTTGACGTCTAATGTATTACAAACACACGCCAAACTGTCTCAAATAAACATCGTTTTACTTTGAAAATCCATTAAATCACAGCATCAGTGTGATCTGAAGAATCCAAAATACTCATGTAGTAATAGTTAAACTGAATAAAAACAACATTTACTGTGTGAGAAGCTGATTTGCTCAAAATAAATGAAGAAAAATGTGGATTAAATGTTGATTATTGATTGAAAACAGGCCAAATTACAGATAAAACATGAGTTTATTAAGAAAAACTGTCTTTATATGTTTATAAAAATGTCACAACAGTGTCAACAAAAAGACTTCCTGTTCATGTTGGGTTTGTAATATCAAAGTCACAGTGAGAGTTTTCACCCTGAACTAAATCAGAGTCGTTCATGTGAAGAGATTCTGCCTGTTTTTAATAAGAAAATCTGTGCGACATAAACTTTGTGAACTTTGTGAAAAGACTTGAAAACAATGAGCTCAGTTTTCTCTGTGGACGCAGTTTTTTTTTTATCTTTTATAACTTTGGGGCGTGAGTGAGAAATCTAACCCAGCTAAGATTTAATAATTTTTCTAACTATATAGTGATAATAATAATAAAAGTCGTCAGGATGTAAAACATTAAAGGTTTTCATTTAGCGGCTCTGGTTCCACACTGAAGATCACATGTTTTACACAGCGTGGTCTTAGATTTGAAATAAAAATGTCAGGTGCAGGTTTGTGGAAACACGGCTGACAAAGTTCCGAGCGATCGGATTTCTTTTTTGTGAGGCGACGTCGACATCGTACGCTTCGTGTCCGTCACTGCTGTCGTAAAGAAGAGTCGTGTCACGGTGAGCGAGGAGCGTTAATGAAGAGGAAGTGAAGCTGTTAGTGAGGACAAGTGAACAAAGTTCAGAGTTCAAGTCTTTAAAAACCACACGAGCTCAAATATGTCATCATATATTAAAGCTCCAGTGTGTAATTTCTGTTAATAAAGTGTCATTTTTCAATAAAACATAAAGATACACTACATTATTTATTCACCACCTTAATGTATACAAGTCTAGTTCATGTACATCTGTATTTATTAATGACAGCTGTGACTGTGGAGAGTCAGACGTGCGGTTGATGCTGGACGTGTTTTCTCCGCTCGTCACTCATTGGTCTGTTGCGTCTAAAGCAGCTGGACAATCGTCGTCAGCCGATTGTGACTAATTGGATCAGAGTTGCTGAGCTCGAAACAATGGGCTTTTAATTGGATCACTTCCTTTTTCAACAATGACAGCGATTGTCGGTGTGAAATTCAGCCCTCGGGCCAAGTTAATTACACATGTGAATCACTTCATGTTTGGCTCCTGAACATGAGGACGACAAAGTTAATGGGGTTGTTTTTTTTTTTGCTGTTATGGTTTGATTTACATCAGACGCTGTCAGGCTAATCTGATTTAATCTGATCTGATCTGATGGAGCCTGAAGAGACTAGTTCAGATTAACTTTGTCTGAGAATCACACACACTTCACTATGGTTTAGGATTTAAAGGTGCATTATGTAATAAATGATAAAATCCTCCTAATATGTCACAGAGACTCAGGAATAATGTTCATATAACAAACTGAACTCACCAACAACAACAGTACAGACAAAATATTTACATTAAAAAAAATATTTTGCAGACTGTAAATCATTTTTATGTTTTGAAATCATGTTTTGGCATGTGGCGCCACCTACCGCCGTCTACCAATCATTGCAGTCAGTAGCGTCTCAGCTACCGAGCAACCACGGGTTGCCAGTTACGTCTGAAAACCAAACCTAGAAGACCTCTGTGTTTTGAATTTAACTGTTTTTGGCCACATTCTTACATATGGCGCCTTTAAAGCTGACATTTATTTATCTATTTTAAGGTAAACAACCTTCTTTTCCGTCTTGTTGGCGTCATTTTGGTACAAACCGCGTATGTTTCAGCTCTTCCCGTTGTCAACGTTGCCGTTTTGTGTATGAATGAATAAAAATGGACACTTTTCAGGCCGAGAATCACCAGGAGACAGAAAAAAGCCACAGTAATCGTTTTGAGTTGGTTGTTCTGCGTCTGGGAGTTTTGTGGACTTTTACTGTCATCATTTCATCCGTGTGGTTTGTCTGTTTCCTTATTTAGAAAAACAACGTGTGTGTCCATGTGTGTGTGTGTGTGTGTGTGTGTGTGTGTGTGTCACCTCTTCAAACCTGAGCAGCCATCTTGTTGCCATTAAATGTCAGTGTTGTGTCAGGACAGCTTGGCCCCGGCAACAAAACAACAATTGTCTGCAATTGGCAGAATTCCCTTCCCTCCGTCTGCGGCCTCGGCCAATCACGGCGCGGCTTGGTGGAAAACGGAGCGCCCTCACCGTGGCAACCGCTCCACTCTACCTCTGCTCGCTGACAATCCTCATCCCGTCCTCTGTGTCTCCGTCAGACGGATGAAATAATCCTCGGCGGTGGAAGAGGAGGAAGAGGAGGAAGAGGAGGAAGAGGAGGAGGTTATTTTTCAGTTTGGAACGTTTTCTTTACCTTTTTTGTTTTTTTTTCCAAATTTTTTCTTTAAAAAACAGGTTTATTTATTTATTTTACTCCTATATTTTAGCAGCTAGAGATCACACAGGTCAATCTATTACAGTTTTTCTCGATTGTTTACACACATCTTCTGAAACCTTCCCTCATGCTCTCACAACTCTACACACAAAATCAAAGAACACACACACACATTGGGCAAAACCACTCAATTCTCCTGCAAAATGAAACTTAACATTCAAAACAATGTTATTTCTTCTCAAAATGGTATTTTGTTTTCAAATGACACACAAACCATCATATCAATAGACATTTATAAGAACCAGTTGAACTGATGTGATCAATGTAAAACACTATGATGAATGAAAACACTTCTTCTCCATTGATCATAATGACTTAGGTCTTTTTAGTGTTTAGTGTTACACTTACTACACACACTACATACATAAGTGTATAAAATATTTTAGAATATTGTTTTTAAAGGCCCTGTGTTGGACGATGGAGGATGAAGTGGTAGAAAATGGATGGATTGTTTTTATACTCAAAACACACAAATACACAGTAACACATATATTTTATTCCTATGTATTTCCCACAAAAACAATGTACACAGTGTACATCCTAACCAACACAAAGTTGCACATACAGTGGTCTACATACAAAACAGAACCCTTTTATGCTAAAGCACTGATTGCAAATTGTAAACCTGTGTCACAGGTGTTTTCCCATGTGATGAGTCAGTTTGTATAGTAGGGAAATTAACTTTAGAATTTTGAATGACAGTTTGTTCTTTGTGAAAACAAGAGATTTTCTTCATGAAAATTGTGCCAAATGCAGAGAATTGTGTGTAGTGTTTTGAAAAAAGTGTGTTTTACAACTGCAATTTGAGTGTAAAGCAGGAATTGTGCTTGTAGTTTAGCAGAGTTGGTGCACGAGTTACCTGATGTGGTCATTGTGTCTCAAGTACCAGAATTTGTGTGTAAACAATTGAGAAAAACTGTAACTAAATATACTAAATATCCATCCATGCATTCTCTGCAGGGTCACAGCTCCAATCCAGACATTCAGTGAGATTAAGATTCCTGGTTTTCACTCACGAGAACAAGGAAGTGGACTCATAACTAGAAGGTTGAACCTTTAAGCTACTACTCAACCATTTGGTCGACCACACTTTAAGTCACTATATCTCATTGAAAAATGCATCAAACTGAACTCACTAACACTGAATTAATGTCACTTGCTCCGATTGTTGTACTTTATGAATTATGCAAACCAGGTTTATTATGAACAGACGCTGAAACGCTGTAGGGTCTAATTTCACGTTATTGTTATCATAAGTAGATAAAATAACATTTCTTTGTGCGTACCTGGAGGGGTTAAAGGTCAAATTCACTCAGCGTTGAACCACAACTGTTTCTATTTCCTTGTATTTGTGTGAAAAATAAATTTGTTCTCGTGAGATCAAGGTTCACGGCTCAAATAAAGGTCACTGAGGTTTGCTCACAGAGACTTGATTCATTTATACTTCAAACCCTTTTACAACTTATTTCCAACAAATTAAAAGCTGCAGCGAGAGAGAGAGAGAGAGAGAGAGAGAGAGAGAGAGAGACATATAAATAGACCTGTGACCTTTGAAGAGTGTGTGGAGTTTGACTTTTACATCAGTAAAATGTAAGGAGTTAACTGAGGCTTCAGCAGCTGCCTGTGTGTGTGTGTGTGCGCGTGCGTGCGTGCGTGTGTGTGTGTGTGTGTGTGTGTGTGTGTGTGTTGGGGGGGTTGTTGATATTTGAGCCACAGCACAGATGTGGGAACACAAACTCAAGACAAGTGTGGGAGGTGCAGCAGCAGCAGCTGGGTCAGAGGACAAAACCACTCGTATTTGTATTTGAATTTGAATAACACGCACACACACATTTGTGTACTTGCCGCATACTGAGGACCAGCATTTCCACTTTATAAATCAAAACACAACAAATTATAAATATCTACTTCATGAATGACATCTATAAGAAACTACTGAGTGCAGTACCACAAAATGTCTGCAGGTGGAACCGGGTTTTTGTACCAAATTAAGGACCGAGTTACAGAGTATAGCATGTTTACAACCTAAGGAAGTGATTTCAATGAAAACAAAGTGAGGACCGGCCAAAATGTCCTTACCCCGTAAAAATGACCTCACTTTGTTGGTTAAAGGTGCATTATGTAATAAATGATAAAATCCTCCTAATATGTCACAGAGACTCAGGAATAATGTTCATATAACAAACTGAACTCACCAACAACAACAGTACAGACAAAATATTTGCATTAAAAACAATATTTTGCAGACTGCAAATCATGTTTATGTTTTGAAATCATGTTTTGGCGTCATGTGGCGCCACCTACCGCCGTCTACCAATCATTGCAGTCAGTAGAGTCTCAGCTGCAGAGCAACCACGGGTTGCCAGTTACGTCAGAAAAACGAAACCTAAAAGACCTCGGTATTTTGAATTTGAATGTAGTAACTGTTTTTGGCCACATTATTACATATGGTGCCTTTAACCCTCACTGGTCCTCAGTATGCCACAAGTAAAAGAACACACACACACACACACACACATTCTTGTACTTGCTGCATACTGAGGACCAGCATTTCCACTTTATAAATCAACACAATTACAAATATCTACTTCATGAATGACATCTACAAAGAACTACTGGTTGCAGTACCATAACATGTCTGCAGGTGGAGCCCCAGAGCAAAAAGGGCTGGAAAACTTTTGCGATTTCATTTTATTTTTTACATTTTTGGTCCAACATTTTACAAAAACGTTATACTATACTATGTCGACCAAAATTTAAAAAAGAATTTGACACAAAAATTTTGGTCCAAAATTTGACAAAAACGTCATACTATACTATGTCTTCCAAAATTAGAAAAAAAATGTTGACCAAAATTTGAACAAAAATTTGACCCAAAATTTGAAAAAAAAAATTGACACAAAATTTTTGTCCAAAATTTTTCAAAAACGTCATTCTATACTATGTCGTCAAAAATTAAAAAAAAAAAAATTGAGCCAAAATTTTTGGTCCAAAATTTGAAAAAAAAAAATTTGGTCCAAAATTTGAAAAAAAAAATTTGGTCCAAAATTTGAAAAAAAAAATTTGGTCCAAAATTTGAAAAAGAAAAAATTTGATCTAAAATTGGAAAAAAAGTCGTCCAAAATTAAATTTTTTGACAAATTGAGTATAGCATGTTATAGCAACCTAAGGAAGTGATTTCAATGAAAACAAAGTGAGGACCGGCCAAAATGTCCTCACTTTGTTAGTTTAAAACACTCACTGGTCCTCAGTATGCTGCAAATACAAGAACACACACACACACACACACACACACACACACACACACACACACACACACACACACACACACACACACAGCAGGTGTTAAAAAGGATCTGGTCTCACAGAGCATGTATTATTGCTGTTCATATCCAACCTCAATGAAATAAACTGATTTTATTGAGTTCATGTTTGATAAAAACCTTCCTGACATAAATAAGTTCGTGGACAAGACTTTACTTCACTTACTTTAAGTCAACGGCTTTTTTAACATATCGCATTTGACGTAGATATTGGATGCGACGCGTACAAATCTCCACAAAAAGGGAGTAAAACATGGAGATAAAATCAAAATAAACACATTATTTAAAGGTGCCATATGTAAGAATGTGGTCAAAAACAGTTACTACATTCAAATTCAAAAGGTCTTTTAGGTTTTGTTTTTTGACGTAACTGGCAACCCGTGGTTGCTCGGCAGCAGAGACTCTACTGACTGCAATGATTGGTCGACGGCGGTAGGTGGCGCCACATGACGCCAAAACATGATTTCAAAACATAAACATGATTTGCAGTCTGCAAAATATTTGTTTTAATGCAAATATTTTGTCTGTACTGTTGTTGTTGGTGAGTTCAGTTTGTTATATGAACATTATTCCTGAGTCTCTGTGACATATTAGGAGGATTTTATCATTTATTACATAATGCACCTTTAAGCTACAACAGGAGCCACTGCAGTGTGGCCAAAGAGCCACACGAGGCTGCAGAGCCACAGGTTGTCGACCCCTGAGTCAGACTGTACAGTCGTGTTCACAGGATTATCTTTTCTGCACCATCTGGTCAAGATTTCCCTCTAAATCTGCGTCTTTTCATCATCTTAAAATCTATATCTTAATCTATATCAATCTATATCGTATCTATAATCTATACTTTCACGCCGCTGTCGACCACTTGCAGTCGCTTGTGTCCATCTGGACGTTCACCACTTCACTTGCGCTGTAATCGCTGTCGACAGGGATTTTAATCTGGATATCTCTGCGATGATGATGAAAGTGGACGTAATAGGATTAAGCGGAGCCTCGACGAGTGTAATCACTATCACGACAGCGTCAATCTGTGGCTTAAACCTGAATTTAGACGACTGCTGGAATGAAAAACGCTCAGTGAAAGTACAAATGTTATTATAAAGACCAGTGAAGCTAACACTGATTATCAAGAAGAGAAATAATACTAATAATATAACAGAGAAAATGTGAATGAATTGTACACAGTTTGTCACATTTATTAATGTCTATGCCTAAAAAAAACAAAGCACTAATTTTAGAAAAATAACAAAAACACGAATAATTAAAGACACTATTTAACTACATTTTTTTAAAGCCTTTTACTAAAAATAAATGTGTTAAACATAATCTTATTTTGAAAAGGTCAACCAGGATTTAATGCATGTTATAAACCAAAACATTATGTGTCAGAAAATATAGTTAGAAACATTATATTGTGAAAAAAAATTGCAATTTTTTTGGACTAAATATAAGCTGAATTTGTGTTTAATTTGTTTTTATGTCAGAATATTATCAAAATTCAGATTTGGTTCCCGCAAAGAAATCTCTGACTGAACCAGCATCTGCCTAGACAGGTTGGGGTGAAAGGAAAAATGTGCGACAAGAGGAGAGGTGAGTTAGTGACAGAAGAGCGAGACCAGGAGCAAATATAAGAAGATTCTACAAGAAAAGTTCTGAATCAGTGATGACGCGTTTATATAGAACTACAATGTACATGTAATTTATACACTACCGTTCAAACGGTTTGGGCCCAACTATACACTTTGTTTTGTGTTTTCCATTAAAAGTCACACTTTTATTCATCAAAAGAGTTGCAAAATTAATAGAAAATATAGTCAAGACATTGAAAAGATTAGAAATAATGTTTTCAGCTGTGCTAACATCATTGCACAAGGGTTTTCTAATCATCCAATAGTCTTCTAACGTGATTAGCAAACACAATGTACCATTAGAACACTGGACATGTGCCTCTATACACCTATGTACATATTCTATTAAAAACCAGACGTTTGCAGCTAGAATAGTCGTTTACCACATTAACAATGTATAGATCAGGGGTTCTCAAAGTTTTGATACCTGAGGGTCAATTTAGGAACCCAACATTAGACTGAGGGTCGCCAAAGGAAAAAAAAAGGAAAAAAACCCAGAAAGAAATCCCATTTGTAATAGATTTAATGACCAGATTGCAGTTCTACAGTATAACGCAGGGGTCTGTAACCTGTGGCTCTAGAGCCTCATGTGGTTCTTCAGTCTCTCTGTAGCGGCTCCACTTTTTTGTCAAGATTAAGGCGTAAATAAAAATGTTTTGATGTTTTATCCGTCACATCCAGTTGAAAAACCTCCCCCAAAAGCTAATAAAATACTATAAAAAATAGTTTTATTTGTCGTTTTTCTACACTTTAAAGGTTGTGAATCAACTTGTGACAAACTGTGGTTCTTTAAATAGAGAATATGTGTGTAAAAAAAAAAAAAAACTTTACATGTGATTTTATCTTCATTTTTACGATCAAATAGGTTTTGCGGCTCCAGATTAATTTTATTTGGTTGAAAAGGAGACAAAAATGGATCTTTTCATTCTAAAGGTTGCAGAGCCCTGGTTTAGCGTTAAGTAATATAAGCATTAATATAATAACGCTTTATAATTTACTGGGTAATTACCCAGTATTTTGGCCATTGTTCTTACCTTCTAATTACAGGTTAATACCAAGTAACAAATTTCTGTTACCATATATTTACTGGGTAAATAGCTAGTAATTGGGGGCTGTAGCTACCTGCTTATTACCAGCTTATAACACAATAATACACTAAAATTCACCATATAGAAACCAGGTAAATACCCAGTATTTTTGTTTACACTTATTGGTCTGTATACAGTAATGTCCAATAAACATTTAACAAGCTTAGTCGCTCCTGGATTAAAACTATCAACAGCCGCCATTGGCCCCGGGGCCGCACTTTGAGAACCAATGGTATAGAGTGTATTTCTGATTCATTTAATGTTATATTCATTGAAAAATTCATATTAAAAAACATGATTTTCCTTAAAAAATAAGGACATTTCTAAGTGAGCCCAAACTTTTGAACTGTAGTGAACAAGCAGCAGCAGAGACTGACGTAATGAAGGCGTGAGTGAGAGGAAACAGCCTCTAAAAATAACTTCACACCTCACTTTTTTTCACCAGATCCATAAACGCGACATTCAACTCAAGAGAACGGGAGATAAAAATAGATTTTTTTTTTTTTTTTTCTTAAAAGAAACCCACATAAAAATGTCTATTTGTGGACATGTTGAAGTCTTCTGCTCTCATGTGTCATGTGGTCTTTCTACCAAGGGCCCACATTACTGGTTGCACGGTTGGAGCCGCAGAAAGTCATTACTTAGACACTAAAGCCTGAGGCTTAGATTATCTGCAGGACTCCAGACCAAAGAGAGATGTGTGTGTTCACGGGGCTGAGCCTGTAGTGGTGAACAAAGCAGCCATTTTGTGTCAGGTATGAGTTTAAAGGCCACATTATACTTCTCCGACTGCGTAATGCGTTATCCGTCTGCGTCACCACGGAGACGACTCGAGCATTTATACTTCTGCGTCGTGGTGACGGACACGCGCTGCAATTTCCCGCCCGATCAGTAGGCGTCGCTGTGCAAGGTTGTTGTGCTTCTGGCTACAGTGAACAATGGCGTCCAAGGGAGAAAGAGAGAGAAAGACTGTTGTTGTTGAAACAGTGGCCGTTTCTCACTTTTCTGTGTGACGGAACGCAGTTTTGAGATAATTTGAGGCGAGAAATTGTCCATTTAGAGTCTAAACATGTGCTGTGTGTGTTAAGATATGACGTATTTATAGTTTGGCAGCGGCGTTATCGGCGGGGATCAGCTCCGCCTCTGTGGACGCTCGGTGCTCACTGTGAGCCGGCACAGAGCAGCTTAGCTCGGCCTGTCCTGAGGACCAATCACAGCTCTTGCCGTCTCCGTTGTCCCTTGACGGAGTGACGGACACTTAAAAAATATTTTGTGCAGTCAGAGACGACGCAGAGACTCTTCGACAGACTCTGCGTGGACGCAGAGGACTCTGCGTAGCCTACGCAGAGCACTTTACGCAGGAGTATAAATTGGGCTTAATTCACTACAAGGACGCAGAGTTTTCAGAGCACTGGACACAATAATGACAGAAAAATAAAAAGTGTGAAATTACTGCAGAGAATTCTCTCTGCTGGTGTTCAGGAATCTTAACGAGAATCGTTTGTGAGATAAAAACAGCAGATGTTTAACTTTCATGGTCAGCGTTGCAGCGCACGGTTGAACCAGCGACGCCCTTTAAACTGAAGTCGACATTCGTGATGACGACAAATCATCTCGTCAGCGTGTGAAACTAAAACGACTGAGACGACGACGTTTGGAGGAAAAATGACAAATCGCTGCAAAAGCTATAAAAATGTGTTATTAACCAACGTACACCAGACTCTTCTGTTATATGGAGGAATCATTTTTGTTTGTTTGAAGCAACTTCTTCTTTGATTGAGTTTTAAAGACACAACTGTCCTAACCATAATATAGCCCAAACGCAAAACAGCATTACTTCAATCAAAAATTTGCTTCAAACCAAAAAAAACTTCACTTCGATCAAAGAAAAAAAATTTCAATCAAAGAAAAACAGTGTTCAAATGCATTTTTTTGAGTCTCAGATATATTTTTGCATTCAAACAATTTTATTCTTTGATTGAAAATGTTTTTTTTGATTGAAGCAAATTTTTTTTTGATTGAATAATAAAGACACAAATCTACCTCCATACTGTTAAATATAGAGATTTTAGACATTTCTCTGGTAATTGTTGGAGATTAACCCACTTTTTTAAGGATTGTTAAGTCTTTTTAACTGATCTCCAGTTCGGCTTGATGCCGGTGATCACACGCTGACCAATCGGCGGTCGGCAGTCTGGCGACGTCACGCATAGTATCGACTCACCTAGCTAGGAACCTCGCTAGAGCAGAATACACAAAATAACCGCGGCGAGGCGAGTCAATGCGATTTTTCGCAAAAGATGGAAAATTTGTGATTGGTGATTTTGACGCGTCGATGCGCTTACTTAGCTTTGCTACTCATCTTTATTTTGTAAATATTAATGCTGGGCATGTTAACGCGCTAACGGCGGTTAACGCACATTAGCGCATGGCGCATTTCCATGACGTCTGAGCGGAAGAAGACGCGCGTGACGTCATGTTTACGTGACTCACGATTGTTAAGTGATTCTACGCCTGTTATATGTAGAGCTGCTCTTTTGGTTTAATTTCGTTTATATGTAATAAATCTAAAGCAACTGGTCATAAAATCCTCCTAATATGTCACAGAGACTCAGGAATAATGTTCATATAACAAACTGAACTCACCAACAACAACAGTACAGACAAAATATTTGCATTAAAAAAAATATTTTGCAGACTGCAAATCATGTTTATGTTTTGAAATCATGTTTTAGCATGTGGCGCCACCTACCGCCGTCTACCAATCATTGCAGTCAGTAGAGTCTCAGCTGCCGAGCAAAAATGAAACCTAAAAGACCTCTGTGTTTTGAATTTGAATGTAGTAACTGTTTTTGGCCACATTCTTACATATGGCACCTTTAATAAACAGACCGCTCCAGTTCTACTGTAGGCACGCTAACCGGTGCTAAAGGAGCTAACGCAGCTAACTGGTAAACGGTGCTCTGGACTCCAGTGGCACGTCTTTTTCCAGTCAGTCTTCATGGAAACGCGTTAGTGGGCGTTAACGTTGACGCCGCTAACGCTGTTATCACCGCCGCTAACGCGTTAACATGCCCAGCCCTAGTAAATATCTTTTTTGACAAAAACCCTTTTATACAAGTTTGTATTTCACATCTTCTGCTGGGCCCACAGTTGGTGTAGTGGTTAGCACTCTTGCCTTTGCAGCAAGAAGACCCGGGTTACTGGGTCCCAGCCCCGTTTGGAACAACTTCGGAACAAGGGCCTTTCTGCAAGGAGTTTGCATGTTCTCCCCGTGTGTGCGTGGGTTCTCTCCGGGTTCTCCGGCTTCCTCCCACAGTCCAAAAACATGCGATATGAGGATTAGGTGAATTGGTTACTCTAAATTGACCGTGAGTGTGAGTGTGTGAGTGAATGGTTGTTTGTCTCTATATGTGTCTCCCTGTGATGGACTGGTGAACTGTCCAGGGTGAACCCCGCCTATCGCCCAATGTCTGCTGAGATAGACACAGCACCCCCCGCGACCCTCTGGTGGAGGATAAAGCGGTAGATAATGGATGGATGGATGGATCTTCTGCTCATCCTGGTGCCTTCACGAGCAGTAAAACCTCCGAGTGTTTCCTGCTGCTGCAGATCTTCACCTCTGAGACTCACATGGCTTCACGTCAGCTTTATGAGGCAGAATTGTTGGACCTCAGTGTGAGACACGACAGCACGACTCTGTCCTCGTAAACCACAGCTTTCATGTGTTTCTGCGTTTTTTTTAACGGCCGAGGAAAAGCTTCATGGGTTGGACACTCCTCCTCCTCCTCCTCCTCCTCTTCCTCCTCCTCCTCCTCCTTCTCGTCTTTTAACCCGTGGGCGTCTCTGACTCTCCTCACACACTGACCAAAGGTGGAGGTGAACTCACTGACCAAAGAAGGACGATAATGTTTTCTACCTGTGATTCATCAGACGCTCACAAATGTCCACATGAGGCAGTGATGGACACACGTGACTCTGTTCTTCATGGGAAACATCAGAAGAACCTGCTAACGTATAATTATCTGTTACTATTTTTCACTCTGCTTTGCCTCTAACATCCTGTGCCAAGAAGTTTGTGGCAGCAGCAGCAGCTTCAGAGTCTTTAACTTTCTGTAAGAACATGAGGACGACTCCCTGGAAATCAACGACCCCCCACAAACACCAACACCAACACTGTAATCCAGGGGAAACACTTCTCCACCCAAATAAAGCCACAAAAACGTGACCCTCAAAAAAATGAAGATAATATCACGTATAAAGTTTGTTTCATATTTAACCCTTTAAGGTTCTACTCAACCATTTGGTCGACCACACTTTAAGTCACTATATGTCATTGAAAAATGCATCAAACTGAACTCACTAACACTTAATTAATGTCACTTGTTCTGAATGTTGTACTTTATGAATTATGCAAACAAGGTTTATTATGAACAGACGTCTCAACCGTTTGGTAGAGGCCTGTATCTGAAATACTGTAAGGTCTAATTTTATATATATATATTATGTTGATTGTTGTTATTGTTATCATAAATAAATAAAATTAAATAATAAAAAATGCAAAAAAAAATGTTCCTTTGTTTTTCTCTTGGTGTGTACCTTAAAGGGTTAAGGAACTAAAGTTAGTCGTATTTATGAAATTACAAAAAGAAAACGGTTGACATTTCATAGAAAAAAAAAACCCAACTACTTTGACATTAAATAAAACAATATTTGGATTTTATGTGTACTTCATGTACACATGACTGTGTGGGAAGTGCTGGGAGTGGATTTCAGGGAGGTTTTTTTAATTTAAATATTGCATATAATGTAGAAAATACAATTTACAAAATAATATTTCAAATTTTTTGTTTTGCTGACAAATTTGACCCTCTTGTTATTGTCTTTGCTATGACAAAAAAAAAGCAATTGAAAAGCTACTTTACCCTTGTTTTGCACTGAACCAAAAAGAAATAGAATATATAAAGTACAATATATAAAGATATTAACACTGACTATAAAAATAGGTTTAAAAATAGAATGTAGAATGTACATTACAACCGGTCTGCAGAATATACACAGTATGCACATGGTATTTATAGTGTAAGGAAACAAGGCTGAGCTATTAAATAAGGATATTAAATAAGGATATGGATATTGCACTGATGAGAAAACTACAGTATAAAAAATTTGACAGTATGAAAAATGACAATATATTGCACTTAAAAAAATTTACATTATGAAAAAAATATATACAGTATATTACAGCAAAAGTCTGATTCACTTCCCCTGAGAATCCAAACAAACAGACTCACCTTTGACCTGGATCTCTGAGTGGGTTTATATATATATGTTATATTTATAATAATATATACTGTTAATCTAATTTCGAGGCCTAATCACGGACTGATAATGAGATTTCTGTGTCCACACAGTGTTGAGCAGAGTCAAACTGAAGGTGAAGACGAGTTCTTCACGGCAGGTGTTTGATGATCAGTGATCAGTGAAATGAGCGTCAGGTGTTTGAGACGTTCAGTGAAGAACAGACGCTCGACAGGATCGTTTAAATCCTGGGTGTCTTCTGATTTTTAGGCTGATTTAAACAAATTAAAATGTACATTTTATTTAAATCTTTTGAGAATAAAGTTGTAATGTTATGATAAAAAATATTATTTGTCATTATTTAAATTAAATGTATTATTATTAAATAGAAACAGAACACAGATGTAGTCGACCAGATCTCACTGAAACCTTCCCTCATCTGACAGTGTTGTTAGCTTGTAGCTCGGGGCTATGTTTTTACCATGAAAAATGCTTAGAAAAAGAGGGAAAAACTGTTTATAAATTCACGCTGAGTTAAATTGTTAAATGTGCTGTAGCATGAACTGGAAGTGAGCTGTGAATGAATATGAATATGAATATTTACAGTTCGTTTCAAACGGGGCTAAAGCTAGCTACTGCTAAATGCTAACAGACACACGATTCAGCGGACGTAGCTTCCTGATTAGCTCTTTCTCGGTGGTTATTGCATATTTCTGATTCCCAATTGGGAAACTTTTTGATTTCAGGCATGAACACAATGATTATGTCTGTACGTCCCTCATGATTCAGAACAATTTGGCTAATTTGCCAGATAATCTCTTCAGAATAACCTCAAATCAAAAAGACGCCTGCAATTGTGTAAAGAACTGAGCCTGAAATCCAAAAAAAGGGAGAAGGTGGAAAACAAAAGGGAAAGAAAACAGTGGTAAATTATTCCAAATTTCTCAGAAACTTGATAAATGAACACAATGAACTTTGTGGCGCTAAACTTTATTATTTCAGCCCAAAGTTAACTTATTTTTCATTCTTATTTCAGGTGACCTATTTCATGGCTTTAATATTTAGTCTATACTTCATTCCTTATTGAAAATACTGTTTAGAATGACATAAAAATGCACACAGTGTTGTTTTAATACCTGGTTGATGGAGATTTTGTATAATTTTCTTATCATTAAGCAGTTATATTTCATCAGATGGAGAGAACAAAGAAATTATGGGCCAAAAAAATAAGGCAGAATCAGCAATTGGCTGCCCTGATTTCTAAAAATCGGCATGTTCTATTTTTAAGTACTGACACATGAAATACTCAGGGGAAGAAAAACCAGATTATGGATTTGGATTCTTCTTCTTTTTCACTTTAAACATAATCATTAAATCAAGTTTCACTGTGGTTTTCATCTACTCTGGAAATTATATAGTTTCACGTCTCAAATATTGAACTTCTACAGATATATTATCACTTTATTATTATGCACTCCGCTACTTTTATCGTTAATTATTATGATTTTGTATTACTTATTTTGGGCAAAAATACTCATGGGCTCATGAGCTTTATAAAATATATGAGCTTATAATAAAATTGAGGAAACTAGTTAATTTTTTGAGTCATCAATATAGATTTGCTAGAAAACAATTACAATAATGTATTTATGATGATGATTGTTGCCAAAAAAATAGCAAAATTCTACACATGTAGATGTTGAGATGGGACTGTTTTTGGACATTAATGTGAAAAACAACTAAAATCGAAAACCTGCTGTAGAAAATATCAACCGTCGGAAGAACAATAAATATAATATATGGTATTTTATTTCAATGAAGAAATTGACAAGCACTCATCAGTCGACATAGTAAAACACTTGTGCCGACGGTGAAAAAAACAAAATCACACGACGGCTCCTTAAAATAAATACTTTTAAGAGGAAATAATACAGACAAGATAAAGTGAGGCTCAAACCACACGAACAAACAGAGTATCCAAAATGTCCAAGAGACAAGAGAGGTGCCAAAAAGTCCCCAAGTCGACCCCGACGAAAAGTGTTCGTTCGTATAAAACGGCTAAAGTATTTTTTAAAAATACAGAATCTTACAAAAAAAAGTTTTGTTTTTAATCTTCTCGCTTTTTTTTTCTTCTTCCTTTTCTTTTCTTTTTAAAATCACTGTAAAATATCGGCTGGTTTTTATGACAAGAAATCAGGAAATTCTTCCGTGTGTAGAGTAATAAAAAGACAGAATGTGCTTCTGCGTTTTTTTTGTCCTTTTTCTTTTTTTTTTTACATTAGTATTCACAAACGTAACGAGCGTCATGTATCGTCCCTCAGGTGGCGCTGTGATGACCACAATCCTTGTTACCACGGTAACCACACAGGTACAGTCAGTCCTGAGACGCCCACACCGACCGCTTCACTTCACAGCCACGAGTTCATCATCTTTATCCGTTACATTAGCGTTCACATTTTTCTGTATATGGAACAAACAAACAAACATAAACAACTTTCATATTTTTTCTTTAAAAAAAAAAAAAAAAAAGGAAAGAAAATCAACTCTTTTTGACAAAATGTGTCAACTTTCAAATGGTCCAACTGTAAAAAGAAAGAAAGAAAGAAAAAGAGAGAGAGACAAAAATAATAAGAAGAAGAATCACCAGGAGAGGATTTCAAGAATACAGGTTACAGTACAAAAACGTGGTCCAGGTGTTTGCACATGAAGCATGCACGTGTTTCTGTCGCCCTGCTCACCCTCACCGTCACCCTCATGCGAAGACATACTGTATAAAAAGGCCACATGGCTTTTCCTTCACTATTAAAACTCAGACTGCTGCTGACGTCTGTGTCCGCTCTGCTCATTCGAAGACCGACGAAAAGGTGCTTTTTTTTTTTTTTTCCCTCCTCCAGACCGACGTGACGAGACGTGTTTCCACCGCGTGGAACGGTTCGGTTTGGTACAGAACTGTACGTCTACTATTTTTTTTTTGCATTTCCATTGGGAATGGTACCAACCCATCCATTCTTCGGCATCCTTCCCTTGGGGTACCAGAGTATAAAGCCCAATTTATACTTCTGCGTAAAGTGCTCTGCGTAGGTTACGCAGAGTCCTCTGCGTCGACGCAGAACCTGTTGTAGAGTCTCTGCGTCGTCTCCGACTGCACGAAATATTTTTTAAGTGTCCGTCACTCCGTCAAGGGACAACGGAGATGGCAAGAGCTGCGATTGGTCCTCAGGACAGGCCGAGCTAAGCTGCTCTGTGCCGGCTCACAGTGAGCACCGAGCGTCCACAGAGGCGGAGCTGAACACCGCCGACTTCGTCGATGCCAAACTATAAATACGTCATATCTTAACACACACAGCACATGTTTAGACTCTAAATGGACAATTTCTCGCCTCAAATGATCTTAAAACTGCGTTCAGTCACACAGAAAAGTGAGAAACGTCTTTCTCTCTCGGACGCCATTGCTCACTGTAGCCAAAAGCACAACAACCTTGCGCAGCGACCCCTACTGATCGGGCGGGAAATTGCAGCGCCTATCCGTCACCACGACGCAGAAGTATAAAGGCTCGAGTGGTCTACGTGGTGACGCAGACGGATAACGCATTGCGCAGTCGGAGAAGTATAATGTGGCCTTAATGGTACAGTCAGGGCGGAGCCACGACAGTCGTCTGATTGGGCGACACAGAAGAACGTCTCCTCCCTTGCGATCGGTGTAAATATCCCATGGAAGTCAAGGTTGTTTTCGATGTCGTCGTCTGTTGTCGCACTACGCGGCCAAACAGGCCCAGCCCACACCACGACGCCTACTGTACACACACCATTGCGCAAACTGGTAGTCGCTCGGGATAGTTACCCAAGTCTCGACCTGCCGACCTTCGCACCGGCTGACACCCCGACCTCCCCTAACCCAACATGCCTTTCAGCTGCTCGAACCAGACGTGTCCGAGGGAGCTGCGGCATTGCTCTCTTCTTCTTCTTTGGTAGGAATGCGTCATATGCCCTGCGTTCAGACTTGTACCCTCCCACCCGATGGCGAAGTGGGATACAACAGGACCCTGACGCGCGAGTATCCGCGCATGTTCGTGGAAGTACGCCACGCGGGCTTCAGTCGAAACGCAAAGCCTTGTCCAGGATATTACCGTTCCAAACCATGCCGTACTGTACCAAACCAAACTGTAACACGACGGAAACGCATCAAATGTCTCGTTAGCGTCACTGTGACGTCTGAGTGAACTGACGAGAGTGATGTCACTGCTCTCGTCTAACTCTTGGCAAGACTGCAAATACGATTTTTTTTTCTTTCCCGCCGAAAAAAAACAAAACTAAAACAGCAAAAGATTCTCCAGGAAAGCTACAGCCAGGAGGCTTAGCTTAGCTTAAAGACTGGAAACAGAGGGGAAAAGCTAGCATAGCTGACTTTGTAGGTACTGGTGTAGTTCCCTTAAATCAAATATCCCTCAATTCCTTAAATTAAGTCGGCACTGTTTGACGTTTAAAGCCGTATCAAGAGAAGCGTTGGGACAGTTATTTATAGACAGATAAATGGAATATCCATTGGCGCTAAGTGGCAAAAGTGGCTCTTTTAGCGATGAATCTGTTGCATTTCTACCAATTTCTCTTGCATTTCTTACCCAAACGACATCAGTGCAAAACCGAGTCTACGTCAATCTACTTACGTTTTTTATCGTATGACCATTTTATTCACACAGACATGGCCTTGAATTTCTCCAAGTTGGGCTAACGCTACTTCACGTGTATGATCAATAGAACAAAAACCTCTGTACACAGGCTTTGACCTGGAATTTAAAGAGGCAGCTGGTACACAAGACAACAATCAGACAACACGTCAACGTTTCTGCCCTCTCTGGTTGCTAAAATGATTGGTCGGAAGACTCGGATTGGCGCTCAACATGCTACCAACTAGCTGCCAGCTAACTTTTCTTTCATCTGTGACATCATAACACCAAATGCGAACAAGCTGAAACGAGGGCATTTGGCCACCTAGCTTAGCAGAGTCAGACACACTGTGGACAGCAGACTGGTTGGTACGCTAATGCTAATGCGGTTCCTGCAGGCGTAGGAACAGACCATCGTAGGATGACATCTTACTTTGAAATGGCCATTTACTTTTTATTTTGCGAAGTTTTAAAATTTTGTTGCACATGCCAGTAGCTGATGATAAAGTGGTATCAATGTAACACCCTGATATTCGTAGACGGAGCAATGCTAACAATTTCCCCCGTTTCCAGCCTTTATCTAAAGCTAAGCTAAACGACAACTGGGTGTAGCTTTATATTTATGCTGCGTTCCATTTGTAGTCAGAACTTGGAATTTCAGAGGTCACACGGCGTTCCTTTGGCGGGAACTTGGATTTGCAACTTGGAAAAACTCGGAGCAACCTCACATACCCCGAGTTCAGGATTCCAAAATGGCTGCCACCATCTTGCGCTCCGCTACTTTTATCGTTAATAGCACTTTTGTCACATTTGTTTCACAGTAAATCAGTCGTACACAAAACTGGACCGACACAATCCTGTACTGTTCAACTTTAATCCGTAGAAATGTTGCTACACTATTTCTGTGCGCAGATAACCGTGTAGAGGTGGTATTGCTAACAAGGGCTAGCCCAGCGACTTGTCCCTAGAACGCCGTGAACCCTTCTGACTTCTGACGTAAATGGAACGCAGCATCAACCGACGGATGAAATATGTCACGATTCTCATTTAATACTCATAAAAAAAACCACGTCCAATCATTGCTTTAACATCACCAAAAAAAAAAAAAACCTGACGACATTGATTTGTTTGCGAACACAAACCTCACGAGACGTCTCTCGTCTGTGTTTCGTTCACGGATCAGTGAGAATCAACGGTACGAGCATGTAAACAAAAGGCAGTCGGGGGCTTGGGCGCCCTCTACAGGTCGCTCTCCAACCTCCTCGCTGCTCTAAGTGCGGAGTCTTAGTGAAGATGTTCACCCTCATTTTTAGATCTTTTCCATAATCTTTAGCATCTGTACTGTGGAACAACAACAACAACAACAACAACAACAACAAAATATAACTTAAGATAAACTCTCTAGGCACTGTTTGATTTCCAAGGCTTTTTTGTTGTAGATTGTGATAAAAGGTCGGCAAACGGGTAAAAAATAAAAAGAAGCCAGAGAGTGATGGTTCTGCAGACCAAACACTTTCTCCTCTGTGATCCACCAGAGTCTCTCCAGAGTGTGGAGAGGCCGTAAGGGCAGAAAGTCTCTAAAGGGCAAGTGTGTCGAAGTTTTCAAGGTTAAATGTTCCAGTTCCAGTCTTTAACCTTCTCCTTCATAAAAAGAAAAACAAACGTCGGAGCTTAAGACATTATCTTCTGGGGAATCTCTATCGAAGCCTTGACGAAGATGCAGTTGTCCCGGATGTAGTTCCTCTTCTTGATCTCCTCGTGCGAGATGAACTTGGGGTAGCCGAAGCCCAGGGTGCTCTCGTCCAGCGAGTTGCGGTTGCTGCAGGGCTTCTGGAAGTTCTTCCAGTTGGGGTCGGGGTTGAAGGTCTCGGTGATGTGCTGGGGTTTGGAGAGCGACGGGTCGCTCTGGTCCAGGATGGAGAAAGTCACCTTGTAGGAGAAGGGCCACTCCAGCAGGTTGTCGTACTCCCCGGGCAGCACGCGGATGTAGACGGAGAGGTGGGAGCCCTCGCCGCTGCCGTTGCCGTTCAGGAAGGCCGACACCTGCAGCTTGTAGCCGTAGCGGTGAGTGTAGAAGGGCGGGCTGAAGAACTCGTGGTTGCTCCGGAGCTTGGCCTCCTGGAGTTTGCGCGAGTAGTCGTTGAGTTTCCAGATGAGGACGCCGTCGTGACTGACCGACAGCTCCTCCACCTCCCGCCGCAGCTCCAGGATCTCCTGCCGCTGACGACCCACCAGGTTACACATCATGGTCAGGTGAGACTTTGTCGTGTCTTCCAGGTGACGACCGATGGCCAGTTTGGGGCACTGCAGGGAGACGGGAAGGAGGTTATGTAGACGCTGATGTACATTTCAAAGAAAGCTGTTATTACCTCGGACCTATTGGCAATATCGTTCAATCTACCCTCACCTATGGTCATGAGCTTTGGGTAAAAGAACGAGATTGAGAATACAGGTGGCCGTGATTAGCTTAGTTAGCCTTCTGGGAGGAGACCCAGGACACCCTGAAGGGATTATATCCCTCAGTTGGCCTGGGAAACGCCTTGAAATCCCCCCAGAAGAGCTGGTAAGAGCGGCTACAGAGAGAGGGCTGTGAAATGGCAATATTTTTATTTTTAATTCATTTGGCCCCAAGAAGGAAAATGCAGATCCGGATTAAAGATATTTTTTTTTCAACCTAAAGAGATTGGGACAGAAAATGTGTGGGGAAACTGAGCAGCTTTTTTGGCAGCGTGATTTTTATTTGAAAATACACAAATTCAAAGTCGTACAATGTAGGATTTGCTCTTGGGTTCCCCCTACAGTTGGTAAACGGTATTGTTTGTCAGATTATGCCGAGGTAACACGAGCATTTTGTTGACGCGCAAACGATACCGGTGAACTCGGAGGCAGGACTTTTACTGTACGACCACGTCTTAAGCTCAGGTACAGAATATGACATGATATGCGACTTAGCGTATTCTGTAAAGTAGAATGTTGTAAACCAGAAGCTTCATAGTGCCAGAACAGGTGATGCAGACCTGTTCTGGGCTTTGATAGAAGTGACATTCACCTAGTTCCAATTTGATGTAGCATCAAAACTATCACGGAGACATTAATTTGGAGTTTGAAACACAACAAATGACGTCCCTTTCAACAGAAATCCAGGACACACTGTGCTCCTGTGTCTTACCCTGTGTTTGCAGCCGGCGTCTTTGAAAGGACAGAGTACGAGCGCACTGCCACAGTTGTCCTTCACGTGGTTCGCCAGGTCCTCGCGGGCGATGTTGGGTGTGCCGCACTGGTTTGGGCACTGGACGGGAAACCGGGGACAGTGGTACTGGTGGTTCTGAAGACAACGGGACAACGGATAATGTTAAAAACAGAATCGTCCAACATGAAATAAAAGGAACTTGTGTTGTTAAACAATTTGATATGTGTGCGTTTATATGTATCTTTGAGTTTTTAGATTATTGGTTTAATAAGATAGAAACAAGGGCAGATATGGCACATTTAGTGACATCTATCAGTCACAAAAAGTCCAAACAGACAGACTATGTCTATAGATGGATAAAGAAAGTCAGGTCACCTTTGGGGGGAAACTAAAATAAAATTTCAGATTAAATGATTCATCCAGGAAACAAATCACTTGATTCATTATTAACGAGAAAATCACTGCAACCGTAGATTATTCACATTTTTGATCGAGCCTTTGATGGATTAATCAATAATTTAGTCAGTGATGTCAGCAAATAATGAGTCACGAGTTGCATTTAAATCACTTATTTTGTCTAAAAAACATGTTCAAAGACATTCAAACTTTGTTTAGCGTCACGTACGAGTATAACGTCAAACATATCATACTACACTCATTTCTGAATTTCTGCCAAACAGAAGAAAAGTTCTATAAATAAAAATGTTTTGTTTTCTTGACATAGAGAATTTTTTTTTGTGTTTTAAATGTGTTTTATACTGTTCAAATGTAATTTTTAACATGCAGTAAATTGGAAATAATTGCCAGTTTTTTTTGTGTTTTGCATTAAAAGTCACACTTTTATTCATCAAAAGAGTTGCAAAATGAATAGAAAATATAGTCAAGAGATTAGAAATAATGATTTTTAATCAAAATAATGATTTTGCCCTTTCGTCAAAGAACCAGCAAAACTGTTTTCAGCTGTGCTAACATCATTGCACAAGGGTTTTCAAGGGAAGCAAGAATAGTCGTTTACCACATTAACAATGTAGAGAGTGTATTTCTGATTCATTTAATGTTATATTCATTGAAAAAAAGTGCTTTTTGTTAAAAAATAAGGACATTTCTAAGTGACCCCAAACTTTTGAACGCGTGTATTCAAATTTTTTCTGGAAAATTGGGCAAAAACGATTCCTCACAGGACATTTTCTGGCTTCTTTTATGGTTAAAACGGACATTTAGGGGCTTAAGTGATGAAGGCTTAATGAATATAAACCAGATTTAACCTCGTTACATTTGACAAAGAGACATAAGTTGTAATATAATAACTCATGATAACGTCACGCGTGTCTGACCTGGATGGTGTCAAAGACAAACTCTTTGCCGCAGTACTTGCAGGGCTGCGTACGTTTGGGACACTCGGCCGTGCTGTGTTGAGGCAGCAGACGCCGCATCATCCTGGCGCCGCACTTGTTCTCGCAGTAGACGCTTTCCTGAGGACACACCCCCTGGTGGTTCTGAGAGGGAAACAGGGTCAGAGTCGTGATGATGATGATTCGAATACTGCAGTTTATTCACACCTTTTCCTGACATTTCTTGATATATATCGTTATATATAACTTTTTTGCATTTTCTGTCACATCAGCTGCTGAAGCTGAGTTGTGATATTTGTTCAACATTTCAAACTTTATGATTTAACTGCTGTTATTTTCTCACTTTAAGTCCAAAGGAACATGATGCAGTTTGTTGTCTTGTGAGTTTCTGTGTTGCATGTTTTAAATATTAGTACCTGACTGTTATTTTTAGCCATGTTTTATGTCTTTTAATTCAATTTAATTTGTGTTTCATTACTTAGAGTGTAATTTTTGACACATTTACAGAAATCTTTATCAGTGTGCACTGTCCCTGTTTGAATAAACTAGAGCTGCAACTAACGTTTATTTTCCTAATCGATTAATCTGTCACTTATTTCCCTCGGTTAATTGATCATTTTCATAATTTCATTCATAAAATAACAGAAAAATTGCTCAAATTAAACTATTCACAGTTTTTTTTCAGTAGTTTTCTGACGTTTGAGCTTTTTAAATGTGAATATTTCCTGCTTTCTTTGCTCCATGGAACAAACTCATTCATCTTGGTTTGTGGACAAAACAAGACATTTGAGAACGTCATCATTTCCAGGTTTTGAAAAACCCTTTTCCAACATTTTATGGACCAAACGTTTAATCAATAATCCGACAAGAATAAATCGACAGATTAAGATGATGAAAATAATCTGGTTAACACCTGGAAAAAAAAGTGGTTTAGGGGTTTATTTCTGTGGCAGCTGTAACAGAAGGATCATGTTTGGTGTTGGATGATAATCCTGACTGTGTAATTACACTGTGAAAGACAAAACCTGGATTAATGTAACCTCTGTGTGCATGTGTGTGTGCATGTGTGTGCGTGTGTGTGTCTGTGTGCGTGTGTGTATGTGTGTGTGTGTCTATGTGTATTTATTAGTGTGTGTGTTTGTGTATGTGTGTGCGCGCGCGCGTGTGCCCGGTGAAGACGACGGCCAGAGTCAACAGTGGAGAAGTTTTTCCTTCTGCAACACGTGTGTTGTTTTAAAAACAGAGCCAAACAAAGACAGCCTTCACACACACACACACACACACACACACACACACACACACACACACACACACACACACACACACACACACACACACACACACACACACACACACACACACACACACACACACACACACACACACACACACACACACACACACACACACACACACACACACACACACACACACACACACACACACACACACACACACACACACACACACACACACACACACACACACACACACACACACGTGGCGTCACTCCGGCTTGTTTACGTCTCCATCTTACGTGTGAATTACTGTTTCTGTGTGTGTGTGTGTGTGTGTGTGTGTGTGTGTGTGTGTGTTCACCTCGTAGGCTTCGCCGGTGAACTCGCTGCCGCAGAACTCGCACTTGACCTTGCGTTTGGGGCAGTCGTGCTGCAGGTGGTCGGGCAGGTCGCGGCGCGTCAGCTTGACGGAGCATCGGTTGGGGCAGGGGATCACGTTGAAGGCGCAGGTGGAGAAGTGACCCTGAGAGGAAGGAACGTGGAGGCGACGAGGCGTCAGCAGGTGTCAGCGTCACATTTTTACACACAAACACAAACTAAAAACGAGAGAATGAAATAATAACACAAATGAAAATCCTCTCACCTGGAGCTGCTTCATCTGACCGGTCCAGCGACAGCCCTCCTCACTGTGGATGCAGCGGATGGGCAGAGCCAGGATCTGCTGCTCCAGCTCTGGATCTGGGTAGATCTGGAGATGATGAAAAGTCACATTTTTATAGTTTTATAAAAATCATACTTTTACTTTAGTACTCAAGGCCTGTGGGCCACATCCGGCACACTCAACAACTGTATTTGTACTGTGAGCTAATCGTCCCCGCTCCTCTAGCTTGGAGTCGTCATAGCAACGGTGTAAGTGAGTGAGTGTATAAGTGAATGAGTGAGGGTAAGTGAATGAATGAAAGTGAGTGAGAGTGTAAGTGAGGGAGTGAGAGAGTGTAAGTGAGGGAGTGTGTCAGTGAGTGAAAGTGAGAGTGTAAGTGAGTGAGCGAGAGTGTAAGTGAATGAGTGAGAGTGTAAGTGAGTGAGTGAGTGAGTGTGTAAGTGAATGAGTGGTAGTGTAAGTGAGTGAGTGTGTAAGTGAGTGAGTGAGTGTGTAAGTGAGTGAGCGAGGGTGTAAGTGAGTGAGTGTGTGAGTGAGAGAGTGTGTAAGTGAGTGAGTGAGTGTGTAAGTGAGTGAGAGAGTGTGTAAGTGAGTGAGTGTGTGAGTGAGAGAGTGTGTAAGTGAGTGAGTGTGTGAGTGAGTGAGTGTGTAAGTGAGGGAGTGAGTGAGAGTGTAAGTGAGTGAGTGAGAGTGTAAGTGAGTGAGTGAGAGAGTGTGTAAGTGAGTGAGTGTGTGAGTAAGTGAGTGAGAGAGTGTGTAAGTGAGTGAGTGTGTAAGTGAGTGAGCGAGGGTGTAAGTGAGTGAGTGAGAGAGTGTGTAAGTGAGTGAGTGAGAGAGTGTGTAAGTGAGTGAGTGTGTGAGTGAGTGAGTGTGTAAGTGAGGGAGTGAGTGAGAGCGTAAGTGAGTGAGTGAGAGAGTGTGTGAGTGAGTGAGTGTGTAAGTGAGGGAGTGAGAGAGTGTGTAAGTGAGTGAGTGTGTGAGTGAGTGAGTGTGTAAGTGAGGGAGTGAGTGAGTGTGTGAGTAAGTGAGTGAGAGAGTGTGTAAGTGAGTGAGTGTGTGAGTGAGTGAGTGTGTAAGTGAGGGAGTGAGTGAGAGCGTAAGTGAGTGAGTGAGAGAGTGTGTGAGTGAGTGAGTGTGTAAGTGAGGGAGTGAGAGAGTGTGTAAGTGAGTGAGTGTGTAAGTGAGTGAGTGTGTAAGTGAGGGAGTGAGTGAGTGTGTGAGTAAGTGAGTGAGAGAGTGTGTAAGTGAGTGAGTGTGTAAGTGAGTGAGCGAGGGTGTAAGTGAGTGAGTGAGAGAGTGTGTAAGTAAGTGAGTGAGTGAGTGAGTGAGTGAGAGAGTGTGTAAGTGAGTGAGTGTGTGAGTGAGTGAGTGTGTAAGTGAGGGAGTGAGTGAGAGTGTAAGTGAGTGAGTGAGAGAGTGTGTAAGTGAGTGAGTGTGTGAGTGAGTGAGTGAGTGAGTGAGTGAGTGAGAGAGAAAGTGTGTAAGTGTGTAAGTGAGTGAGTGAGTGAGTGAGACAGTGCAGTGGTCACTCATGACTTGATGGACCTTTAAAATAACTCAGTTTTGTCTTCTACTCTCTGATTTGCTGTTCTGAGGATTTACTGATCTGATCTGAGTCTCCGCCCACTTCACTGTCACATGACCAGAGAAGTGATCAAACAAGAAAAGCTGCTTCTTCAAAAACAAAAAAAAGTCACAACAACCCTTTAAACAAATAACAGCTTGTGTGTGAGAGAACACATACACACACACACACACACACACACACACAAACACAGGGAGCATCAGTATGTTCATCATTTATTCATCTGTGGATTATTTGTTGGATTAAATCCATTAGTTTGGTCCATTAAATGTCAAAAAATGTGAAAAGAAAATGTAAATTGTTGTTATTCTGTACAGAACCTTGCTCTGCTGTAAAGTTATTTTACAAATAAAGATGGATTTGGATTGAATTTGGATTCATTATTGAATAAAAGGGTTATTGTTAGTGGTTGGATGATAGAGTGATAGAGGACGGATGGACAGTGTGTGATGAATGTGCAGCGTTACCTTGGCATAGTCCAACGGCAGCTGATCCTCTGGACACTTGAAGACGCCCTCACTGCAAAAGAAACAGCAGAAAACACTTCTGTTATCACGGTGAACAATTGTGAGGACGCTGAGCCAACGTTTATTTAGCCAAGTCAAGTCACATTTATTCATAAAGCGCATTAAAAGCAGCAGAGTTGCGATTAGTGACTGTGTCACAGAGTGAAAACAACCAGAGCTTCTTCTTCTTCTTCTTCTTTGATGGTAAAGAAGCAGCAGCAGCAAAACAGCTCTGCCCTAAATCTTACTCCGTCTCTTCAAACACACTTTTAATCTAAGTTTTCTGACTCATCGCCACAGTGTGACGTAAAAACACACCAACTCTGGCACAATAGAGTCAGATCTCTGAGCCGCTGGCTTTAACGTCGTTTCATCTTATTCCTCCCCGAGACGACACGTCTGCACAGATTTTTACGACGACAGAGCGAGAACATATCATCTGTTTTATGTATAACACATAAAGGGGCGATCGTGCTGCTTTTACCTCGTTTAATCTGTATTTTTTGTCCTCGTTTCACAGTTGAGCTAACATCGTGCCAGCTTCAACAGGCTTTAGGGGTTTTTTCCTCCCTGAGAATAAAGCGGTGTGTAAAGCTTCGCCTTCATGCTCGAGGCAAATACAGACGATTTGCTGGCGTGAAAGTGCCACAAGTTTTTGCTCATTCTACTCCTGTGGCACTCAACCCTCAACCCTGGTTTTACAAGAGGACGTGGACGTTTTTTGTTTGTTTCTGTTTTCGGGCCAAACGAGTGTCTCTGCCCTGATGTCGTCATTAAATATTCACACTTTTAAATAACGGAGGCAGCAGCAACGACGGGTGAGTCTGAGCTTGTGGCTGCAGCAGAAAACAGCAAAGGTTAAAGGTTAAAGGTTACTGCACTCTGCTCTGTTAGGATCACACATAACACCACTTTAATTCCATGATATGGGACAAATAGGACGTTGTAAAAGAACGTGAAATGTCACACAACGAAAGAAGTGGAAATACAGTCGAGTGTAGTTTTGTTAGCGGTAAAAATAGTAAATTAAAAGTTGCAGAATTTTAGCTAAGTTATTTTATATCCTTTACACAGTTCAGAGACTGTGCACAAAAAAGTATTATCATTTTAATACTGAGAAAAACAGGCTGACATGGACATAAATAGAGAATAAAGGAAAAGCCCCAATTTCAGGTCAACTGGGCAAGAATTAGTGACATCTAATGGTGAGAGTGCAGATTGCAGGATCACGCTCACCCCTCCCTTTTACCGAAAGATTCAAATTCAAAATTTTTCCGTTAACGAGAAAGGGTTTATTTAAGCTTATGAATCAAAACACCACAAACAAATGCCCTGGGCTAGTTTGTCTAAGAACAAAATGCTTATTCTTACGCTGTGTACCATTTCCATATTCTGTGTGGGCAATAGAAAATAAAGTACATTAAATTACATTTACATCCTAACTCTTTGGAGAAAGAAAACGTGGACACAAACGCTCTCCTGGGTTAGTCATTGTTAGTCATTGTTAGCAATACCAGTCGATAAAAACACTGTGTTTACGAGTGGGAAATTCTGAGCTCCAATTACAAATGGAACGTACTGAAAATGTAAGGCTGTGAAACCATAAAATATAAATAATAAATCAAATTATTATATACAAAAAGTCCTTTACTCCCTCTGCAATATCAATATCTCTATTTTAATATTTTTTGTGAGTGTGTTATATTTTAGTCGATCGATCATATAAATATTACACACTGGCCCTTTAACATTGTCCAGACAAGAAGCTCCAACTTTATCTTGCACGTGAAATCTTAGCGACGACACACACACACACACACACACACACACACACACACACACGCTTTGTTTGCCCACGTCTCAAAATCCCTGGAGCTCGATCTGACCTCACATGCATGAAAGCCTCCGTAACCCTGACCGCGTTTTAAAACGATGTCTGGGCTAATTACGGCGCGCTAACATAAGCGTTTGCCTCGCGGCCATTTTTCTATGGCTGGCTGAAGCGTCACATGGCTGTGGCGACATGTGACACAAGAGCATGTGCACTTTGGCCCGTCTGCCCAGCTGCTGTGGAAATGTAAAGGAGAATGATGGAGGTGGGGGAGGGGGGAGCAGAGGCTTGGCCTGAGGGTGAAGGAGGGAGGGAGGGAGGTTAATGCATGACGAGACAACAGTAATTCTCCTCCATTAGGGTCACTGTGTCAGCAGTGACATGGAGCACAGTTAACAAAACACACCGGGCTGTAAAATAAAAGAGGATCGATCGATCAGAGGCTCCGAGAGTCAAGTTAATATGAAGTACCTTAAAGAGATACTCGAGTATTTCGCCAGAAAAGTCGCTTTTTATATAATATTACTGAAGTAAAGGTCTTTAAGGGTGCTTTCACACCTACAGCATTTGGTGCGCATCAAATGCTGTGGTTCGGTTCGTTTGCGTTAGGTGTGAATGTAATCTCGGTCCTCTGGTGCGCACCAAATCAACCGGACCGCTTTATCCGCCCTGCTTTGCTACGGTTCCTCTGGTGTGAAAGCAACTAAACCAAATGGGACGAAACGGTCGAGTTTAATGCATTATGGGTATGAGATACGGGATAACCCCGGATTTCCACCGGGCGCGCCGCGGCTTCTTATGTGAATACGGCTGGCTCGCAAGGTGGGGATTGAAGCTGGGCAAATCGGGGGCTAGTCCGGTTCCGGTGCCGATGGTCCTAGCGGTCTATTTTGGTTCGTTTAGAACTATGCATATGTGGAAGCAAACCGTACCCAAAGCAATCGAACTATAGGTGTGAACGCGCCCTTAGTTTATGGGATTAACTGTACTTAAAGGTGCATTATGTAATAAATGATAAAATCCTCCTAATATGTCACAGAGACTCAGGAATTATGTTCATATAACAAACTGAACTCACCAACAACAACAGTACAGACAAAATATTTGCATTAAAAACAATATTTTGCAGACTGCAAATCATATTTATGTTTGTATCATGTTTTGGCGTCATGTGGCGCCACCTACCAACATCGTCAGTAGAGTCTCAGCTGCCGAGCAACCACGGGTTGCCAGTTACGTCAAAAAAATGAAACCTAAAAGACCTCGATATTTTGAATTTGACTGTAGGAAACCGCTTTGGCCACATTCTTACGTATAGCACCTTTAAGTATCAAAAGTCATTTTGTGATATAAAAAAATGAGGAGTTAGGATTGAGCCATGGTGGCTCAGTGGTAGTAGCAAGTTGTCTTTCAACTTGAAGATGGTGGGTTAAATTCCTGGCTCTGCTAGTCTATGTGTGTCCTTGAGCAAGACGCTTAACCCCATGTTGCAGCGTGTAAATGGGTGAAAATGTCTTCAATTTGGTAATAACTCGTAACAAAGACAGTTAAAAGGAAATGTAGTGGAGTAAAAGTAAAAGTTGCTGGAAATTTAAATAACAAATTAAAGTACAGATACGTGAAGTATTTACATTAAGTACCATTACAACACCGCTGAGGGTCAAGTCAGCATCTCATGTGTCGTCATCACCATCTCTGAGGAATCATCTAGAGCTGAAGATGTAGAAGAATCAAGAGATACAGCGAGATGAGATGGTAAGCGACAGTCTCTCCGACGAGGACGGCCACGGGCCACCGTCCAGCTCGGGCCCCTGAATCTGACGCACAGGGAGGCGGACAGGCCAAAAAGAGCCGAGTCATAGACTGTCAGGATCACTTATTCTCCCGCAGACACACATTCATGTGTGCTTATACTCGTGAGACAAACACGCTGAGGCTCAGCGACAGCACATTAGCAGCGAAAGGTCGGAGCGTGGACGTGTAACACACATCCAGTCCAATGTCATCCACCGTCAGCGACGCCCATGGTTTCTGTGACTTCTATGAGGATGAACGGCACAAAAATAACTGAATATCACAAATGATATCGCTGTGCAATATGTGTATTTGTCTGTGAGTAAAAATGATATATCTTGTAATTTTTATTATTATAGTATTTACTGTTTTTACCTCTTGTTTTTTTTGTTATACTGATGACTTTAAGAGCCAGAATCCAGAAGAATCCATAATATTTAGGTTGTTTTATACATTATTTTAAATAAATTCATGCATGCATAAAAACATTACATGGGCCCAGATCTTGGTCAAAGAAACCAAAAACCACCAAATATTTATATTCCCACAACTTAGAAGAAAATGTCTTAAAATACAAAAAAAAAAAAAATTGAAAACCTTTAAGCTAATTGCTAACAATATAATTTTTTTTAAACCAACGCTGTGTCTGTGGATTAGCCTAAAAAAATCTGTAGCATGCTAACCCTAGCATATTTAGAAATATATGTAGAAATGTTAGCAAAGTTGGAATGCTAAAAGTAGCAGTGTTAGCAGGCTAACAAGCTAACCATAATATTGTGATAATGTAAGCGAGCTCATTTTAGCACTTAGAGAAATAGTACACGGTGAGCTTGTAGCATAGATATGGACGACTTCATAAAAACAGTATATTTTGAATTATTAATACAATAGCACAAAACATTATTGATATTTGATATTTATTTAACCATGAAAACAAGCTGCCGCCCTAACAGTTAAGATAAAAGATAAACACATAAATAACACAAACCCTAAAGCGTAAAACGGCTTTTAACATCACGGCAAGTGGAAACTTGCCACTTTTGAAACATGTTTCTCACAAATGTTTTGTCGATTACAGAACTCTGACCACAGTTCACACCCATGATCATCCAGGGCACAAAAAAAAAAACAAGTGTTTGTGAGCGGGTAACGTTTGGACAGCAGACTGAATAACATGACTGAATAACAGCAGACTGAATAACGCAACCGTCTCATCAAAGTTTCATCACCTCCTCGTGTCTGATGCTGTGAGAGCAGAGGAGGATCCACAGCTGCTCGACTGCAGAGATGATCTGTAAAATCACCTCAAATTCACCCACAGACCAGGATACAAACGACAACTGCAACTTACAAATTATATTCATTATCGAGTAATCTGTCGAATAAATCATGCAGCTACACTGGGAGTTGCATGTTTTATTTTCATGTAAATATACCTGAACAACTAACTGTCTTAGTCCGACTAAGCCTCGCTTGATTTGAGTCAGACTGACACGTTTACATGACATTAAGAAAACCGAACCAAATTATTGTCTTAGTCCGACTAAGACTAGCTTGCTTTTTGTTAGACTAACATGTTTACATGATATCAAGAAAATTGAATTCTTCTCTTAGTCCGACTAAGAGTAGCTCGATTTCAGTCCAATTAACGTGTTTACATGACATTAAGAAAACCAAATTATTGTCTTAGTCTGACTAAGATTAGCTCGCTTTTTGTCAGACTAAAGTGTTTACATGACTAAGAAAACCTAATTATTGTCTTAGTCTGACTAAGAGTAGCACAGTTTTAGTCAGACTAACATGTTTACATGACATTACAAAAAAAACGAATCATGTTCTTAGTCTGACTAAGATTAGCTCGCTTTTTGTCAGACTAACGTGTTTACATGACTAAGAAAACCTGATTATTGTCTTAGTCGGACTAAGAGTAGCACAATTTTAGTCAGACTAACGTGTTTACATGACTAAGAAAACCTGATTATTGTCTTAGTCTGACTAAGATTAGCTCGATTTTAGTCGGACTACGGTGTTTACATGACTAAGAAAACCTGATTATTGTCTTAGTCGGACTAAGAGTAGCACAATTTTAGTCAGACTAACGTGTTTACATGACTAAGAAAACCTGATTATTGTCTTAGTCTGACTAAGAGTAGCTCGATTTTAGTCGGACTACTGTGTTTACATGACATTAAGAATTATTGTCTGACTAAAACTATTTCTTACATGGGTATTGCCGTTTGGGAGACGCAACGGATCCATTTGGGCTCACACACCACAACAGTTTTTACACAAGTGCCATAAAAGAGCTGAACTCGTCAAAAACATCCAACCGATACGAGAAGAAAGAGCTCCACAACATGTTTGTTCCCTCTGCAAACATGGTTCCTGACGGGCAGAAGGTGAGAAGTACAAATCCATCAGGTTTAATCTCACTCTTGCAGAGAGGAAGGATATATATATATATATATATTTTTAAAGCGACAGCGACCGGGCTGGAGGCCACACAGTGAGGACCTGATGTTGACAGGCTGCCTCCTCACAAACCAGGTCCGTGGAGTAACCTTGAAACCCAACAGAGAGACTCCTAAACAAACATGCCTGTGTTTGCAAAGGTATCGAGCTGGAACGTCCAGGACACACTGAACAAACTAAATCAAAAGCTTGAGGACACTTGGAGAGTCCAAGTGTGTGTGTGTGTGTGTGTGTGTGTGTGTGTGTGTGACACATTAACAATCCAAACAAACCTCTGTCCAACCAGGTGTTTTCTCAATGACTCCGATAGCAATCAGAGCCTTGAGAGAACAACCACTTACCTCCCGCTTGAACTCCCCCCACGCCGTCTTTTATGTTCATCCATCGAGCTAAAACCCTCTTGTCTTTTTTCCAGTTATATCCCAGATTAACTTTTATATATGCAAACAAACCGTTATATTCCTCCCAGTGCCCTCCACGCAGTCTTTTCGCTCTCACAGATGGAGCCAAACTCCCTCCGTCTTCTCTCAGGAAGTTGGCAGAAAAACGGGAATTTTGTTTTACCTCAGATAGAGTTTCTATAATCCCCCCCAAAAAATACTCCATCTGGTTTGGGGTTTATGTGTTTGAGACTGCGCGCAGTCATGACTTCCTTCTTTCTCGGTAATGAGTACAGATTATTTAAAGACTTCCATCTTCCATCATCATCAGACAGTGATGTTTTGAATATAAGTATTAGTTTCTGATTGGATAAAATGTTGTGCGATACTGGAAAAGACTCACAACACTGAGCAAACACTTGTAAATCACTGATAGCGGTCGGAATCTAGAGCTATTTAACACATATTTTAAAGATCCCCTGTGAAAGAAGTAGTGACACCTAGTGGTGAGACGGCATATTTCAACAAACTGAAGCCTCGTCTCCTCACACCTCCCTTTATCTCTCCGTTATTGTTTTTCATTTACGTAGTACAGTTAAAAACACTAAACACTCTCTGGCCAGTTTGACCATTCGGGCTGCCGTAGAAGACATGGCAGCACAAAATGGCGGCCGCGGTGAAGCAAGTATTATTTCAGGCTACAAAAAACAATAATAAAAAAAAATCTTTTAAAGCGATTTTAAATTTTTACAAACATACATAGCTTACTCAATTTCTGCTAATAAACCCTCATGAATGTCACACACTGGCCCTTTAAATAAAGTATTTCACGTCACAGCTGACTCTTTTCAAAATGAAGCAACGCTGATTTACTGACGCACGTCCGAACGCAGGATGTAAAATGTTACCAGATCGTCATTGTTCAGCAAAAGAAGAAATGACTGCGTGTTTGTTCTGTAGCATAATTAAAATCACATACGTGACATGTGACTTTGTTCACTTACTGCCACTTTAATTATGGAAACTTTGCAAACAGAAAGCTGAGACTCTTTTTACTGCACAGATTGTTTTTATGCACATGGACACATGGAGGAGTTTTGACCACAGCCCACAATTTGTCTTAATTTCTTCCAAATGAAAAAAAAAAAAGCTGCTTACAAGCAACAGAAATGGAGGCGTTTCTGCTGCGCACAGCATTTAAGATGCTGACGTCTTTGTGCACAGTGAAAATCACAAACCATTGCAAAATAATAATGAAAAAAACCTCAATATGACCAAATGCAATATGACATTTAAATTGTTTGATTTAGATAATAATGTGCGACAGGGTGGGATTATGATGGAATTCTGCAGCGCTGCAGGAATTCACTGGCCTTAAAATCTTGAACTCTTCAGACGTTTTGTTCCTAAATATCATGAGAGTAAATATGATTTGAATGAACCAGTGTGAATGTGCGTTAACATGTTAAAAGTCCAGTTTTAGTCCGACAATAATTCGGTTTTCTTAATGCCATGTAAACTCGTTAGTCCGACTAAAATCGAGCTACTCTTAGTCAGACTAAGACAATAATTCTGTTTTCTTAATGTCATGTAAACACTTTAGTCTGACTAAAATCGAGCTACACTAAGTCAGACTAAGAGAATAATTCTGTTTTCTTAATGTCACGTAAACACGTTAGTCTGACTAAAATCAAGCTACACTAAGTCAGACTAAGAGAATAATTTTGTTTTCTTAATGTCACGTAAACACGTTAGTCTGACTAAAATTGTGCTACTCTTAGTCAGACTAAGACAATAATTCGGTTTTCTTAATGTCATGTAAACACGTTAGTCCGACTAAAATCAAGCTGGTGTTAGTCAGACTAAGACAATAATTCGGTTTTCTTAATGTCATGTAAACACGTTAGTCCGACTAAAATCAAGCTGGTGTTAGTCAGACTAAGACAATAATTTGGTTTTCTTAATGTCAAGTAAACACGTTAGTTCTACTAAAATCAAGCTGGTCTTAGTCAGACTAAGACAATAATCAGGTTTTCTTAGTCATGTAAACACGTTAGTCTGACAAAAAGCGAGCTAATCTTAGTCAGACTAAGACAATAATTTGGTTTTCTTAATGTCAAGTAAACACGTCGACCGACTAAAATCGAGCTACTCTTAGTCAGACTAAGACAATAATTCTGTTTTCTTAATGTCATGTAAAACACGTGAATGGAGTGTATAAAAGAGCAGAAGGTCTTTGTTCTGCTCTCACTCTCACTTTTATGACTGAATTCACGCCTCTGTGTGAGTTTCCGCGGCTCCATATATAAAAGGAAAGGCTGGACCTGGGGCGGAGCGTCCACCTGTGGAACCTGATCCTCCCGCGAGCGCAGAGGAGCTCCTGTCGCCAACGGCTGATCCAGCTTTCAGACGAGCTTCCCACAGCCCTTTCATTTGTCTGGATGAGGGCGGAGCAGGTCTTACTTTCACAGTGTGTGTGATGACACACCTGCCCACAGGTGGATGATCCGCTCCTTCACTAGCGATCAGTGTGGGACGATCACACACACACACACACACACACACACACACACACACACACACACACACACACACACACACACAAACACAAACACACACACACGCTCTGCTACAGCTTCTTGTGTGGGATTCTAGAACTGCGAGATAAAACTGTCTGTGCCTGGAGATTAAGCTCACAAACGTGTGGTGACTTTTTTTCTCGGGCTACATCGAAGAAGAAGGTAATATTTAAGTCCACACAAACGAGCCTTTGAAGAAGTTATGCTGCTTTTCCACGACACAGTTCCGGCACGACTCGAGTCAGCACAGCTCGACTATATTATGAGGTTCCACACGAGCAGAGCCGATACTAAAATGCGACATCAACAGACCGCCGGACACTGATTGGTCAGAGAGCGTCGTCACCGGAAGAGCCATGAGCGCGACACCCGAATGTCCGAATGTAGATCAGTTAAAAATAATTAAAGGTGACATAGAGTGGTCCTGTTGCACATTTATGGAGGTCTACTTACATATATTAACTTGTTATTATGGTCAAAAACCTCCTAGTTGCTGTAAACTAGCCGATAGAAATCCTCTTTTCTGACGCTGTTTTTCTGCTGCGAGATTTCAGAGTGAACTTTCACCCCCAGAAGACAGAGTCTTGTGATTGGCCAGTACTATCCAGCACATCCGCTCTCAGAAGCGCAGCGCCCCCCTCTGGAACGGTGGATGCACTGCTCCTCATTATCAAAACATTGTTTTAACAGTGTTTAAAAATAGCTTCTTCACGACTCCCCGCCTCAGTCCCTTTGACGACCTTTGACCCGGAGTCAGACCCAGAGTCAGAAGACACTGTTGCTCGTGAAACACCTCCACAACGGACGTTATTCTTCTTCTGTGGTTCAATGTACGCAACCGGATGTGCCCGGACTAGTGCCCGGAGCAGGACGATCTGTTGTTCAGGAGAACCGCTGCTTACGTAACTATTACGGGATTTTCAGTGATCTCGTTGAGCCTGAGATTACAATAAAACACATCGTTCTCAGCAGTGGCTGAACTGTTTGTTTAGAACCGTCAGGGCTTCATAAACAAGGTAATGACGCAGATACACACTAAAAAACAGCTTTAATAGGAACTTCCGGTCTAGTTCCGCTTTAAAAATCTTATAGTTCCAAAAATCTACTTTTAGTTCCACAGGGTATATGCAGGAATCATGAAGTTAATTTAAATACCTTTTTCAAGACCTTCTCATAATATTTTAAGACCATACATATTTATTCAATGTTGTTCTATTTTGTTGATAATTTGAATAATGTTTCTCCCAGAATATCTCCACATTTGACATTAAGGCGTCACAGTGGAACATTTTCTTGTTGCTTTAAACAGCGAAGACATCAGTGACATTAATCGTCCTCAGGTTGTCTCATTGTGTGAAGCGCACACCTGTCCAGAATAAGACACCTGTAAAATCCCATCTGACGTCCTGCGCTGGTCACTAACAGCCTGTGGCAGCTGTTTGGTTATGAAGTAACAAAGGCCGACAGTGTGCAGGTCACGCTCGCCAACGACACGGGAATAAATTACATGGAACTCGACGTCTAACGGAGTGAGAAGAAGAAAAAGACAGGCGGAAAATATTTCAGGTTCAAAACTGGATCAGAAAAAAAAATCAGGTTAGTGTAAGGATTTCTGGCTCGAAAAAAAACAAACTTGTTTTATTGTGAAGCTTTGCCAAAATCTGGAGGAAAAAAATGATGCAAGTGGAAGAAAAGCATTACTACGAGTGTGTGTGTGTGTGTGTGTGTGTGTGTGTGTGGGTGGTTGTCTGGCCTCTTTCCCTGGCTTCATGTCCAGAACCTCATGTTACACAAATATGGACCAAGATAGAAAAAAAACCACAGAAAGGATGGCTTTACAACGAGCCACAACGAAGCTACATACAGTAACTTTAACTAAAAGAACACAAACCTTAATTTATATTGATGTCACAGCTAAAAACCTCAGTTTGTTTATCCTAAATGTCCGTTTCGTGGCAGAGGAACCTGCAGATCCAGTAACAAAAACACTTAATCGTGAAGTGTATTCTGAGCATATCTTTATTTTTGGCTTGATAAGATATTTCTTTTCAATGTGTTTGCAACTGCTGGGAGCCGTTATATGTTTATGAACTATGACTGCGATTATTGTTAAAACAAGACATTCGAGAACATCGTTACTTCCAGAGTTGACAAAAACTGATCAACGTTTTTAATGCGGAACTAGACCAGAAGTTCCAATTAACGCTGCGTCATTACCTTGTTTATGAAGCCCTGAAGGTTCTAAACAAACAGTTCAGCCACTGCTGAGAACGCTGTGTTTTATTGTAATCTCGTGCTCAGCGAGATCTCTGAAAAAACCCGGTCCGGTTACGTAAACACCGGTTCTCCTGAACAGCAGATCCTCCTGCTCCGGGCACTAGTCCGGGCACATCCGGTTGCGTACATTGAACCGCAGAAGAAGAATAACGTCCGTTGTGGAGGTGTTTCACGAGCGACAGTGTCTTCTGACTCTGGGTCAAAGGCATTAAATGGACTGCGGTGGGGAGTCGTGAAAAAGCTATTTTTAAACACTGTTAATGTTTTGATAATGAGTAGCAGTGCATCCACCGTTCCAGAAGGGGGAGCTGCGCTTCTGAGAGCCGGTGTGCTAATTATGATAGTTGTGAAGGCTCTACGCTGGCTGGCCAATCACAACACACTCTGTCTTCTGGGGGTGAGATTTATGTCTGAAAAAACCGCGGCTGAGGAGAGCGTCAGTAAGGAGAGATTTCTATCGGCTCGTTTACAGCAACTAGGAGGTTTTTGAGCATAAAAACAAGTTAATGTATGTAAATAGACCTCCATAACTAACATATATGTGCAACAGGACCACTCTATGTGAGCTTTAACATTTTATAAGTTCTAATTAAGATCTTCACTATCGTGTCTTTATCATTTAGCGGACCAGCGTATACTGACCCGTGAAATGTACAGATTGCAGTAAAGAGGACACGATTACACGGTTACAAACCTCCGCCGATCGTTTTCCTCTGAGCCGAACCATCAGATAAACAAATAACAGTAAATGTAATAAAACCCTGTGGCTTCTTTTGTTTTGTGTCCTGCTGGATTTTTATCCCACAGATTATTATACGCCGTGTGCAGAAGGTGCAGGAAAAAAAAAAAATCAATCCACTTTCATTGACTCCTGCTGGTCTGGCGAGCAGGCGGAGCGATGGGGGGAGGGGCTTTGAGAAGGACGGGGGAGAAAAAAAAGTCGGTCCATCCCATCATCAACTGTATCTGTAATCTGGAGCTGAGCTCATCGCATGTACCAGTGTGTCGTCACTCTCACCCACGCAGTAAAGGAGGAGGCGAGGAGGAAAAAATAACACATGAAGGCGTGCAATGGCGACATGAAAGAGCTTTTGATGAGGTTGAAGGGTGGTTTGTGAGAGGGTGGAGGTCTGAGTCCAGAGATCAATGAAAGTCCTGAGCTCCTTTAACACGTCGCACTTGTGAGAAGAAGAAGAAGAAGAAGAAGAAGAAGCTACTGGTCTGTGAGAACGTGTTAAAGGCTGCACGTCAGGTGTGAAACACCCTCATCTGCATTTAACTACACACTCTCACACGTTTGTGAAGATCCAGGCCCAAGAACGATGTGTATGACAGGCCTGTAGGTGGCGCTTCTCGGCAGCAGTTTCCCGCTGGATGAAATTTCCCAAATCCCTGCCACAGAAATGCACCGAAGCCGGAGAAGAAGAAGAAGACGTGGAGTACAGGTGGACGTGGACATCCAAAATCTTCAGTTCCGCGTTGATAAAAAGCCAAAAACGATAAGAACTGAGGCGGATTCTCAGTAACCAGTTGCCGTGAGCGTGGGCTCTAAGGCCCGATCAACAGGGAAACACAACTTTTCCGTAAAGTTTTCCGTAAAACACGTCATTTCAAGAAACGTCTTCATACGCACAAAACTCGGGACGACGTGACACCACAAACCCAAGTGTCTGTCGTTGCATTTTAGACTTTTTAAACTATGAAGCTGATAAGACATTCGTGCCGAGTCATCCGAAGCCATATCAAACATAACTCTCCAACTAACAAATGTTCGCACAACATGACTTTTTCTGATTTTTATTTATATTTTTACAATCTGTGCACAGATATGAAGATACGAGATATGTGCAAGATTTAAATTTTTATCCGTCCGATATCCGATCCAAGTGATTTTGACAAATATCGGACCGATTCTGATAATGTGATTCGTATGCCAGGCCTGTATGTGGCGCTGCAATGCTGTCTACGAACACCAAAAATAATAATAAGAATTATGATGACAACAAAGGATAGGTGGGTCCATCATGAGCTGTAGACACAAAAACACGAGTGTGGCACGAGATTTTTCCACGAGCATTATAGGTCTCCAAAAAAAAAAAAAAAAAAAAGGCTGCTTCTGTTTGGATAAAAATCCAAAAACATAAAAGACAAATTCTCGCAGATTCTCCTAAACTCATTCTCATGTGAACGAACCCTCAAGACGACTGATGAAGTGTTACTCAGCAACTTGGCCCAAATTGAAGCTGTAAAAAATGCTATAAATTTCTCCAGGCACGTGTGATTTTTTTTCTTTCTAGCAGTGTTAATCACAGATGGATGGTCTAATTTTAGCTCAGCTTATAAAGGCACATTTCCTCTCAAAAAATGTGATCTGCAGTGACGCTGCCACACTAATCCTCCTGAATGCCTGCGCTGGACGGAGCCAAGAAATGGGCCGGCCTGTTAAAACGAGAGCCGTCTGCCAACTGTACGCATATGGTGCTGGTGAAGCAGCGCAAGACACAGTCACCTCCTCCTCCCCCTTCAAACAGCACTAATGAATCAGCGACTGGAGTCGCAGCGTGAAGTCGCAGCGCTGATACAGATTTAGTGCGGAAGCAGCGGCGAGTTTCAGGCCGTCGTACCAGACATCTGTCAAAGTAAGATGGCAAAGTAAAAATTTGCGTAGCGCGTGTTTTTGAGGTCATCTCAGTTCACAGTGACGCTGCACTAGCTGCACTACTCGACTCAACTCCATGTGGGACAAATATAGTCCTGCGCTCAAAATGCTTACATCTATTCGCCAGCTAAAGCTGTGGCATAATGACACAACCGGGAAATGCTTCATACTAACGAGATAAAAGTTATACTTTAGCTGTAGTGGCTATCTTTGTTAGCTGACTTTGCTAGTTAGCATAAATTATTTTTCCTCTTTGGGACCCTTGTGTCCAAAATTAGCGTTCTAGATCTCCCAAAAATGCCAGTTCTGTTTAGATTAAAATGCAAATATTTGCCAAGTTCACTTAATTAAAAGCAACTAGACATCAATTAGTCAATCAGTCAAGGACGCAGCAACTCATGTTTGCTAACCAGTGGTACGACTGTACGATCCTCTCGTCAGCCATGACACAAGCCGCGAGGATTTGTTTTGATTTTATGGCTGTAGAATTGTCAAAAAAAATTGAAATGGGAGATCACTTTTTGATATCTGGCAGTTATTCAAACTTTTGGGAATTACAGTACTGACATCACAAACGTGTGACGTGCTAGGTGAATCTCGTCCGCGGGTTACCGTAATGACAAGTATATGGATCTAAAGCTCTATTTCTCTATTGCTTTTCCAGTATTTATCCATCCATCAACTTCTGTATTGTATCTGCGTTTTGTCCACACAGAGCCGGTGTTTTGTCCCCCCAAAAACGTAACGCTAATTTTGGAAAACCCAAAAGGCGTTGCCTAAAACAACAACAGCAATTCTTCTGTTTTTGCTTTTCTATGAAATCAACACAGTCTTAACATAATTTTCCCGTGTGCATTAGGCCTAAACTACAATTTTTTTTATTTAAATAGGTAATTTTTTGCTAAATCTGTGTACTAAAAACGCCTGAACTCATACGTCACGTGCCCACTCAGATACAGTGGACATGTGCATGCCCTTTGAAACAGGAAGTCCATTCTTTCCTCTGCAATTGTTTGCCTAGTTTCAGTAACTTCAGTAACATCACAAGAAACAAAAGTCGTAAAAAGAAAAAGCCGTTTTGTTCACAGCTGACAGTCGAATTTATGCAATTTTAAATACAATGCTGATTTTTCTTCATGCTAAACTAAGCTAAGCTAAGCAGCGACTGACTTAAACGTCAGCTTCATATTAAGTCGACCGATGCGGACGCATAATTAATCTTCTCTGAACCCAAAAGGTCAAAGTTTTCCTCTAAATTTCAGAGTGTATTTTGAAATCTTCTTATAAAAAACTTGATAATGAGCTCGCATGTCGTTGCCGGCCAGAATAAGGTTAGGAGGTTAATTCCCTTTAAATCCAGGCATGAGCTTATTCCATATCATGCAGCATATCTATTTTAACTCACAGCCCTGATTAGTTTTTTATGAAATAAGTCCTCAGGGATGTTTCTGTAAAAGCATCCAGAACAAAGGTGCAATCCTAAAATATGAAATCTCCGCCAGCCGTGACTGGATTAACGTTAAAAGGACGATTTGAAGAGGTTTCACGGACAGTTAACCAATGAAGACATCGTCTGTGAGGTCATCCCAGAGTGGGACAATTCACGAGACGGCTGAAAAGGAATATGCTTGTTAGCTGGATCCAAACGACACGTTATTCCTGCATAACAACAACCTCCTTTTTTCGCTCTCCGTGGGACTTGGTTTACGACCTTCAAAACCGCCAAGATGTGTTTCACCCGGCCAAGAAAGCCAAGACGGACAGTGTCTCTTCAGAGGGAATCTACTCCACTCTTGGCCACCAGAGCGGAGGCATTAATCTGTTCTCCACTTATAGGTAAAGTTTTAGCGCCTATAGACACATGAGTCCTCTGGACCAGGACGGCGGAAGGACGGGCTCTTTCAATGCATGCTCTCATCATAAATCAGACTTTATGCGAGTGGTTAGCAGAAGGCTTTGGTTCATTCATTTATGAAGTCCGCTCTGAAAGCCAGAGCCCAGACAAAGACGACAGTTGTTTTGGATGCTCTCAGATCTGCTGAGCTTTAGAGGAAACAAACCCCTAATCACGCTCTGAACATACACAGAGAAAAAGTAGAGCAGCAAATAATCCGAGCGGAAAACAACAACAACAACAACAACAGCTGCATCTTTAAGCTATGTTCAAGTTTGCAACTGTAAACTACCTTTATAGACTTGGTGGATTCATGTTTTTAGACCAGATTCTGAACAGATAAGGACAAATTAATCACAAAGCAGAGTCAAACGTTTCCAATCAGAGGTCAGACCACGGCTGGGCGACAATTTAGAATGAGTTCAAGAGTCCACACCGTCATCCATCTTGAAAATTAAGTGCACCTTTCAGTCAGAGAGCCACATGACCTCATGACTGGACTGTGCTTTATCATTGGACTGTCATTGTCCAATCATTACCATGTGTAAAGACGGGGTCAAACTTACAGTTCGCTTTCAAAGGCGTTTTCTGTGAGTCAAAGACGGATCCTCAAATGGCTGAATTTCAGGAACGTTGCATCACCCAACTGCTGCGGAATGGAAGTACCCACAATCCTTTGCGCACGTATGTTTTGCGAGGCTTTTGAAAATGGCAGGCAACACAGCATTAGGTATTTTCTGCCTTAAATTTAGCTGAAACTAAAACTACATGTCATCAAAACTAAGCACAATGTGCACTTGCGCTCAAAATGCTAACATCTATTCACTAGCTAAAGCTGTGACATATTGACATAATGACCAGGAAATGCGTCATACTAACCAGATAAAAGTCACACTTTAGCTGTAGTGGCTATGTTTGTTAGCTAACTTTGCTAGTTTTTCCACTTTGGGACCCTTGTGTCCAAAATTAGCATTCTAGATCTCCCAAAAATGCCAGTTCTGTTTGGATTAAAATGCAAAACTTTGCAAAGTTGACTTTTTAAAAGCAACTAGACATCAATTAGTCAATAAGTCAAGGACGCAGCAACTCATGTTTGCTAACCAGTAGCATTTATTCATAGCACTCCCTGAGTAATAGGAACTTTAAATATCCTAAATTAACTATTGATGTGAATTGTTCACAGACGACTTTGAACTCCTCACGCAGGTATTTTAAGGCTGCAGCTAACGATTACTTTCATTATTGATTATCCGAGTAATCGTTTGGTCCATAGAACGTCATAAAAATGTTGCCCATTCTTTCTCAAACCTGGAAATGATGATGTTCGCAAATGCCTCGTTTTGTACGCAAACCAAAATTATATTATTTTAATGATTTCTTTGTTATATGGAGCAAAGAAACTATAATATAACTAAAATATGAAATCAGTAAACTTCTAAATAGTTGACGATTCATTAAGTAACCGGTTAATCGAGTAACTGTAATTACAACCACAACTCATTGAATCTAATCCGATTCACAGCAAATACAAACAACTGCTGAAGAATAAAGCTTGAATTATTTCACATTTTCGTTTCTGCCTCCTTCTCTGACCAGCAGCAGCAGCAGCAGCAGCTGGTCAGACACAGATTATCCCTCAGATCAGTCACATCATATGAACGACAGAGCTTTTAATTAACCCGCACCTGTTTCACCGCGTGTGCCAGAACACCTACCTGCACAATCACCTCAAAGATTATTAAGTTTCAATCTTTTTCTTTTTCTTTAAATCTTAAAAAACTGAACCAACGTGTGCAAAAACTGCTGCCATAAAACATGCTGTCTCTTCTCTGTCCTCTCTCACACACACACACACACACACGTTGACCTACTCCGTGCAGACAGCAGGTGAGAGTAAACCATTATCAGCTTTGCTGTGCGAGGGAGTTATTTTTGGTCCGATCCCACAAGAGCAGAAAGAAAAAAAAAATATGGAAGGTTTTCAGTGACTAAACCTTTTTGAATGACGGGATTGTTTTACCGGCAGGAACTGATTATGATCTTACGAGTGAATTATTGATGAGCTCCAACCCTCGTGTTAACTGCCAGTGCTACAGGTCAAGCATGTGGACTCTAAAGGGCCGTAAAAACACAGAAAAACGGTCTTTTTATTGTTTGTTTGTTCTTAAAAAACAAGGTCCCATCTTGGGGAAACTTTCAAAATGCCAACATTGCATTTTTGTGTAATTAGTGCTGGGCACGTTAGCGCGTTAACGCGCTAAACTTTAAAAACAGAGGCACACATACGCAGTACACAGGTTATTTTTAGCGTCGCTCTTTTCATTTAATAAACAGACCACTCCAGTTCGACTTACTGTAGAAACGCAAATGGCGCTAAAGGAGCTAACTGAGCTAACTGGTAAACGGCGCCTGGACTCCGGTGCCGCTGCACATAAACATCACGTCATATTAGGGGTGGTGGGTGGGGGGGGATCGATTCACATAGGAATTGCGATTCTAAATAGATTCAAAAACTTCAAAAATCGATTTCTATTTAATTTCTATTTTGAAAAACCACGCATAACACCAGTTTGTGTTATTTGTGTACAGTTTATTTTTGTAACTTTTGGGAGAAAAAGGCAGTTAGCCTAAGCTAAGTTATTTTTTCTACAGTAAGTAAGTTTTTATTTGTTTTGAATGAATAAAAGTTAACTTTTGTCTTCAGTTTGCCTTTGTGTGATCACATTAATCACATTATCTTATACAAACTGTATTGTTTTGATGCCATAATTTGCCTCAACACATTATGCATTGTATCAATTTTTGAATCGAGAATCGACTTTGAATCGAATGGTGACCCTAAGAATCGGAATCGAGTCGAATCGTGAGCCACGCAGAGATTCACATCCCCACGTCACGCGCATCTTTTTTCGGTCAGTCGTCATGGAAGCGCGTCATGCGTTATATATATGAATAATATGCCAACTTTGGAGAAAACGATGATGTTATAGTCACCTCCTTTTTGTCGTCGTCCTCTTATTAAAATAGAAAAAAAAAAAAGATGTTTGCACTGAGGGTGGGAATGATTCGGTGCCTCACAATTCGATGATGAAACCATTATCTTCTGAAAGTCTTTGTCTCACCGTGTGATCGCTCACAACCGCTATCGATATCCAAAAATCTCAGACCATATCTCGTCTCGGGTCACGAAATATGAATCTCAAACTCGTAACTGGAAGACGACGTCCATTTTGATATACATTCTACGGCTTCTTAAAACCAAAGATACTCACTGTCCTTTTGAACAAGAATAAACAACAACATAAATAAATAAAACTGCGCTCTACTGTGCAATGTGGATTTAATTTGCATTTCCTCTGACACTAAACGGGAAAACCCCTCCTCTTTTACTGATTTGACACGGAGCTGATTTGGGTCTGTGAGGTGTCACAGTTGTCGCTGTGACAATTTTAGGTCCAGTGCTTTTGTGTCCATGGTAACTGGGAAGGTGAGGCTGTTTTAGGTGTGTGTGTGTGTGTGTGTGTGTGTGTGCGTAGAGGAGCAGAGGGAGCGGGTTAGCAGACATGAGCATGCACTAATTCACAAAAATTATATATATATATATATATATATAAAAACCTCACTGTCAGCCTCTGTGATCATAGACCTTTATCTAAATCTGAGACGAGCAAACGCAGACGAGAAGGAAAACAACACGGAAAGCGGGCAAAACAGCGCCTCCAGGCTGCGGAGCCCCGCACCAGCACTCCGTGCCTCCACTTCATCATCATCATCATCATCATCACCATCATCATCACCATGCCTCAGCTCCTTCTTTTCCTCGCTGCTGCAGTTTCTTTTGTTCGGCGGCGAGGAGCTGACGTCAAATGCCCTGCTTTGTTTTTCAGCTGCATTGTTTCGTCCAGCGTGAATTCTTCAACGCTCTGCTCTGCGCTCCTGTTGCCGGGAGCAACAATGAGATAAATGACGGGATTTTTATTTATTTATTTTTTTCTCCCCTGAATCAGACGCATAAAAAGGAGCCAAGAGGGGGAAATAAAAAAAAAAAATAGAAAAAAGGGAGGATTTATAGCAATAAATAGAGAAGTCAACATCATCAACTCCTGATATATGGAATGAAATGGAAGTTGTGTATTTTTTGTCAGTTTGATGAATGGGCTGCAGTGTGTTTGCTGCACTAGGACAAACTCTCCTTTATATGAACCGTGTGTTCAAATAAATAGAAATCTTCCTAAAGAGGCGGAGTTTTATGTCTTTTACTACTTTTTGACGAGGCGGTGAATTACCTGAGGCAGTTTTTAATGATATGTTGATTCTTGCTGAACATTTAAAGTTAAATTTAATGAATTTAGAAACCAAACACTTGTCAAACAATGTCATTTGATTAGTATTCATAAAATGTTGATTGTGTATGGTCTGCGCTGCCAACTGACCAAGTCATTTCTTTTTTACGTCATTTTTTGCACCATTTATGAGTTCATTAAATAAGTGAACTACATTTTTTGTGTACAGTGACAACCTTCATTTTTCTTGCTTTCGTAAGCGAGTTGCCGCTCATAGCTTATTTTCACTAACAGTGTAGTTACGCATTTTATTTTCATATTAATATACCTGAACATATCAGTACATTATTTAATAATGTTAAACGTTATATATGCGAGGCTGGATCATTTGCATCATATTTATATTCTCCACAGCGTTTAAAGGCGCCAACGTTAACGCGCAGCGCGTTTCCATGACGACTGACCAGAAAAAGATGCGCGTAATGTCATGTTTACGTGACTCCGGATTGTTAGAATAGAAGAATATGTAATGTATCGCTAAACTTTAAAAACAGAGACACACATACGCAGTACACAGTTACGCTGGTTATTAGTGCTGCTCTTTTCTTTTAATAAATAGACAGCTCCAGTTCCACTGTAGGTGCGCTAAAAGGAGCTAATGCAGCTAACGGAGCTAACTGGTAAACGGTGCCTGGACTCTGATGTCGCGGCACGTAAACATGACGTCACACGGTCAGTCGTCATGGAAACGCATCATGCATTAACCTATTGCACAGCACTAGTTCAAAGTTTAGTTTACAAATTATTATTATGAAAAATATACTGTGTACGTGTAGACACAAAGTGTTGCAGGACTACCACTAAAGATTAGGTTCAATAATCAGTTGGTTTGGTCCATAAAATGTTGATGTTGTCCACAAAACAAAATTCATTCAGTTTGAATTATCTCTTTTTTTAAATGGAGCAAAGAAAAGACAAAATTCCATTTTGGTTTTGGTATTTTTAGATCCAACTGAGAAAACAATAACATCACACACTTGTTCCTGTACCGCCGCGATCATTTATGCAGTTTCTGAGCCCGAGAGTCTGGAAAACAAGCGCTCCCTTTATCCCGAAGGTCTCGCCTGAACGATCCGTTCCGTGCACCTGAAGGAGCCACTTCCTTTCACGGGGATCAATAGTTGATCTGTGCCGACGCAGGAAGAGGGAAGTTCACAGCGTTACCGCCGTGTTGACACATGCGGAAAAAAAAACGAGCTGCGAGCGACAAACACACCGGGGGAGTTCATGTACTTGACAGAGTCATTGAGCTGTTTGGTTAAAAGGACGACCTCAGTAAACAGAGCAGCTGACGAGGCGAGGACAGAGGACGGACGATGGACTCCTGAAAGGAAGGAAGGAAGGAAGGAAGACTTTATCGAAAAAGGCCAAGGGGCCAACGGGGGCATTGACCTTGACGTTAATGGGGCCCCTGTGGATAAATGAGGATAATTCAGAGTGTGTTTCGCTTCAAGTGCAGGGCTTAACTGCTCTGCCAACACCTGCTCGGCTCCACAGAGCAGCCTTTCACTCAGGACAGGTGCCTCGGCCGCGAGCTTCCTCCCGCTCTGAGCTCCCAGCTGCTCGTCTTTCAGAGCTCGAGACGCGGATTCCTTGCGCGTCTCTTCCTGTCACTGCCCATCTGCACCGTGAGCTCAACGATACAAGCCAGGGCCTCAACCAGAGCCTCACAGCAGCACGGGGAGAGGGGGGGGGGGGGGGGGGGTGTGCAGAAATATCGCTAAGACTCTTAAGAGTTTGTGAACATGCTTCATTTTCCTTTACGAGTCGATACGCGAGCGCACGGATCAGCAGTTTGAATGAAAATTCAAGAGAAATCGACTCATCGAGTCATTTCTTGCAACATTGATGTCATGATTTCACAAATGGGAAATAGATTCATCAACAAGAGTCTAAAAGTAAAATGCTTAATTTAGTGTTAGTTTTGTTACAATAACTATCATAAAACTACTAGTGCTGTGCAAAAGGTTAACGCATGTGAACGCACGACACGTTTCCATGACGACTGACCAGAAAAAGACACGCATGACGTCATGTTTACGTGCCGCGACACCGGAGTCCAGGCACCGTTTACCAGTTAGCTCCGTTAGCTTCTTTTAGCGCCGTAAGCGCGCCTACAGTGGAACTGGAGCGGTCTGTTTATTAAACGAAAAGAGCAGCGCTACAAATAACCAGCGTACCTGTGTACTGCGTATGTGTGTCTCTGTTTTTAAAGTTTAGCGTTACTTTAGAGACTCATTTTAACAATCTGGAGTCACGTAAACATGACGACACGCACGTCTTTCCCCGGTCAGTAGTCCTGCAAATGTGTCGTGCGTTAATGTTGACGCCATTAAACGGCGTCGGCGCGTTAACGTTTGACAGCATTAAAAACTACGGATTATTTTCATATCCGATAAAAGAGTCATGTTATTTTTTTTGTTTTAGTTTAGCTAGTTCTTGAGCTATATTTAATTTCACACATACATCATTTTATTGAATTATTGCCCAGCTCATATAGCTGAGGCTCATAAAAAATGACTCGTTTTTTGGCCTTAAATGATGATATTTTTTCACCGATCCTCCCTTTGGCAAAAAAAAAAAAAAGCTGACATAAATCAGAAAAAACTAAATCATGCAGCTGAAATAATGTCTGTGGGAGCTGGAGCATATGTGTGTGTGTGTGTGTGTGTGTGTGTGTGTGTGTGTGTGTGTGTGTGTGTGTGTGTGTGCCGCTTCAGTGACCTGTGCACTAAACAAACAGATGGATGAGAGGGGGGTGGGTGGGTGTGTGTGAGTGTGAGGTCGCAGAGCGCACATGAATCCAGACTGAGATCTGGACTGGTTTTAAAGTCAAAACTGTAGAGTCCAACTATATTTGTAGCTCAACAACTACACCGTTTATTTCTTTTTAAATGCTCGCAGGAAATGGATTTATTGAAAGAAGTGCGTCTGCCTCCGCTACACTAGGTGGCGACACGTTGCCCTTTTCAGAGTCGGGCAGTTTCCAGATTAGCTGGTAGCAAGTTGTTAACGTGCCGAACGCTGCTCTCATAATAATAATAATAATAATATATTTTCGGTTGTGCTAACATCATTGCACAAGGTTTTTCTAATAATCAATAACGCAATTAGCAAACACAATGTACCATTAGAACAGTGGAAATGTGCCTCTATACACCTATGCACATATTCCATTAAAAACCAGCCGTTTGCAGCTAGAATAGTCGTTTTACCACATTAACAATGTATAGAGTGTATTTATGATTCATTTAATGTTATATTCATTTAAAAAAGGTTTTTCCTTCAAAAAATAAGGACAATTCTAAGTGAGCCCAAACTTTTGAACAGTAGTGTAGTTACTACTGTGATTATGACGTCATTACTCAAAAAACGATGCCGTGTTTACAGAAAACCTTTTAAGAATGCAAAAGAAAATGATTGGATGGATAAAGTTCTGGTAGTTTTTGTGGGATTTTCTTCTTCTCTAGTGGTCGGATTAAGCCGGATTACCTTCCTGACACAACACTCCCATTTACCCTGGCACTGGATGCCCTTCACCCCATAGCTGAGGTCAATTTAGTCCAATTAACAATGAGTAATGGGGATTGGGTACTTAGCGCAGGACTCCCCCAGGTTCCAGGGACTGGAACCAGGAACCCCATCCAGTGACGAGCCAAGTTCCCTATCCACTCATCCATGGACTCGTGTAAACTTGCCAAGCATCTCACACATTCAAAATATCTCATCTAAATAAAGTGTCATCACCACGACGACATGTCTTCATTCCTAACTGAAGCACTGTGGTGGGAACAGGCGGGGGAACGTGCAACTGGTTCTGATAATCCACATAGAATTCATACCGGGACACGTGTGAGCACGAGCCACGCGGCTCAGACCTGTGCCAGCTGGCTCCGGTCCAGCAGCGGCGGCGTCGGCGGCGGCAACAGGGCTGGGTTTCTGTGGCCGCGTCCCAGCACGCTCGCTGTGCGAGGGGCTAGGTGCCTCGCTGCATAGCTGGAATGTTTTCCCTCTTTGTTTGGAACCAAGTGGCTGAGAAAATCGTGTGTAAAAAGGAGGTTGTGATGGTTGAGGGCAAGTCGAGGCATGTCCGTACGCTGCTGCTCACGCAATCACACACACACATATAAACTGCTACTGCTCACTTTAGATAATGAGAGACGATTTACGGACATTCAATCAAATTCATTTCCAGCAGTTAACGAAAAAATTTGTCAATTTATCAAGAAAACATGAATTATTTTGATCGTCCGACTAAAACTGGACTTTTGAAAGTAGATGTAAACATGAAATTGTACCCTATTCAATGTCCAAAGTTGAGCTAACTCAACCAGATAATGGGATTGGGAGTCAAATTACTATTGTACATAAGTTCAGTCACACTCGAGCTAGCTTAGCCGCTCTGCACGTGTTTCACAGTTCCTGTCCCCGAGCTTGAAACCCCCAAAAAATAACAACAACAACAATAAATGGTTCACAGAAGATTTTTCGGACTGACGTGGCGACCAACTTTACTTCGTTAGCTTTTAGAATCGTATTCTTTTTAGCCAACTGATGGACGCCATCACTTCCTGATCCATAAACGCAAACCTTACGTAAGTTAACGGCTTCTTCCTGTTATGGCTGTTTTTTTACGACAGTTATGGTCGCCAACAAACTTAAACTAACTTAACTGACACTACTTGTTTTGACAGGAAGTAGCCAGTTTCGACAGGAAGACTCCAAACAGCGCTAGATTTGCTAACAACTAGCAGCTAGCTAAACTGGAAACTTCCATATACTGACAAGCTGAAAGGGAGTGTGATGCTAACTAGTGTAGCAGAGGCAAACACAACAATAAGTTCCAGCTTCATTGTTTTTCTTCTGTTTCTTTGTTTCCTTCATGACCGGCAATTTAATCTAAATATAGATCTTTAGTTTGGAACAACATTTAACACAAATTATGAGAAAAAAACAACACATTTTTCTATACATTTCATTCACATTCTGATGTGTTAACAACATGCAAACCAACATGTGCCTTTTCACATGACATAAATGAATAAAATTGGCTTCAGGGACTTCCTTCATATTGTGCTGACGTACAAACACTAAACTAAACTAACAAACACAATGAAGTGGATCTTCCTTTTATTCCCAGTAACATCAGTCACATCAACTCGCCGTGTAACATGAAGTCGGACAGTAATTGCACTAATTTGGACTTGTTCTCTGCCGGTGACTCAGGTGAGTGTGTGAGTGTGTGAGATGAGTCAGGAGGACGATTTACGACTTTCTCCAAACCACAAAGTGACTTTTCAGATCGTTTTCCACTTCACGGCAGTGAAAAGGCACCGTGTGTGGCCGCCGTCGACGACGACAACACACAAACAGCCGTCGTTCAAGTACACGTTGAAAAGACGCAAAAGTGGCAGCAGAAACAAAAAGGAAAAGGAAATATCAAGGCTGTTTTACTCACACGACAAATAAAATGCATTTGTGAGGAGACGAGTAAACGTCTGAACCGTCCGTCATGAACACGACGCCCTCACAGCCGACACATGATGTGACATCGAAGCTAAACTGATGCATTAAAACAACGTTTTTCGCTTCTTTGGAGTTGATTTTTAACCAGTTTATATGACATTTTCCCACAAAAATGCACAATTCATCTGCGAATTGTCTGAAGTGGAGGATTTACCAGTATTTACAACAAAAATGATTGGAAAATCCATTTAAAATCCAAATATTCTCACTCTTGCAAATATGCATAAAATTTCCATAGATAATTCACCATACTGTTCCAAAAATATAGAAGCAGGAACATTTATGTGCATGTTTTGATATTGAAATTGGTTAAAAAATGCCATGGTCTTTGAGATTTCGTTTTCTGACGTAACTGGCAACCCGTGGTTGCTCGGCAGCTGCAACTCTACTGACTGCAATGATTGGTAGACGGTGGTAGGTGGCGCCACATGACGCCAAAACATGATTTCAAAACATAAACATGATTTGCAGTCTGCAAAATATTTTTTTTAATGCAAATATTTTGTCTGTACTGTTGTTGTTGGTGAGTTCAGTTTGTTATATGAACATTATTCCTGAGTCTCTGTGACATATTTAGTGTTAGATTTTTTGGCCAGTTGCATAATTCACCTTTAATTCCTCTATGAAATCAGTTTAACAGATATGTTTATTTATTTATTTATTTACCTATAAGCATTAGCTTTCGTACAGACAGCAAAAATGCAGACCTATTTTTTGGGGAAAATCTTTTTCTTTTTTTGACACAAATAGAATTCCTGCTGTCAGAAACATCAACAAATTGTTTCAGAAAGCATTTGTCTACATTTCCGTTTCTAGGCTAGAGAACATCAGATTTTTCTTCTTCTTCTTTAGGTTCCGTCGCAGAATTTAAACTCCTTCTAAATCGTCTCCATCTCATAGTCTCTTCTTTACAATTCTCACACCCAGCTGTCAGAAGAGAGCGTCTCAGAATAACATCTCGTCTGCAGATGTGTGAAATGATCGCAGGACTTTCTCCCAGCGATGTCGTCATCACCATCATCACCATCATCATCATCATCATCACCATCATCATCATCATCACAGCTGCTGCGCCTGCAAAGACGCTCAGCTTCCTCTCCGGGGGGAAACCAGACACAATTACCTCATCCTGCAAGACGCCGACCCACGTCTATCTGTCCATCTCTGGACACATGGACGGACACTTAAGAGAGCAAACTTCTCAGAGTAGAATGTAAACTTCTTACAGAATATTTGGAAAAACCCAAACTTCTTTATCGTTTACAGGCGAACACGGCATGTAAACAAAAGATTAGCCGACGTCGTCGACAAAAATCAAATTAACGTGAAAAACACTACGGCGAGGGTGAAGAATCACAGGGTGCTAGAGCTGCAACTAACGATTATTTTCGTAATCAATTAACCTGTCGATTATTTTCTTGATTAATCGATGAATCGTATGGTTCATATAACGTCAGAAAATGTTAAAAATCAGTGTTCGTCAAAGCTAGAAATGACGATGTTCTCGAACGTCCTGTTTTGTTCACAAACCAAAATGATTCAGTTTGAATGATTTCTTTGTTTATGTGGAGCAAAGAAACCAAGAAAATATTCACATTTAAGAAGCTAAAACAATCAGAAATGTTGTTTTAATCATGAAAAAAGCTTCAAACTGATTATCGATTATCAAAATAGTTGGCGATTAATTTAGTAATTTATTAATAATCGAATACTCGATTAATCGTTTCAGCTCTACAGGGTGCCTCGAGTTACCGTACGATACGCAGCCGAGGACACCAATAATATCGCGATGCATCTAATCTGTGATAATCATTATATTGCAAGAGGACGATATATCGCGATACGTGATGATATCTGTCCAACCGAAGAAAACAATAACCAACCAATCGATGATCAAAATACGTGTGTGCAGCGGTTGCTCTTCAATATTTATCTTTCTCCAACATGAACATTACACTCATTTCAAACCTTGTTGTGGGTCAAAACTGCAGCTACGGTAAATGTTTTCCCTGCTGGTATTTCTGCCGTTTCCACCAAACCAAACCTTGGTAATGACCACGTATCTGATGTCAACATCCATTTCCTTACAAGCAAAATAACACAGTGATTTGGGTCAATTTCATGCTGTTTGTTTGACTTTCTCTCTCAGACCCACTTACAACTCTGGCTCAGCTGCTTTCATGTCAATCCAAACTCAAAATGTCACTTTATCTCTGACGACGACACAAAATTTGACGACACACCAGGAATTTATCAAGCAAAAACAAAACAAAAAATCATGGTAAATTCATTTTTACTGGATTAGAGAGTAAAATAGTAACATTTTAAATGTTTGGCACCAAACTGGACGACCACGCTCCATGAGACAGTGTGTAAATATTCAGAATCCAGTAAAAAATTGGGGTTAAATTGTCGTTGCTACAGGATGTGTTTATGTTTGTAACAGTGGGAGGAGCTTCAAACGTCCACGTTAAACTTTAAAGATCAAAGACTCGTAAAAGAATTGGCATCAAAGTCCAACAGTGAGATAAAAACGTCCAAGAACTACATGAGAGGAAAAAGTAACTCAGTGACGATATTTCATGTCTGACACAGATTAGAGGAGATTAGGGGAAGTCCAATGATTCAGTTGGCCATTTACAATTATTATTATTTAATTGCATATTTTTGTCTTGGGAAACTTGTGTGTAACAATAAAAGTGTGAGATAATGTTTGTCACAGACCGACGGTAAACGACACCGACGAGACTGAAAAAATGAACTTAAATAAAATGAACTTCACCTGGTGGCACCTACACAAATTAAGTGCATTTAAGCTAAAGTTAGTCAGTTGTCCTCAAACTTAGGTTGCCTGGACTTAATTCATCAAAATGTTATAATAAAAAAAATATATAAAAATTGTCAAAGATTTCAAATTTTTTATTCCAAAAATGTAAACTTTTACGATTAGTTTTTGTTTTTTCGCTAAAACTTACACTTTTCATCCATAGGTTTATTTTTGGGTTATTTTTGACGACCCGTTTCATTTTATTTATACATTTTCTTTTAATCAAAGTACTGTATATAATTGCGCTGCAGTGCAGCCAAGACAATTAGATAATTAGTGTTGTTCAAAAGCTGATTTTTGGCTTTTTTTTGTATTATATTATTTATCATCAGAGGGTGGAAAAAGCAAAATTGGCTAAAATATGGGCATCAAATATTGGATATCAATGCAGTGTACTACTGTGAAATAGTAGTATTTTTCCACACAAATACTGTAGTACACTGTAAAAACACATGTGGTTGATTTTTCACATTGATTCCAGAGTGTTTACAGCTTTTATTGTACTTATTTATCAGTATTATTCATTTTGGATTTGATCTTGTTTTCTAGTGGTGTTTTATTATTTATATGCAGGATATCTGTGACATTTCTTCATTGTTATTCCACTTAAAGTTACTTTCTCTGAAGTATCACGACATTTGTCTCTGTTAGTACACTGTGTCACGTCTAGTTTGTTCTGTAACTGAATGTTCTCTCACTTTGCTGCAAAACAAATCTACCTACAGTTAAATAAAGTAACCTGGACTTGAAAATAAGCCGTCGCTGCTTTAGTCATTTCACAATAAAACACGGTATTATGTGGAGAATCATAACCATGTAAAGCCCTTGGAAGGACAATATTGGAACTTTATTGTAAACTATGCAGAGAAACACTGGAAGTAATATGCAGTGCGGTCATAGCTGTCAGTGTTTAGAAGCTAAGTTTAGTTTATAGACTCTTCTCTTCACACACTAATGCTGCTTTTATCGTTTATCCTCCTTCTCTCTTTCCTCGTCCGAGCGAGTGGCTGCTTCTATGCATCGATGTGTAAAAAGTGACCGAGCTGTTTCCAGCTCTGTCACATCGGATACGTCAGAGCAGAGAGAGACTGGAGGCCTTCAAGAGCCAGTTCACACCAGAACGAGTCAAAGGCAAAGTCTCTGCGTCATATCGGGTTTTTATCCACAGGGAACCGTCATTTTTAGAGCCTTTAAAGAAGAATATATTAATATTAAAGAAATACGAAACTGTGGCAAGAGATCATTTTTGTGTGTGATGTTTGTTTGTTAAATTCTCTATTACTTACAATATACATATAAATCTTGAATAACAGGTCGGGAAAATTATGCAAAATTTGATTGGGGACCAAAAAATTATCTCCCGTGTCCCATCTGTGGGTCCAGACCCCATGTTTTGGGATTCACAGTTTTAATGTTTACTCAAATAAAGCTTTATTTTGAAGAAAACATGTGCATGCGGCTCCACTTCTTCTTCTCTGTTTTTTGAGTATATCTGTTGTTGCGTTACAGCACCACACAGAGGCCTGGCATACACACTACAGCATATAGCGTCAGTGACTTACAGCCATATATTTACGCCTAATACCGTACAAGAGACGATTAGTAAATGTGTTATTATTTAACTTTATGCATGTTATTAGAAATATACACACACAAATGTTCTGGGGAAAATTGTCAAATTTCTTTGGGGACCCAAATAAAGTCTCCCATGACCCATACGGGGGTCCCAACCCAGTGTTTGAACATCACTGTTGTATTGTATACAATCGTAAACAAAGGCTTATTTCAAAATAAGCTTTTTTTGCATGCTCCACATCTTCTTCCTTGTTTTTGGTGTATATATGTGGCAGTGTTATAGCGCCACATACAGGCCCGTCTTGTGTACTACAGCGTTTAGAGTAATTTCATGAACAATTCAATGAAATTTGATCAAAATCGCAAAACGGCCTAATGCAATTTTTTAAATCGCAGGAGGCGCAATATTTCTTAAATTATTACCATTTTAGCTTAAATATTGTCTATTGAAATTATTTTTGAATAATTTTGTAAAAATGACGACAGCGAATCAAATTGCAATCACAATTTCAGTCAAAACAATCGCAAATAGCCATAATTTCAGGTGGCTTTGTGTGTATGAAGACATTTCTTGATATATTGACGTACATTTTTTATAAAAATGAAATAATGAAAAGATGGTATAGGGAAGTTTCTGTTTCCCGTGTGGATAAGACCTCGGTCAGCTGACCACAACGTGACTCTATGAGAAGCTCACACTGACCACTGTTGTCCTCAGAAAAAGGACTGAAGTCCCCTGAACTCCCCGGATCTGGACTCTGGACGCCTGTGCAGCCTTGTTGGACACCTGTGGAGTGAGCGTGAATGTCCCAGTGATGGCGCTGGTAATGGACACACGGTCATTCATCAGCCGTTCCGTGGCACCGGGACCCATTCAGAACACAGAAACCCACCGAGACACAAAGGCCCAGCTGCTGCCTCCAGTGCAACACTGACACACACACACACACACACACACACACACACACACACACACACACACAACACCGGGCACCAATGCAACACGGCTCCATTTTTTGGCCTTTAAAGAAACGCCCTGTCCACCGCGGACAGCAGCGCCGCTCTATACGTCCATCTGGACGACTGCGCACACAAAGGACACAAGTGGATTTATCCTGCGTTTAATGGACGGTGAAATCCCGCTTTAGATAATCACGCTCTAAAAAAGAACACTCTTTTGGTGCCACTTTGGAATAAATCACAGCGTATGAAGGACATTAAGGTGCTTCAAAGGTCCAGTGTTGACAGGACGTGAAATAAACTTCCCGTATGTGTGTGTGTGTGTGTGTATTCAGGCTGAACGTCACAAATATTTGTATTTATTCATTCATTTCAATTCATTTGTCGATCATTTTCTCAGTTCTTCTGTCCAGAAAATGTTCTTGTTCAGTTTTAATGATTTCTTTGTAATAAACTAAGTAAATATTCACATTTAAGACGCAAAAGAAGAAGAAAAAAAAACACTAAAACGATTAAATGATTATGAAAATAGTTGACGATTGATTGAGACTCAGTTTACTGTTGCAGCCCAAGTGTATAACAACTTTATATGATATATTTTATTGGTTCACAGGGCTTTAAATCGCCTTTAGCACATAAGCAAATGTGCACTTGATTAAATATCCACTGTTATATCACGAAACAGTGAAATAATTGATATGTTTTAAATTGCTGATTACTTTATCCCCAAATTGGTTCACGTTCATTAAACATTTAAAGTTTACTTCACTCAAAGGGAAGAAAATGGCCATAAAAGTCTTAAAAATCTACATTTGAGTTTACAGAAGTCAGGCTGCAGCGATTAACCGCTAACTTATCAATGACTAAATGAATCATCGACCACTTTAAAGATCGATTTGAGCGTTTTTTTCTTCATAATCAAACCAATTTCTCTGATTAGCCGTCTTATTAAATGTGAATATTTTCTAACATTCTAGGGACCAAATACATTTCTGTCCTGATTTGTCTGAAATTTTCTTTGGAATTTGGAACAATTTTAAATTAGATGGAATTTAGTGAGAGAAAAAAACATCTTTCTTCAGGCTCCATCTATTAATGGAGAAATAAATTGATTGCAAAATAGCTGCAGCCCTAGGGATCCTGCCAATACACCTGATAATTATCATTTTAAACCCCTTTTTTTAATTTGCTTTATAAACAGCAGCTTACTAAAATGTTGTACTGACTTTTCCTCCACTAAACTAACGCCCCACATATTCAAATGAGACACAGTTCCTGGTCGGAGGAAACAAAAAGGGGAGGAGGCGTTTGACTGTAGAACAGACTGTACCACAGTAATTCAGAGGATAAAAGTGTGGGAGGCAGCTGCAGCACAAAAGAGAGAGAGAATCACCTACTTTATAAAAACAACTGTTATAAACACAGAGGAGGAAAAACTCTCAAAAAGGTTTTTTGGACGGTGAATAATCGCGCGCTGGGGGAAACGTTCTCACATTAGCCTACTTTGAGCTCCTCGTGACTCCGGAGAAGTCGGGAGTCGCTTTGCTCTCGACGCGACTTCGGCGGAGGTCTGAGGGGGAAGACGCTCACGAGCCGGAACAAACCAATTACCCTCCTGTCGAGGTCGCGGCGCGGCACTGCATCACCGACACAGACGGCGCTGTCACGCGGCACAAGCCAAGCTAACGGGCTCCGTACAAACCACGACTGATGAGTCACGAGGCCTCAACCATCATAACAAACCCCGTTTAATCCCAGATGGTTCAAACCATTAACGGTTAAGGCCACATTATACTTCTCCGACTGCGTAATGCGTTATCCGTCTGCGTCACCACGTAGACGACTCGAGCCTTTATACTTCTGCGTCGTGGTGACGGATAGGCGCTGCAATTTCCCGCCCGATCAGTAGGGGTCGCTGCGCAATGTTGTTGTGCTTCAGGCTACAGTGAGCAATGGAGAAAGTCCGAGGGAGAAAGAGAGAGAAAGACTGTTGTTGTTGAAACAGTGGCCGTTTCTCACTTTTCTGTGTGACGGAACGCAGTTTTAAGATAATTTGAGGCGAGAAATTGTCCATTTAGAGTCTAAACATGTGCTGTGTGTGTTAAGATATGACGTATTTATAGTTTGGCAGCGACGTTGTCGGCGGTGATCTGCTCCGCCTCTGTGGACGCTCGGTGCTCACTGTGAGCCGGCACAGAGCAGCGCTGTCTCGGCCTGTCCTGAGGACCAATCACAGCTCTTGCCGTCTCCGTTGTCTCTTGACAGAGTGACGGACACTTAAAAAATATTCCGTGCAGTCGGAGACGACGTAGAGGCTCTTCGACAGGTTCTACGTTGACGCAGAGGACTCTGCGTAACCTACGCAGAGCACTTTACGCAGGAGTATAAATTGGGCTTTATTCTGCTACGTTACAGGAGCAACGTTTAAAAACAACACTGCTACTGTAAAGCCTTGGTTTGGTGCAGTACGGTACGTTTCCATAAGGAATTGTGCCAAAATAACCAGCTCTAACAGCACCATTTCCTTGGGGAACCACTTCGGTACCATTTTACTCTGGGACCCCAAGGGAAGGTTGCTGATATAGAACAGTTAGAGCTGGTTATTTTGGTACTTTTCCGAATGGGAACGCAATAAAAAGAATATGTATCGTACCAAACCAAACCGCTCCACGTGGTGGAAACATGGATTTACTGTGACTACAACTATTACTGCTGTTGTTACTACAAAAGTGTCTCCTTTTAATCTACAACTACAGAAAGCTGGTTTGATGATCAACTAATCCAGAAAAAAGTTATATTCTATTCCATTCTATTGACCTGCCGTTTTAATCCAGAACTGCAGTAATATGGAAGAGTATTAGTGCCACGTGTCAAAATTATGAGGGGGAAAAGGACATGTTTCTGTGGGAGAAAACTGTGAGAATTCTGAGACTAAAGTCTGAAAATTGGATTTCTGAGAAAAAGGTCAGAATTCTGAGATTAAAGTAAGAAAGTTGGCATTCTGAGGAATTCTAAGGTAATACTGACGATCTCAGAATTCCGACTTTTTGACTTTAATCTCATTGCGACTTTCTGACTTTATTCCCAGAATCCTGCTGTTTTACCTTTTTTTCTTTTTCTTTAAATTTTTTTTGACATGTTGCCCTAATATTCTTCCATAAAAACAGCTGTTGTTGATGTAATTTAGTTTTAAAAGTGCAGATAATCTGGATGCGAATGATGACACACGGTCCCATTTCATATTTTTCGGGAAACGAACACAATCACGCGATCCGTCGCCGTGTTAAACCGCTGCTTTCACTGTACGTCGTCAACAACACTCTGACTGTGCTTGTTTGTGTGTAACTGCTAAATATACAGCATTATTTACACATTTATGAGTATATTGGCTCTATAAAAGATCATATTGTTCAAAATAGATCAACTTTTCTTTTTGAGTATTTCTTCAATGAAAACATTCCCGAACCGAGGAAGAATAAAGTTAAAAATAAAACATTTAAATCTGCCGCAGGACTCACTGCTGCGTCGTCACCTCTTTAGCTAATTGAAAGTGTGTCGGCCAAGGCCAGAGTCAGCTCTGCACCATCATCACCATCATCACCATCATCACCATCATCACCATCATCACCATCATCACCATCATCACCATCATCACCATCATCACCAGCACGCTTTACTGCGGCCGAAAACATTGTCGTTAGCCAATGCTTCATCCGTTGTGCAACCAGGTTGATCTTTGTGCTGCAATAAGTGAGAAACATCCAGTCTGAAGTCGACAGTCAAGCTCGGACAATTCAACAGCGACGGGGAGGAAAAAGAACAATAACGCTTCAATATCAATTATCCCGTCTCAAAACACGGGCATTATTTCATAAAACAGTAATATAGTGATTGTAAATACAGGATTTAAAAGCAAAAAAAAAATCACTATAGTGTAGTTGTACACAGATATAACGACATTTTAAAGGGTTTATTAATCTAAAATCCCTCCCTAAATTGAAAAATGTCAAAAAAAACTTCATCATTACAGTTGTGTTATTATTGTACCAGTATTTATCATCTGTGTTTTAACAGGAATGTGTCGCTTACAGTTGAGTTGATTTGGAGTGATTTATCAAGTTATTTTCAGATTAACTGTAGTATTTTTAGCAAAACATGAGGTCAAACAACAAAACTAACCTGGCAACCCAGATGTTGTTTCTATTTACGACCTTTACGTGACCTATAACAACGTCCTAAACTATTAATTCAACATTACTGGAGCAATTTCTCGATATTTTTAGACTGAGTTCCAATACACGGACGAGACTTTGACAATACTCTACAATAACTAGGAGCTGAATTTAATATTTGTTAGGGTTTCTACTGTTTAATCAAGGATATTTATATGTGTAAATTGCAACACATTTGCCTTGAAATGGGGTCAAATTCTGCTGAAACTCAAAAAAAAATTCATAATATTTGACAAAATAGATTAATGTCTTGACAGCAACTGCCTTTAAAACCAGGAAAAGACAAAAATCTGAAGTATTGATATGATATTGATATACAGCACGGTCCTGGAAACATAACCACACAGTAAAGTGGTATTTATATTTAAAAAGAGAACTTGTCATGAAGTGTTTTTTGAGGGTGTGAAGCTGCAGAATCTCAGACGGGGAGGAATCATCACGTCTGCACCGACATCGTGACCCAACAGAAGCTCACAGTTACTCAACTTAATCTTTCCTAAGTTGGGAAACTTTGCTTAAAAATCATTTCAGTCAGCGAGTGGGAGTGGGGGGAAAAAAAGAGAAAAGAAGAAGAACGGGAGAGCGTAAACTGGAGGAGGAACGAGGAGGTGGACGGGACGAGGCAGACAAAGCGTCGGACCAGAAAACCTCATTGATTGAGCGGCGTTTGTTTCCTCCCTCGCGCTCCGTGTTCGTCATATTATTCCAGGCAGACGTGATTCTCTGCTTCTTTAACGAGGCTTCACGATGACTCAGGATTCACAGCAGGGAGTCAAGACCGAGTCTCTTTAACGCATTCACATCGTTACACCACGCGTTTACATCGTCTCTGACATCACGAGTTGCAGTCGACGCAAGACTTTGACTGATTACGTTAGATATTCTGCTAAATGTCGCCTCGTTTGTGCTTCACTTTCCCCTCGGGGTGACTTTGATTTTCACTAAAGAAGAACGAGGCAGGATTTTTACCCGAATGTAACAACTGTGATGGTTAAAGGTCGCATCGGGGTCGGGGTCAGCGGAGACGGCCCCCTACTGTCTGTTAGCGGAAAACCAGCCTTGCAAGATCAGGGCCCAGATAGTGATGGCGTTATTTTATAAGTTCATCGTCGGATAAAAGTGATGAAGAGTAAAAATACGTACTCCAAAACTGTAGGGGGAGCTCTGTAGAGAAACTTTAACTAAAGACTTTACGTAAAACTGATATTACAAGTTGGGTTCACGGTCAACTTCCCCTCAAACCATTTAACTTGAGTCAAATTGGTGGTAAAAATGCTGAGCAAACATATTTAAATAAAAAGTAAATCAATCATTTTAATGACAGTTTATCTTTTATCATCTTCATTAATTTGTTTGAGGTTTAGGGTTCTGTGAGGTTCTGTCTCTAAGTTGGTCCTTTGGTGATCATACAAGTATGTTCCCATCAAATTTTGCTCAAAAAAGTGATAAAGATGATAATATGACAATTGTTTTTAGGACCAGACCCTCAACCGTCATCAGATCCAGTTTCGCCCGAATATGATCCGGATTAGGTATTACGTATAAAACGCAGTTTGTATGTTAGGTATTAAGTATATCATGTATTTTTTATATTAGGTATTAGTATTACCTATATTGGGTATTATGAATATTAGGTATTACGTGTATTTTGTAGCACACGCATTAGAAATATTAGGTATTATGGATATTACGTAGTATCTATGACAAATAATGTATATTATATATGTTAGGTATTAAATATGTTATGTATTACATATATTATGTAGTACAAATAAAGTATTTTGCATGTTAGGTATTAAGCATAGCATGCGTTTTGTATATCAGGAATTAAATGTTGCGTATATCAAGTATTACGTATGTTACATATTACGTATAACGTATATTATTGATTGCATACGTTCCGTATTATGTACATCAAGTATTGCATATATTACGTATTACGTACATAAGGTATTGCATACTTTACATATTATGTAAGTTACGCATTACGTATATTAGGCATTAGGCATGTTACGTATTATGTAAGTCACGTATTACGTACATTAGGTATTGCATACTTTACGTATTATGTGTATTAGGTATTACGTATGTTACGTGTATATCTCAGCGACATCTTAACAGATCCGGATGAATTTTGTTATGTTCATGTAAGATAGTAATAACTATAAAAACAGGTCAAATTATATACAGATCCAGAAAATTCTTCTGGATTATCTGCGGATTTCTGGGGGAATCTACAACACCAACGTCTTCACGCTCATGTTCCAGCAGAAAGTCAAGTAAAAATGCCAGACATTTCTGTCGCTCCAGTTCCTCCAGTTCATTTGTTTTACACCACTGTAATTGTAGTTTGAGGTTTTCAACTGTTGCTCAAACATCTGTACACAGCTTTTTGCACAAAAACAAGAAGCAGGAATCGCTTTTGTTTGCTCACGACGACTCAGAGAGGAACGTTTTGATGTCAATAAAACGCACGTTTCTCTGTGAATCCGTGACATGTGAGAGTCTAGGCTTCAGTTTCACTACACGTTTTTTTTTTTTTTAAATCGAGATAACCGTGCAGCATAAATCATCTATAGCTCTAGATAACGCGCAGAGTGAAGGACAGATGTGTCACATTACTCTCGCTAAACAAACGTAAAAAGAGATAAATCAACGGGCATGTTGTCATTTACTCCACGGCCGGATTAAACATGCGAGAGGGCCTTGGGGCAGAAATATGTTGTTGGGCCCCCCCTGTTCTGGCCTCCACTGTACATCCAGAACATCTTTAAGCAGGAACAACATCACTCAGGCTTTCCCAAACAATCATAAGAAAAACTAATCCTGACAAAGAGCAAAATTATGATGTTCTCTTGTTTTTGCCAACAAACCAATGTTAATTTGTTTTAATGATATCTTTGTTGAATGGAGCAAAGAAATACAAAAATATTCACATTTAAGAAGCCAGAAAAAACAAACACCCAACCCTTTTAATCGATTAGCAAAATTGTTAACAATTAACTTAAAGGTGAGTGCAGATGTTCCGCATGATTTTCCTTTTAATGTAAAATCCCTCATGACCAAACAAAGACGCTCTTTCTCCAGGTCTCAACACAGACGTCAGTGTCCGGCAGATTAGGAGGTGAGTCGGGGGTTTGTCAGTCTGCTGACCTCTGAGTGAAAAAGTCCTTCAGGCCAAACCTCACCCACAGTTTCCCACTGACACCCATGAAAGAAGCCGTCTAATCCTGGACTCCAGGAAAAGACCCCGTCGACCTCCACCAACTCAGCCTCCCTGAGGCAACAACCACGGACCCAGCGAGGAGGCAGGAGCCCCCTGCAGGACCGGAGCACAACTGCATCACAGAAGACGGGCAAGAAAAACTGAAACTAACGGGGAATATAGATCATTTCCAGCCTTAATTATTCACTCTTGCATCATGTGGTCACAACAAAAACCACCGCGTCTAATTGTCCTGAAAAGCACCTGCATGACTGCTCCCGAAATAGAAACTGGCTCAGTTTTGTTTTGACGCACTAACGCGTCTGACACACATTAATATGAAGTGAACACCAAAGAGGAAAGGAAACGGGCCGGTGTGTGCGATAATGTGCAGCCGCAAAAAGCTAATCTATGGAGCCTTTTCAATACCGTGATGATCATAAAACGGAGAAAAGTGTCAATGTGTCTCGTGAGGACGTTCATGCAAAACAACTTTCAAAATCACGATACACCACATGTAAATGTGAGCACATTCTAAAAGCTTAACAGCTATTATCGCAGTAACATCTCCATTCATCGCAAATTTATGCGATGAATGGGATATACTGTTGGGATATACTATAAATATACATATACATATATAGAATAGAAATACTTTATTCATCCCCAAGGGGAACTTGTTGTATATATAGATATAGATATATACATCTATATTTATATAGATATATATATATACATATACTATATATGTACATATATATAGCCATATACTATATATACATGTACATATACATGTACATATACTATATATATATATATATATATATATATATACATATATATATACATATATACATATATACATATACATATACATGTACATATACTATATATATATTTATACATATATATATACATATATACATATACATGTACATATACTATATATATATATATACATATATATACATATATACATATACATGTACATATACTATATATATATATATATACATATATACATATATACATATATACATATATATATACATATATACATATAGACACATAGACACATATATATACATATACTATATATATACACACATATATACATATACTATACATATACACATATACTATAAATAAATATATATATACACATATATACTAGATATATATACACACATATATACTAGATACATATATATATATATATATATATATATATATATATATATATATATATAAATATATACATACATACATATATACATACATACATGTATACATACATATATATACACATACATATATATGTATACATACATATATAAAATACATAATATAATGTTACAAATACGCTTTGCTAAGGCGAAAAAAGGGCACATGTGCATAAATATGGGGGAAAAACAACAACATTGCGCAGAGTTTGTTTTCTTAAACATGTTGACATTATCCACAAAACATTATTTACATGTCAGAATATATTGTCACGTGACAAAAACGCTCGTGTGCAGTGCATGTGCACACACACACACACACACACACATAAAAAAACGTAAAGATTTCGCCCATTTTCTGAAGACTATCAGTACGACATAAAAACAATGATATCGCGGTTATTTTGGACGTTATAACCGTTATCGCGATACAATCTGTCATTGTTTACATCGCCCCAATGTAAACAGACGAGGACGCCGTTGAACGTCCTCTATCATTTGCTGTGGCTCGACCGAAACTCGACTAGACTGTAGTGTGTGTGGTATCGGAGGTGGATCTCTGGTGTGTAAACACACACCTGCACACAAACACACACATAGAGAGAACAGGGGAGCGCGCGTGTGTGTGTGTGTGTGTGTGTGTGTGTGTGTGTGTGTGTGTGTGTCTGTGTGTGTACCTGAGGAATTCTTGCAGACAGGTGTCACAGAAGCGGTGTCCACAGGTCGACACTTGCACCGGTTCCCTCATCGCTTTGCTGCACAGCGGACACTGGAAGCGTCGCTTCGGCTTCTCCAGGAACTTGTAATCAAACCCGGGCATGACGGCGGCCGAATCTCCCGGTGAACGTGAACGTGTGCGGAGAGAGGGAGGGAGTGGGAAGGGAGGGAGGGTAGGGAGGGAGAAAACCCTACAAATGTCCCCAGTGATCCTGCGGAAGGAAAATGGAGGCGTTTCAGCTGCGGCGCCGCTTTAAACCGACGACGACGACGACGACGACTGCGGGGTTCATATCATATCACGTCCCCCCCCCGCTTTCCGCCTGCGACAGCGACAGCTCCCGGCTTCTCCTGCGGCGGCTTCTCCTGCTTCAGAGCGGCAACTGACGCGGTGTGGAGCCGTGAAAAGCAGCGGTAAAAACGTCCCGAATCGTCCTCCGGTGTCTCCGGTGTCTCTCCGGTGTCTCCGTGTGCGGACGCTGCTCTGACACACTGAGCTGCACAAAAGCGATTCAACACCGAAGCCTCGGTCTGTTTAGGTGAACGAAGCCCCGCCCCCTTTCTCCTCCTCCTCCGCCTCCTCCTCTTTCCTGTGGGCGGGGCCAAGAAGCAGCTTCTCGGGGAAAAACACGCCCACTAAACCCAACCCTAACCCCAATTTAGCAGAATAAATACTCAATTAAATCGAATATTATATATTTAAAAAAAATCATATAATATAAAATGTTATTATATTTGACGCACAAAACATTGGCACGCAAATCACAATTGGCGAAACATTTTCTAAAATAAAGGAAAAAAAAAGTGGTGCAAAATGGCTCAGTAGCGCCTCCAAAGGCAAGGCTCGAAACTAAATCTTTCCAAATTTTCACGAAATTTGGTGGAAACCAAAAAAGCCCAAAACGAACAAAAAATAGTCCATATTTACCTTCTTTTGTTTCATGGCAGGTGGAATCCTTACTTTCGTATAGATAATAACAAGAAGAAGCCACAGCAGTTTTGCATAATTATTATAGACCGAATTTTAATTTATATCTATTACTATTACTATTATATATATATATACTACTATATACTACTATCTATTACTATTTCTATCTATCTATTATAGTTATTTTCATTTGGCTGGTATTCATAAGCTTTCCAACAATACGCTGACAAAAGAAATATTGTATTGTTTGAATCTCCATTAATACTAAATAATATTTAAATAATTATTTTTTTTAATTGGTTTCACGTCCTATTTATCCCTCGTATTTAGTCTGTTGTTGTTATTTTTTTATATGAATATATGATTTTTTTTCTAAGAAACAGTTTGTTTTAAAAAATTAAAATCAAATTATTTTTACTCACATTTTTAACATGTATCATTATCTGAGTTACATAATTCATAAGGGTTTGTTTTTTTTCCAGATTAAAACAAATATAAATGAATGAATTACCTCATACACACGTCTGTGCTGGAGTAAGAGGTGGCAGGCGCCCCCTGCTGGTAAAGCACACACACACAGACCCACACACAGACCCACACAAATGAAGCAACAAAGCAGTTGTATTATTATTAATAGTATTAACATTTAATGATATAGTGTTTCCCACAGGTTTACATTAAAAGACTGTAATACATCTTGAATTATAAATGTGAACAGAAAAGCGGCGGTATGTGATTTTAGACACTGATTTAAATAATAAAATAATAATAAATCAGATCACATTACATCATCATTACATCATCGTAAAAGATGGCAACAACTCACTCGTTCATGTCAGAGTTAAAGACGTGAAAACGTCTTAAATAAGCAAATAAATACTAAAAAACGATCACATAAAAACATCATCACAAACACTGATATATCAGGCCTTTCCAAAGAAATCACTCATATTCAGTTTTTACGCCTTATTTTGAATAACACATGTATATAAAATGTAAAACACCTCTTCTACTCACTTCTACCGTATAGAACCGTGTCCCTTTAAACCTGAGACATGAAAACAAAACAGAAAGTAGAAAAAATACACTGTTTATCAGGTTTTCCACCTCTAAATCTAACGCTAATAACACGTACGTTAACAAACATACATGACATTTACCGCAGATTTTGTCTATTTTTGTTTTTTTTACTTTGGCTGCATGTGCAAAATGTGACTGCATTAGAACATTTAAATACAAAAATAAATAAACTATAGACTCCACTCCTACAAGGCGACACAGGGGGAAGTAAGTCTACTGCGTACGTGTTTGCATAGTATTTCCATTTTATCTATATTTACACACTAATATGTCTCAGGCGTGAATATTGTACTATTTACATAACTGTATTATTTATATGACACTTTTACTTTGAAAATCCAGATTGCAGTGTCACAGCAACAACATCATTTTGTAGAAGGAAAATATATTAATAATATTAAAACAATACTATCAATATAACATATATATAATAATCCTAATCCTAACAATTGAAAATGTGTGCGTGTGTGTGACATGAAGACAGATTTATTAGTATTGTATATAGTAATAGTATCGTATAGTAGGGTTTTCTGTGATAAAATGTACTGTAGTGTAAAAATGTTACCCAGATTAGTCACAAAAATACAAGTAAATATGAAATGATTGCATATTATTTGGGGTTAAATTACTCTGTAGTTTACCTGTAGTACTTTCACTACAGCTCTGTACTGCGGGTACTTCGTCCACCACTGCTCAACACATGTTTTTGTCACACTTTACAACGACAACATGTTAATTAACAGTTTTACTAAAGGCCACATTATACTTCTCCGACTGCGTAATGCGTTATCCGTCTGCGTCACCACGTAGACCACTCGAGCCTTTATACTTCTGCGTCGTGGTGACGGACAGCCTCTGCAATTTCCCGCCCGATCAGTAGGGGTCACTGCGCAAGGTTGTTGTGCTTTTGGCTACAGTGAGCAATGGCGTCCGAGAAAGAAAGACTGTTGTTGTTGAAACAGTGGCCGTTTCTCACTTTTCTGTGTGACGGAACGCAGTTTTAAGATAATTTGAGGCGAGAAATTGTCCATTTAGAGTCTAAACATGTGCTGTGTGTGTTAAGATATGACGTATTTATAGTTCGGCAGCGACGAAGACGGCGGTGATCAGCTCCGCGTCTGTGGACGCTCGGTGCTCACTGTGAGCCGGCACAGAGCAGCTTAGCTCGGCCTGTCCTGAGGACCAATCGCAGCTCTTGCCGTCTCCGTTGTTCCTTGACAGAGTGACGGACACTTAAAAAATATTCCATGCAGTCGGAGACGACGTAGAGGCTCTACAACAGGTTCTGCGTCGACGGAGAGGACTCTGCGTAGCCTACGCAGAGCACTTTACGCAGAAGTATAAATTGGGCTTAAGTGTCCAGGGTGTGTCAGTTCATCCCCCCATGTGGAGGATAAAGTGGTAGAAGGATGGATGGTTGGTTAATGAAGGGATGAGGGAGTGAATCGAGACAAAAGCACAGTTGGAAGAGTTTGTTTCGCCGCGTCGTTATCTGCTCTGTTGAAACGTCTACACTTACAAGAGCCTGAATAATCCACTAAAGTGACGGCTGACGACCAGATTGAGCGATGAACTCTGAAGTGTCCTCCTCTTCCTGTGCGCTCAATCGTGACTCTGCTTAAAAAGCTGTTGTCAGACCAGTCGGGACAAAAAGTGTCGCCACATGAAAGCAGACCGAGCACTTCCTGTGTCCCTCCCCCCTCCCCCCCTCCCTCCCTGACGGGCTTCACAAACGACAACAGTCTTACAACATGGCTTTGTCCGACCTGTTGTGACACTGACACACACACACACACACCTGCTGGGATTGACCTTTGGCTGTGTGTGTCTCTGTGATGAAGAAAAACATTCATTCCTGCACAGAAAAGAAACAGATAAGAAAGCGTGTGAGGCCACAGCTGCAGGAGGAACAGGGACGTCTTTCAGCTGCGACGCTTTCAGCTGCGCCTCCTTTTTTTCCTTCAGAGGAAGTTGTCGCTGCGTGGCGAGCTCGTGGAAAGAGGGGGCGTGGCCTGTGTTTTTTCCACAAGACGGAATCATCTCGGGACAGTTTCCTCGAGTAGTGCTGAAAACAAGAAAAGTACAAAAACTTGAAATACTGACAAAATGTACGTGTCTGTACTTTACTTTGTTATTTATATTTCTACATTTCCTAGCTCTGTTACTCGTTTCTACCAAATAGAAGAAGAAGAAGTGTTGGTATTATGGTCTGTATTTATACTGAGCTTTTCTAGTCTTGATGAACAGTTTTCATTTAACCTCAAGGACACATATAAACTAGCAGAGCCAGAAACTGAACCCACAACCTTCCAGTTGAAAGACAACTCACTCACTCACTCACTCACGCACTTACACGCTCACTCACTCACTCACATTCACAGCAATGTAGGGTTAAGTGGCTTTGCTCAAGGACACATATAGACTAGGAATTGAACCCACAACCTTCCAGTTGAAAGACAACTCACTCATTCACTCACACTCACTCACTCACTCACGCACTTACACGCTCACTCACTTACACGCTCACTCACTTACACGCTCACTCACTCATTCACATTCACAGCAATGTAGGGTTAAGTGGCTTTGCTCAAGGACACATATAGACTAGGAATTGAACCCACAACCTTCCAGTTGAAAGACAACTCACTCACTCACTCACTCATTCACTCACTCACTCACACTCATTCACTCAATTACACGCTCACTCACTCACTCACATTCACAGCAATGTAGGTTTAAGTGGCTTTGCTGAAGGACACATATAGACTAGGAATTGAACCCGCAACCTTCCAGTTGAAAGACAACTCACTCATTCACTCACTTACACGCTCACTCACTCATTCACATTCACAGCAATGTACAATTGTACAATACATATAGGAATTGAACCCACAACCTTCCCAACTCGCCCTACCAGTGAGTCACCATGGCTCCATTCTAACTCCTCACTTTTTTTATCATACTTTTACATCTAAAACTCAAGTACATTTTATATCGTACAATGACTTTTGAAGTACAGTAAATGTCATGTACTTTAAGACTTTTACTTAAAAGACTAACTCCGCCCCCAAGCCTGATTTTGAAGTCAGAGTGACAGCGCTAAGATGCTACAGGAAACGCCACAGCTAGCTGCCACTGACGTGATTTGTAACATACTTTTTACTTTGACTCAAGTTTCCCTTTAAGCAGCAGCAGCAGCAGGGATTACCATCATCTCTGTTACTTATTAGATCATGATGCAGTTTAATCTTCCCTTAATCTGCAGCTTTTTTCCAATTCGGACAGTAGAGGGAGAGATTATTTAATCCCACCTTCAATGCGTTTGCTCGTTTTGATGCATAAAGACAGTACTATATATATATTTTGAAAATGGATGCCTGCAACCATGATTGTTAACTTTTGTTTTGTCATCTGTTTCACATTCTTTTTGTGTGATTGATACATCATCATCACTGTGTGTGTGTGTGTGTGTTCTTGTACTTGCGGCATCCTGAGGACCAGCGAGGGTTTTTAACCAACAAAGTCAATTTTTTTTGTCAATTTTTTTTGTCAAATTTTGGATGACATGATGTTTTTGTCAATTTTTGGGTGAATTTTTTTTTGTCAATTTTTGGGTCAAATTTTTTTGTCAAATTCTTTTTTTCAAATTGTGGATGACATGACGTTTTTGTCAAATTGTGGGTAATTTTTTTGGGTAAAATTTTTTTTGTCATTTTTTCTGGTCATTTTTTGGGTACATTGTTTTTGTCAATTTTTGGGTAAATTTTTTTTTGTCAAATTTTGGGTCATTTTTTTGTCAAATTTTGGGTCATTTTTTTGTCAAATTTTTGGGTCAAATTATTATTTTTTTCGATTTTTTATTTTTTTACCCAACAAAAAAAAATTGAAAAAGCTTTCCCGCCCTTTTTGCTCTGGGGCTCCAACTGCAGACATGTTATGGAACTGCAACCAGTAGTTCTTTGTAGATGTCATTCATGAAGTAGATATTTGTAATTGTGCTGATTCATAAATGCTGGTCCTCACATTGTCAGCAACCCAGTCCTCAGTATGCAGCAAGTACAAGAATGTGTGTGTGTGTGTGTGTGTGTGTGTGTGTGAGTGTGGATTATCTTTCTGTTTATTTGTGAAAAATCTCAATCAAAATGTGTCTGAAATCTGGAGCTCTCTCTGGTTGAGTTTTCACCGCATCCCAGCATCTCCCAGCGGTTGTTGTTGTTGTTGTTGTTGTTGTCGTCAACAAAGAGCAGTTAAGGCAAAGATATCTCACGTTTCACTGCCAGCAGAGTGTTGCCATGACAACAGGCCACCGATGTCACCGCAAACGGGTGGCTCTCGTCGAGCTGCACAGGCCTCGGGATCCCCGAGTCCTCCTCCTTCCTGCCGAGGCGTCCTCTGGCGCCCTTTCCCCAGGTGTACACCTCCCCTTCTGCCACAAAACAAAAACAAAAACAAAAACAGGACCGTTGTTGTTGTTGTTGCTGTCGTTTTAATAACATGAATCCACACAAACGTGTAAGTGCTGACTCTGAGTCTGAACGACTGAACAAACATCAGTTTTCAAAGCGACACAAGAAAAAGAAGCCGCTGCTGCTTCTCTCCGCGGGGAACCGAACCCTCGCACAATACGTCATCTTAACCACGCTGACCTCAGCTCTGCAGAACAAAACACACATTTAAAGACACATGAGTGCACACACACACACACACACACACACACACACACACACACACACACACACACACACACACACACACACACACACACACACACACACAGTTTGTTTAAAGGACCATTCCAAGGTTTTTTTTGTATGTTTAGCCCATTTAGCTGAAACACTGGCATGACTGACTTCTTTCTCTCTGTTCTACAGGAACATCTCTGCGGCTGCATTTTTAGTTTTGAAAACTTCTGAAAAATCTGTTTGACGTTAAAGTGACGTTGAAGGCAGGTTTATTTACATAGAACATTTCAACAACAGAAATAACAGCAGCATTAGTGTACATATGGCATGATATGGCATGGTAAAAAATACTAATTTGTGGTCACGAAATACTAATTTATAGCCTTTATTTGTTTCTTTTTAGGTAAAAATAAGAACAATTTCCCAGTAAATTCTGTGACTCTGACATCCTATGATATGATGGGACACTGCAAATGCCAGACTTACAGCATTTTTACTTTTAAAATGTAAATTCATGCTACATGGCATAAATATGGGTTTAATGATTATCATTTCTTTTAAAGCCGTTGTTTGTTATTTACACACGGAGCTAAACCCGTCACATTTAATCAGCTTTTGTTTCTGAGTTAATGTTACTTTCAGTTGTGTTTCACAGAGATTAAAATGCTCCGTTTCTGTTGCAAAGCGGCCAAACCACAGATATTTGAGAAATGTTGTCTCTCTGCTGAGCAGAGACAAACCCTGATGTGTTCACTTTTGCATTTCCTACTAAAAACTCAGCTGAAAACAAATATATCTGACTGAGACCTTTAATTTTAAGTGTTTTTTGATGTGTTTTTTTTCTTCTTTTTAAAAAAAACTAGCATCTAAAATCTACTGCACAAAAGCAACTGTAAATCAAATCCAACAAATGTGTATTGCCAAAACTGGGAATCTTGAGGCTTCAAACTGGGAATCTTGAAGCTTTTGAGACTTCAAATTGGGAATCTTAAAGTCTTTGAGGCTTCAAACTGGGAATCTTGAAGCTTTTGAGGTTTCAAACTGGACATCTTGAAGCTTTTGAGGCTTCAAACTGCGAATCTTGCAGCTTCAAACTGGGAATCTTGAAGCTTCAAACTGGGAATATTGAAGCTTTTGAGTCTTCAAATTGGGAATCTTAAAGTTTTTGAGGTTTCAAACTGGGAATCTTGAAGCTTTTGAGACTTCAAATTGGGAATCTTAAAGTCTTTGAGGCTTCAAACTGGGAATCTTGAAGCTTTTGAGGCTTCAAACTGCGAATCTTGCAGCTTCAAACTGGGAATCTTGAAGCTTCAAACTGGGAATATTGAAGCTTTTGAGTCTTCAAATTGGGAATCTTAAAGTTTTTGAGGTTTCAAACTGGGAATCTTGAGACTTCAAACTGGAAATCTTGAAGCTTTTGAGGCTTCAAACTGGGAATCTTAAAGTCTTTGAGGTTTCAAACTGGGAATCTTGAAGCTTCAAACTGGAAATCTTGAAGCTTTTGAGGCTTCAAACTGGGAATCTTGAAGCTTCAAACTGGGAATCTTGAAGCTTCAAACTGGGAATATTGAAGCTTTTGAGGCTTCAAACTGGGAATCTTGAAGCTTGAAACCAGGGGTTCAGATTCAGCCGACATCAGACTTTGAAGGATCGTTGACTTTAAGAAGCACAGTGTGTGGGTGTTTAAAGACATCTGAGTCACTCCTCTGTCTACATTGTTGCACCTGTTATGGCATGATGCCACACAGGAAGCACACACCTGTTCATAAACCCGAGCAGAGTTCACCTGTGTGGGTGTCACAGGCTGTTTATCTAAAAATGGTCATAGTCTTCCGGTTTGAAAAATGAAGCCTCATAAGTAGGATGGAAGCAGCAGTTAGCCACCAGGGGGCTTGAATGGAAGACTACAGGAGACTGAACTTCTACATCTCACTTGATTTATAATAGTGACTAGTTTCAGCTCTTCTTCAACAGAACATCATGTCAGTTGTTGTAAATTACGCAGCAAACATCCCTTAAAATAAATAAATAAAGTCATATAATCGGTTCCAAGTCTCTTTCACTCACCAGGTCCGATAGCTAAGGTGAAGGCGTCGCCACAGGCGGCCATGGTGATTCCCTGCAGGCCGGGGACCAGGTAAGGAATACGGCTGCTACGACGGGAACTGCATCCCATCTGACCGTGCTGGTTACTGCCAAAGGTAAGACACTGCCCCCCGTCTGCAGAGACAGTGTATGACAGTGATGAATTTCACGTAACATTTGGGTACTGTGAACTACAACTGTTCACACCTCGCGTCGTGGATGTGGAGCTGATTTTTGGACTTTTTTAGTACTACTTTTATGAAAAACAAACTACACATTTTCAGGTTATCTTTCCTTTTAGTAGATCTTAGAAAATAAAATACACATGTTTATGTTATTGGCTAATGACATGCATTATGTCACAGGGACAAAAATGACGTTTTTTAAGTCTGAAGAGACATGAATGAATCAAAGCTCTACTCGCGCTACAGAAGACATGGAATAAGATTTTGAGCAGAAGACAAAGAAATCGTGTAACTGTAGCAGGTCAGAGGTCAACAGATGAGGAGGCGGAGTCTCTGAACCATCCTGAGGTCACACCGGTACTAATCTTAATACCACATTTGAACAAGGTTTAAGTCTGAGCGCCGAAACCTAACTTGCTAGCACCATTGTGGAGATAAATCACACAAACAATCTACTGCTACCAATGATTCTGCTTCAAATATGTGCTTTAAAAACTAACAATAAAAGTCAAAAAAATTAATTTCTTTACCAGTGACAGCAACGGAGTGGGCCGTCCCGATGTCAATGTAAATGATCTTCTCACTGTTGAGTGGTGCTGATTGAACAGGAGTGTAAGAGTGAACTTCTTCCACCTGGTTTGAGGGAAGCGTCTCCTCTCCAGCTGCGACCGCATCCAAGCCCAGCTTGTTGAACCTGAGAGCAACGAAATGTGAGCATTTAAAGTTGATGTTCGAAAGAGCTAAATGTAGAAAAAAAGATATCCCTTAAAAGGGATTCAGGTGTTTTATTGTCACATATCCATTTACCAGATTTGGGAGCTGGCTGCAAGAAGGGACAGAAGAAAAAAACGGACTTTTCACCCAATGACATCAATGACTGCCAATGTCAATGTTTATCTATCGCTTCCTTCTATTGTAAGACAGGCTTTTTTGGCCAAAAACATAAGTTTGTTAACCCAAGTCCATAGAGAAAATGTGCGATTTTACACCACGGAACATGGGAGTTATTAAATCACTGCCTCCTCCTTTTCTGAGTTCAAATCTTTAATTGTGTCATTTTGGGGGTTTGAAGTACTTTGCTCAGATTCACTGTAATGACACAAACCAAAGGAGGAGCAGTGGACCAGTCAGTAGTTTATACACTTAAATGTCCATGTGGAAAAGGTTGCCTAAAAGTAAAATAAGGCCAATATATTCTTACAATGTCATAGATTTAAGATGATATAGATATTTTTAGATTAGCCTAAACCTTAAGAGGCTAAAATCAAATTTTCCTTCTGTCACAAGTGTCCAGTTTCGCCTGAACTCTGCTTTCTTTTAAATCACTCCTGTTTCCTCATCAGCTACTTGAAGCACACAGATAGGTTTACAGTCATGACCTGAACCTCTGTGACACTTGAAGGGATTAACGACAAGAGAAAGAGAAAACAAAGTGTTTGTCACGTTAGGAGAATGTTGCCTCGCAGGTTGGCAAACCAGAAACATCTCAATCTCCATCTCTGTACCGCTAATCTATCACCACCCACATGTGCATACAGACCGGAGGTAATAGGTGGAAGAGTCCTGTTTCACTGCCCGTCATTAGCTCCTGTCAGTCAGTGTTTACTGTGACCAATAGCCACTGTTTTAGGTTGAATATTTAAAACACTCACCTGTTGCTTCCACATGCCACAATCCTGTGTTGGGTGCTGATAATAATGGAGCAGTCGACGCCGCACAACACCCTCTGGGCCTCGAACTCCGCCGGTAAACACACTTGCTGTGGAGAATTGTGAGTGTCTTGCGTGCCCAGCCCGAGGCGACCTTCACACACGGAGAGAGACACATCAACAGAAACTGCCGTCATAAATCAGGTCAAAATACAAAAACCAAGGGGTGAAAACCAAGATGGATGGAGTGAATTCTCTCAACAACCGGTTAATTTACGCTACCATTGTCTCCTCTTCCCCAGGCAAATACTTCTCTTTCATTGGTCACGGCGAGGACGTGGGAAGCGCCGCACGACACCTGAACCAGCTCATAGCCGAGGAGAGCTTCTACTATCTTAGGCTGAAGACAGAGACACAGAGAGAACATGAATGTTATGTCATTGAAATTCTTGACATAAAATGGCTTCATTCTATCTATCTATCTATCTATCTATCTATCTATCTATCTATCTATATAAAAATATATATATATTTAATTATCTATCTATCTATCTATCTATCTATCTATCTATATAAAAATATATATATATTTAATTATCTATCTATCTATCTATCTATCTATCTATCTATCTATCTATCTATCTATCTATCTATCTATCTATCTATCTATCTATCTATCTATCTATCTATCTATCTATCTGTCTGTCTGTCTGTCTGTCTGTCTGTCTGTCTGTCTGTCTATCTATCTATCTATCTACCTATCTATCTATCTATCTGTTAGTTTAGTTAGCTAAAAGAAGACATTGCTAGCGAAGAGAAGACATTGCTATCTATCTATCTATCTATCTATCTATCTATCTATCTATCTATCTATCTATCTATCTATCTATCTATCTATCTATCTATCTATCTATCTATCTATCTATCTGTTAGTTTAGTTAGCTAAAAGAAGACATTGCTAGCGAAGAGAAGACATTGCTATCTATCTATCTATCTATCTATCTATCTATCTATCTATCTATCTATCTATCTATCTATCTATCTATCTATCTATAAATATATATATATATTTAATTATCTATCTATCTATCTATCTATCTATCTATCTATCTATCTATCTATCTATCTATCTATCTATCTATCTATCTATCTATCTATCTATCTATCTATCTATCTATAAATATACATGATTTAACATCACAGCACTCACACAGCGTTGCTCATCCACTGCTGCCTCCATCAGTACGTTTAAATGTGTTACCAGTGTCTTAAAACACAGATTTTCTCTATGGACATTGGTGTCGGAGAGTGAGCAAAACTTGAATGTATCTGGAGATATCACAAATAGATTTTAGCCCCATATTTAGTTAGGTGAGTTTTCGTTAACTGTCTAAAATCAGTTCTTCCTCCTGTCTCTCCTGTGAACCAAAACACCCCTGAAGCCAATAAACCTCTGAAATGTAATGAACGCATGTGAAGCATGGATGTTTCAGTCTGTCACATCTAAAGTTGTGTTGTTTTTAATGCAAATTCACCGTCATTTAAAGCTTATCTCGCGCACTTTGACAGGAAACACATATTGATGCATTCACCAAAGCAAAACGTCCTCTAAAAGACAAATGGCTGCTTTAATGCACATGGTATTAGATTACCAAAGACGCTGATGTTTTAAATTGCATGGAAACCTAATGCAGGAGGAGATAGAATAACAAACGTCAAAACATAAAGCACTGTAAGTAGCTACTAATGCTGCAGATCTGGTTACATCATGTGCACTCATCGGCTATTAGACATTAAAACCGCTTATGAAGTTTACAAATATAATATTCCAAACTACTTTTAATGGAAGTTATGTTTCTGTCTCTGGTTTCTGATTAAGCTAAAGATTATATTACTTTTATTTCCGGTGTAGCTGATACACTGTGTGTGAATGATGGACAGATGTTTTCTTGTACCTGTGTAACGTCGTTGAAGTTTCCGTGTCCTAAACAGCCGTTGCTCCCACTTCCAAACGTCATGATGATTCCTCTGTCTGCAAATGGAAAATGAAAGAGAGGTGATTCAAGTTACAGCACAGGTTTATTCTTTTGTTGACCAACACAATGATTCTACAACTTAGCTACTAAACAACAGACTTTTCATATATAATCTAAACCTATATAGGTCTATGTTTGATACAGCCTTTTCTGAACTTTGTAAACTTCTCCCTCTCCAGCACCAAATTCCATACAGAGAATCAGCGACTTTAGCTCACAGGATTACAGGAGCTGCTGGTCTACTGCTGCCTCCTGTGGTGAGTTTGTGTCACTGAGCGATTTACAAACTTCCTTTTGCAATAAAAAAAACAAAAAACACTGTATAACAAAGAAAAAGAAGCAACAAACATTTACTGAAGACACCATAGATTTAAGCAGTCAAAGATGTTATTGGGTGAAATCTAAATAATTATGAGTGGGGAAAAAAGTCAGAATTGAAAAAGTCATGATTCTGGGAAAAAAGTCTTAATTCTGAGAAGAAAAAAATGTATTATGAAAAAAAAATTTATTATGAAAAAAAAATCTAAATTCTAAAAAAAAAATCAAAAATTTGAGAGAAAAAAAAATTTAATAATGAAAAAAAAAATCTAAATTCTGAGAAAAAAAATAAAAAATTTGAGAAAAAAAAAATTAATTATGAAAAAAAAATCTAAATTCTGAGAAAAAAATCTAAAATTTGAGAACAAAAAATTCTTAGAAGAAAAAGAAATCAGAATTATGAGAAAAAAAAATTAGAATTGAAAAACTCATGATTCTGGGGGAAAAAAAATAATTATGAAACAAAAAATAATTATGAAAAAAAAATCTGAATTCTGAGGGAAAAAAATCTGAATTGTGAGAAAAGAAAATCTAAATTCGGAGAAAAAAATCTAAAATTTGAGAAAAACAAAAAGTATTCTTAGAAGAAAAAGAAAATCAGAATTATGAGGGAAAAAAAATCAGAATTGAAAATAGTATTCCTTTTGTTTTTTTTACATTAACAACATCCTCCGACAGAGCGCCCCCTACTGAGCAGATGAGTCGTGGGCTGTGATTGTGCTGATGGAGACAATCACCTGTCATGCAGGTGGTAAAGAGGTCTCCACAGGACACAGACTTGATGGTGACCCCAGACTGACCCTCCAGGAAGCGAGACACAAACTGATGCTGCATGTGATCCACAGCACCAGGAAGACTGACTTCACCTGATCCCACTGACGGAGCCTGTGATCATTAAAGGTTATGAGTCACTCGTGTGCAGACGGATAATTAGAAAAGTGTTTTTTGGCAAGAGAGTGAGAAAGAAACTGTTTGACTGTGAGCAAATAAAACAAATAAAAACAGGTCTTAGTTTATCTTTCCCTTTGTTGCTTTTACTTTTACTTTTATGTACTGGTTATATTATCTATAACATTTTGTTACTATTTACCTTTTTTTATATTAGCATTTTTATGTTTCTGAGCTACGTGATAGCATTTCCTCACTTCATCTTCTCCTCACTTTTGTACTTCCTCTTTTCCTCACTTCTTTATATCTTCTTTTCCTCACTCCCTTCCTCACTTTACTTCATCTTCTCCTCACTTCCTTCTCTTCCTAACTTCTTCACTTCATCTTCCCCTCACTTCTTTACTTCTACTCCTCACATCCTTCTCTCACTCGCTTCTTTCGATCTTCGTTTCCTCCCTCCCTCCCTTCCTCACTTTACTTCTTCCTTTCATTACTTCATTCTTTTCCTCACTTTTGTACTTCCTCACTTCTTTACTTCCTTCTCTTCCTCACTTCTCCCCAATTCCTTCTCTTCTTCACTTAGTCTTCTCCTCACGTCCTTCTCTCACTCGCTTCTTTAGATCTTCGTTTCCTCCATCCCTCCCTTCATCACTTTACTTCCTTCTCTTCCTCGCTTCTCGACTTCATCTTTTCCTTCTCTCACTCGTTTCTTTAGATCTTTGTTTCCTCACTCCTGTGTCAGCTGGGATACGCCCCCCCCCCCCGCCCACCACTCTGATGTGTAGGATAAAGTAGATGAATGAATGAATGAGAACAGCATTTCTAATCATTAAACACTGAAGGCTGTGATATTGTCTGTATCTGTATCTCTAAACTGGTGCACAGACCTCCCACGTGATCAGACGTCCAGACCTGGTGACCCCCATCTTCTGAGTTCGGCCCAGAGAAACCTGCAGCACCTCGGTGTTTAGCATCGGCAGACGTAAAGGCGCCGAGATTCCACTCCCCCACGTGTACACCGCGGACAGTGGGAGTGTGTGCACTTTACCCGAGCTCAGACCGAATAACGCATCTGTACAAGTACAAAAAAAAAATAAGCAGCACATGAACAGTTTGCGTTTGAAGCAGCTACTGCAGTTCTGCTGTTGTCAGATAGAGGCGCCATGATCCTCACCTCTGGACCTGTTAGCGGGAACTCTGCCTCCTGCTCTGCCTTGACACGACTGCACAGTCGACAGCGGTTTCTCAATCCTAAAACACATCAATAAATACAGTCTGAAAGGTCCAGTGTGCAATAATTAGTGACAACTAATATAGGGATGGTCATTTCTGACAAAAAACGGATGAATATTCAAAACTCCAGCGCATGAGAACTAGTGAGAGTAACAAGATGCATTCAAAGACCCCGGTAAATTTCTTTATTGTGACAAAATAAAGACCCTGGTAATTGAGTGTTGAGCTGAGAGGAGCAGCTTCTCGATGCATTCAAGAAACCTTTTGTCATTTTAATCCCTTTTTCACTCACACATCAAATAAATCGACTTACTAAATGCTTGCTGCTAGCACCCAAAAATAAAGTAGACATTGGAGCAGAGGTTGTTTAGTGTATTTAAAAAAATTACAAATAGTCACAGTAAATGATCAACTTTTTATAATCAAGCGATTATGATTATGCTTTTAATCCGATAAATGGCTCAAAATGAACCCTCCTCAAACTCTCTTCAACACAGAAACCCTCACCTGCGCATTTTGACGTTGCCTATGTCCGTGTACAGGTTGAGCAGAGGCCTGATGCAAATGGGAAGAGCCATGATCTCGTTGAGCTGGGGCCGTTTGGACGGATCCAGGTTGAGCATGTTGAGGATGAGCTGTCGCAGTTCCGGGCTGTACCGGTCTGAGATCGGAGCGAAAGTGCCGCTCATGATCTTCAGAACGAGGGCGGGCAAATTCTGAAAGCAACATAAAAGAGAACAAGTCCGTTTAAGAACATCTAAACAGATCAGGATGAATTTTTTTTCATGTTTATATAAGATGGTAATAGCTACACTACTGTTCAAAAGTTTGGGCTCCTTATTTTTGAAGGAAAAGCACTTTTTTTCAATGAATATAACATTAAATGAATCATAAATACACTCTATATATTGTTAATGTGGTAAACGACTATTCTAGCTGCAAACGTCTGGTTTTTAATAGAATATGTACATAGGTGTATAGAGGCCCATTTCCAGTGTTTTAATGGTACATTGTGTTTGCTAATCGCGTTAAAAGACTATTGATGATTAGAAAACCCTTGAAAACCCTTGTGCAATAATGTTAGCACAGCTGAAAACTGTTTTGTTGGTTATTATTTGGAATAAAAATCATTATTTCAAATCTCGTCAATGTCTTGACTATATTTTCTATTAATTTTGCAACTCTTTTGATGAATAAAAGTGCGACTTTTAACGGAAAACATTGTATAGGGGACCCCAAACTTTTGAATGGTAGTGTAAGTATTTGTGTGTAAAACACAGGTGACCGTGTTTATGTCTTATGCTCTCTGATAGGGCTTTCACACCGGCAGGGCTCTGTGCTGGTTCCGGTTCCCGAACCGGCCTGCGCATTCAGCCCGAAAAAAATAACAGGTTATGAACCAGAAAAGTTGGTTCTCATGGGAACCAAAAAATACCTGGTTCTTCCCTGCGAACCATGATCTACCATTATTTTGCCGTTTCTGTGTCACTGTGTTAACATCCTCCCTCTTTGGTTCCTCCCACTGAATTGAAATTGGTGTGAACGCGGGCACCAAGCACCAAGGTTCTCAGACTCCAGAATGGAACCAGAGCCAGAACCAGAACCAGAACCATGTCCGTCTGAGAGCCCCATCAGTGATGTTGTTTTGAATTGAGTTTTGCATAATATTGAACATTTAGCCCCGTTGAGACAACATCTTCCATACAGCTGCCTCGAAGGCTCTCTTCAGGCTCGCCAGCTCGTAGAGCACACAGCCCAGAGCCCAGATGTCACTCTTCTGGTTGTACGGCTTTCCTTCACACAGCTCTGGGGAAATGTAGCACGGAGTCCCGACCACCTGCAGAGCAAAAAAAACAAAAACAAAACAATGTGTTAATTCATGCTAAACATGGCACGATGAAACAGAGCTACTGTGAGTCGGAAATCATCTCGCCGTGTACGCTTTGCTCTTGCTGACGAGGATCTTCGAGATGCCAAAGTCGCCAATCTTGACGATCATCTGGTGCTTGTCCAGGAGGATGTTCTGCGTCTTCAGGTCTCTGTGCAGGATGAGCTTGTTGTGGACGTGATACAAGGCCAGTAAGATCTGGACAAAGAAGTGAAGGATGGTGTCCTCGTCCAGCAGAGAGTTACAGCGCTTCTGTATGTAATCGGCCAAAGTCCCACCTACACAAAGAAAACAGAGGATGATTTCTCCTCGGTCCAAAATATTGGTAAATAAAATAGTATTTTGGACAAGATTTGACCAGGAATTAATCATTATTCCAAGTCCCAGTTAAATCGTTAGTCCCAGTGCTCAATTTAGCTTTATAAAGAGATGATAAGAACCAGTACATGCTGTACATATGAGTGTAAAAGGAGGAAATAAAACAGAAAATGACACAATAAAATCTTACATATAAAGTTACATAAAGTAGGATACTGATGGCGACAAGTGTTATTATGTGGTTTGTGTCATGATAAAATCTTCTCAGACCTGACATGAGGATGAAATTCAGTCCACTTGCCCGACGGCACTAAACCATGGGAATGACGGACCGCGGTGTACGATGAACAAAAGCCTCCTGTGTAAGGAGATCTGACGTCAGTGCGTTTACCTGGCGCGTACTCCATGGCGATCATGAGAGCCTTGTCTTCCAGGAAGTTCTCATAGTACTCGATGATGTTGGGATGGTTGAGCAGTTTAAGAACCTGACACTCGTTCTGAGCTGCCAGACGTTCGTCCCGCGACATCTGCTCCACCGGGATTTCCTTCAGGATGACGAAGGCCCCGTCGCTGCGCCGGCGGCACAAGTGAACGATCCTGGGCGGGTGGAGAGAACGGAGGGAAATTCAAATGTAAATAGAGTTGTAAGATGTGAATCTGGCTTCTTTATAATGTTTGATTTTTACATGCAAAGTTTCATATTCGTTTTATCTGCACAGACTGGGAGACAATCAGGAGTTTAAAAAAATGAAATTGAAACTTTTGGGACACAAAGCAAATCAGACTTAAAACAGGGTTCCCACACCTTGGTTGACATCAAATTTAAGGACTTTTCAAGGACTTTCCAGGACAAACCTTCCAATTTATTGAATTTGAATTGAATTGAACTGAATGACTTTATTCCTCCCCCGGGGGGGAAACACACATTTACAACAGCTCAATTAAGGCGACAAGAGGTGCAGAAATGTGCAACGGCATAATAAGTAAGAAGAAAGACAACGTAAAGATAAGAGTAAAAATAGGGTAAAAAATAAAATACAATATGGTAAACAAATCACACTCTAAATATAAGTAAGACTCTAATAAAATAAAATACAATAAGGTAAAAATACGCTCTAATATAAGTAAAAATAAGTTAAATGTGAGATAGAGTAAAAAATAGAATAAAAATAAAATACAATATGGTAAAAGGACAGAATGTGCTGACACAGATTAAGACGAGAGGACAACTGGTACGGGCGTCTTTGTCCACGATGAACGTTCGCTTTTATTGATTTTCGAGCTGCAACTAACGATTATTTTCGTAATCGATTAATCTGACTATTATTTTCTCGATTAATCGATGAATCGTTTGGTCCATAAAATGTCGGAAAATGTTAAAAAACGTTGATCAGTGTTCGTCAAAGCTGAAAATGACGATGTTCTTGAACGTCTTGTTTTGTCCACAAACAAAAATGATTCAGTTTCAATGATTTCTTTGTTATGTGGAGCAAAGAAGCGAAGACAATATTCACATTTAAGAAGCTAAAACAATCAGAAATCTTGTTTTAATCATGAAAAACGCTTCAAACTGATTATCAAAATAGTTGGCGATTAATTTAGTAATCGATTAATAATCGATTCATCGATTAATCGTTTCAGCTCTAATTGATTTGCAAAAGTGATCCTGGTCTCTCTTTGCCTCAGTGGTTAGGGCGAGTTGTCTTTCAACTGGAAGGTTGTGGGGTCAATTCCTGCGAGTCTATGCGTGTCCTTGAGCAAGACACTTTACCCCATGTCTCAGCGTGTGAATACTGTGAAAACTGACTTTTAAAGCTCTTTATAAATTAGTTATATATTATGCAGGATGAATACACAAACATTTGAACTGTTGCAGCCTTACAAGTAAGTGTTTTATTTGTATTTAAAGTATATATTGTGCAGTGTTGTAGTAAAACGAAGTACAAATACTTTGTTATTGTAGCTCACGTATCTGCACTTTACTTTATTAGTATTTATAGCAACTTTTACTCCACTACATTTCCTCTAACTGTCTTTGTTACTCGTTTCCATCCTAAACTAAACCTCCACACTATTTTATAGTATGACGTCATTTATCTGTTAGCTCTTTACGTCACTTGTTCTCTTTTAAAACGGTTTAATGCGCATTAAACTTGAGGAAAGAGGGAACTAACTCGACACCAAGAGGTTGTTATGAACGACAGCTGATAAATGAAGTTATAAAACAGTCGTGTATAAACCCAGCGTTACTTTCTATAGTCACACAGACTTATTTTATGTCTTTATAAACTAAACTAGTGCTTTGTTGTTTTCAGTTTTGACGCAAACCGTTACCTTTTTTTTTGAGGGGGAGAAAAACTGAGGCCTTCCGGAAAAACTGTTTCCCCCCAAAAAAACGTCAGACATTATCACGTTTTAAACTTCTCAAATCATCACGAAAAGACGAATTAAAGCGGGAAACTTACCCGAAAGCTCCTCGACCAACAACTTTGATTTTCTCGTACTTCTCCATCGCTGCTGCTGCTGCACACACACACACACACACACTCACGTTAAGACGTTTCCGTGGTCTCCAGGCAACAACGCCAGCTACGGCGAGCGACGAAGGACAAAGGCGAAGGGGAAATTGTTGCTGCGGCAGAAACCAGCCTAAAGTAAAACAAATCATTGTAAAACAAAACATAAACAACTTTGCTTGTAATATGTGTTACGTTGTCATTTAATTGAGTCTTTTTAAAAATGGGTTTTACTTTTTTTATTTTGCACACACTAGAGTCAAGGTTAAAAACAATGATTAGATATGAGTAAAAAATAAATAGGCAGATTAAAAGTCAATATATTAATACATTAGGGTTAGAGTTAGGGCTAAAGACAAATGTTAGTGTTATGTGTGTGTTTAGCTCCTCCCACAAATGTAACACTTATTTTTTTCCCTTCTGATATCTGTTTATTCCATGTATGAAAATAAGAAAGATGCATATCTATGTTGTGATTTTGTTTATCCAACAATTTCACATCTAAGGTTTAAAAAAAAAAAAAAAATAAATAAAAAAAATTCCAAACTATGAAAGTTTCCAAAAACTGATGTTTGGGTTGAATAATGACGACGTCACTCATGTTTACATCATTATTAACTTTATTGACCTTTGTGGTTACAAGTTCAATTTCTTTCCTCTTGGCCATGGGCTGCTCGTACACTCTTAGAAATAAGGGTTCCAAATTCCAAAAGGGTTCTTCTACAAGGGCTGAGGTTCTACCTGGAACCATTTGCTTTTTTTCAAGGGTTCTTGGTAACACTAATGGTTCCAGTAAGAACCATTTTGATCCAGAGAACCCTTTAAAACCCCTTTCCTGAATAAAGGGTTTTAAAAGGGTTCTTGGTGGTTCTACCTGGAGCCAAAAAGGGTTCTCCTATGAGGACAAGCCGAAGAACCTTATATGATTCTACTTAGCACTTTTATTTCTAAGAGTGTGATAAACAGACATTAAGGACTGTCTACATGAAACTAATTCAGGTGAATCAGCTAAAGATTTTATTGTATCGGCCTTTAATCCACACTTTTTTTAGACAACAGTGACAACATCTCAAAATGCTACGCTAACGTGTTCCAGTAAACTAACCAACCACAACGATGACCTCATAACACCGTCATAATAATATGATCTTTTTCGTTGTTGTTTGCACATAGTAACGCGGTCACGTCTTCTCTATTTTTGTTAGTGTTGCAGCATTACAGCGCCACATACAGGCCGGACATAAGTACTACAGCGTTTAGAGTAGTTGTGGGCATTTGAGTCAAAGTCCTGTTTCTTCGACTTTAGCCAACTGTGTCCCAGAAAAACAAATCACCCAGAGTGAAAACTAGTAAAGCCCAATTTATACTCCTGCGTAAAGTGCTCTGCGTAGGTTACACAGAGTCCTCTGCGTCGACGCAGAACCTGTCGAAGAGCCTCTGCGTCGTCTCCGGGTGCACGAAATATTTTTTAAGTGTCTGTCACTCCGTCAAGGGACAACGGAGACGGCAAGAGCTGCGATTGGTCCTCAGGACAGGCCGAGCTAAGCTGCTCTGTGCCGGCTCACAGTGAGCACCGAGCGTCCACAGACGCGGAGCTGATCCCCGCCGACAACGTCGCTGCCAAACTATAAATACGTCATATCTTAACACACACAGCACATGTTTAGACTCTAAATGGACAATTTCTCGCCTCAAATTATCTTAAAACTGCGTTCCGTGACACAGAAAAGTGACAAACGGCCACTGTTTCAACAACAACAGTCTTTCTCCCTCGGACGCCATTGCTCACTGTAGCCAAAAGCACAACAACCTTGCGCAGCGACCCCTACTGATCGGGCGAGAAATTGCAGCGCCTATCCGTCACCACGACGCAGAAGTATAAAGGCTTGAGTGGTCTACGTGGTGACGCAGACGGATAACGCATTACGCAGTCGGAGAAGTATAATGTGGCCTTAAGAAGGATGTGATTATTCCGGCGTCTCCAGCTTGAACTTCAGACACATCAGTCGACGACCTGCTGATTATAAATCACCTTCATCCTCCTCCTCCTCCTCCTCTTCTTCTTCTTATCTGAGATAGAGAGGAAGGAAAGAGGCTGTTTCCTCTTTTCTGCCACTACCAGGATAATAAAGGCCTTTATGCTGCGACAAAGCTCGCTCTGTGTTGTACCGAAGCACAAACCCTCCACCATTATCACCAATCAGCGATAATGATATGTGTGTATACATCACCATAAACAGTCATCTGTGTGTGTAATTGAAGCCTTTCTCTCTGCAGTTTATTCTCTTTTCTCTTTAGATGAAGATTAGCGTCAGGGCAGAGGATGAGGATTATTATTACTCCAGGACTTTCTCAGCGTCGTAAAAACCCTCACAGTTCACGTGGTGACGCTCAGACCAGCTCAGTCACATATTTGTGTCTTCTGTCAGTGTTTAGGAATGTAAATGTAGACGAGAGTGAAACTGATGCTGAGCCTCAGGATACATCCTCCATTTATACAGTCTGTGTGTCTGTGTCTGTGTCTGTGTCTGTGAGCAGCACAACTCCACAGGAAGTAACAATTAGATTTTGGTGGTGATACAGGTCTGGATTCAGGAACTTTGAAATATTACCGGCCATATTTTCTATTATTATTATTATTATTATTTCTATGTCTATTATTTTAATTGTCAAATACAGTTAAAGGTGCCATATGTAAGAATGTGGCCAAGAACAGTTAATACATTCAAATTGAAAATACAGAGGTCTTTTAGGTTTCGTTTTCTGACGTAACTGGCAACCCGTGGTTGCTCGGCAGCTGAGACTCTACTGACTGCAATGATTGGTAGACGGCGGTAGGTGGCGCCACATGACGCCAAAACATGATTTCAAAACATAAACATGATTTGCAGTCTGCAAAATATTTTTTTTAATGCAAATATTTAGTCTGTACTGTTGTTGTTGGTGAGTTCAGTTTGTTATATGAACATTATTCCTGAGTCTCTGTGACATATTAGGAGGATTTTATCATTTATGACATAATGCACCTTTAACATTTCAATTGATTACTAATAAAATATTAGCCTTTGGGTTTGTCCCATGTAGAGCTGCAACTAACGATTATTTTCGTAATCGATTAATCTGTCGATTATTTTCTCGATGAATCGTTTGGTTCATAAAATGTCAGAAAATGTTGATCAGTGTTTGTCAAACCTGGAAATGATGATGTTCTCGAAAGTCATTGTTTTGTTCACAAACCAAATGGTTTCTTTGTTTACGTGGAGCAAAGAAACCAAGGAAATGAAGCTAAAACAATCAGAAATCTTGTTTTAATAATAAATATAGTTGCCGATTAATTTGGTAATCGATTAATAATCGATTCATCGTTTCAGCTCTTGTCCCATGAATACACCGCTGTGGTTTCCAGAGCTACCCTCATGTTGTTGTTATTAAACGTTCTGTCCAGTAGAGGGCAGACAAACACAGCCTGCCAATAAACATTTAAATATAAACAACATAAAGACCTAAACAAGCGCTCACAGAACAGAAACTCCATACATTAAGGCATGCAGACATTGCATTTCTATACCTATATATATATTTATATACTTGTAACTAGAGCTGCAACTAAACCATTATTTTCATAATCGATTCATCTGTCGATTATTTTCACGATTAATCGCTTGGTCCAGAAAATGTCAGAAAATGCTAAAAAAACAAACAAAAAAAACCAAACATTTTTTAACCCTTTGAGGTACACACCAAGAAAATGATTTATTTGCATTTTATATTATTTTATTTTATTTACTTTGATAACAATAACGAAAATCAATATTTTTTTATTTTTTTTAATTAGACCCTACAGTATTTCAGATACAGGCCTCTACCAAACGGTTGAGACGTCTGTTCATAATAAACCTTGTTTGCATATTTCATAAAGTACAACATTCAGAACATGTCACATTTAGTGTTAGTGAGTTCAGTTTGATGCATTTTTCAATGAGATATAGTGACTTAAAGTGTGGTCGACCAAATGGTTGAGTAGAACCTTAAAGGGCTGATTTCTTTGTATATGGAGATATTCACATTTAAGAAGATAAAACAATCAGAAATCTCGTTTTAATCATGAAAAAAAGCTTCAAAGCGATTAATCGATTATCAAAAATAATGACAAAGATTAATTCAGTGATCGATTAATTGATTCAGCTCTACTTGTAACCAGTTTATAACCAGAACTGACACTCACTGGATATGTGTTATGTTTCTCTGTAAACCATTGAAATGGTGGCGCAGCAAAATCTCAGTAGATTAGTAATTTCTGAAATACTCCAGCAACAACTATGACATGTTCACTAAAGTCACTGAAGTCACATTTGTCCTCATTCTGATGCTCAATGTGAACTCTTGACCATGTCTGCATGCGGAAATACTGTATATTATGTTAGTCTCTGGTGCCCTCTAGTGGACAGAACAAATGTATTTTGTAAACAAAAATCAGACTGTGTGCCTCTCACAGCAGAGATCTTTTTTCACTTGGGATATGTAGTTTTTATTTAGTTAATGAGACTTATATATGTATATATATATATATATGAATATATGGAACAATCTTCCACGACATGTTAATCACGCTGTTTGACTGATGTTTGAGATGTTGGTTTTTATATTTTTTTATAGTTTTGTTGTATGACCTGTTTGTTTGTGTTGTTTATATATTTTCTACAGTATTTTTTAAAATTGTTTTATTGTTTGTTCTTAGGTCAATGAGGTCACATATTTGAATGTTTTATTTGTTTTATTTCTTTATCTGTGATGTACAACACTTTGTTTCAGCTGTTGTTGTTTTTAGAGTGCTTTATAAATAAAGTTGGATTGGATTGGGACACACTTTTTAAAAAATGATAAGATTTACTCTGATCATAGAACCTCATGTTATTCTGCACTGATAAAAAATACTGCGCTCAGGCAACTTTTTTTTTGCATAGAATAATTGTGTAGATGTAATCAGAGTAATTGTACACTGCCCATGTATTCCAGGTAAGCCTTACTGAGAAAACCTTTTACTGACAACAATGAATTCCATTAAAAGAATACTTCATTTTTGTATTTATATGGGTAATTATTTTGATAATGTCATCGACTTACTTTTGGGAGTTTGTCATTTGTACTTTTTACTACGGTGGCCCTGAGGTGCAAAACACAAATGCAAATCAAAAAACACAAACGCAAATCACAAAACACAAAAACATCAACTCAAAACGGAAACGCAAATCACACAACGCGAACCCAAAAGCACAAAACACATAAACATTAACTCAAAACACTTTTGCGTTTCCGTTTTGAGTTAATGTTTTTGTGTTTTTTGATTTGCGTTTGTGTTTTGCACCTCAGGGCCACCGTATTTAACTGAAACTGTAAGCTACTTGTTGATTTTATATCATTAGTACATAATCTATCTCTGTTTTTCCAAATCCATCCATCCTGCCTCCCTACCTATCTATGCTGCCCCCTGCTGGAATCAACTCATCATCACGCCTGGACTTTCTGAACAATCCAGATTTGTTGGTTTCACCTGAAACAAGGTGTGAATGGGTCGTTAGGAGGTTTAAATCTGAATTTACAGGTTGGGGAAAGTTCTGCAAACTTGTTTGTGGAGCCCAACACATTATCCTGTGACCCTTTATAAGTGAAAAATAGTTAAATACTGTATATTATACGTCTTGTTTAATGTTTTTTGTTTTGACTCTCAAATTGAGGATGTGTCTAATTTGGTTTAATTTTCAGAGTGAAGACATGAAGTGTTTTTGTAAATTTGTAAATACTAGCAATATTATTAAGTTAATGCTTAGTTTTAAATATATATATATTTAAAAGAACACCAAACAAGAAATGTTCACATAAAAGGCAAAATTCAGTATCAGTGATGACATCGAAAGCTAAAAATAACAATAAAAAAGTTGAATACAATTTACAAAATCTTAATCTGTAGGAAATAACTTAAATTTAAGGTATTTTTTAAGTGTCTAATCGATTGAATTGGTTTCAAAGTGACGACATGAAGTGGGGATGTGAATCTTTGGCTCACGATTCAATTCAAACGATTCTCGATTCAAAAACTGATAGAATGCATAATGTGTTAAGGCATCAAAACAATACAGTTTGTACAGCTTGCATAAATAAAAGCTTAGAGCTGCCCTTTTCTCCCAGAAGTTACACAAATAAACTGTGCACAAATTACACAAACTGGTGTTTAGTGAGGTTTTTCAAAATAAAAAAAATCGATTTTTGAACGAGTTAATGAATCGATACAGAATCGTGGATCTAAAATATTGTACTCAAGTAAAAGTACCAATACTTTGATGAAATATTACACAAGTAGAAGTAAAAGTAGTCATCTGAAAATGTACTCAAGGAGAAGTAAAAAGTACTTCATTTGAAATGTAAAAGTTACTTAGTTACTTTGCGTGAGGTGTGAGGGTTGTAGAAATATGACAAAGGGTCAGAAATCCAAAAAAGTATTTTGGAGCTCACGCGCCAGGCGCGACACAGGATATTACGTCACTTTTGGCTCGCGACCTCTATGTTCACGCACCAGTGCTGGTGTTAATCACATCATCATTCGTATGGTTCTGTTGTATTTTTCCCCCTGTAGGTCTTCATTGTGCTGAATTTTTATTTTTACTCAGTAACAGATAGGATTTATAAAGTAACTAAGTACAATACTAGAGTCAATATGTACTCAAGTAAAATACAAAATCCTGATTTTAAATTGTACTTAAAAAATACAAAATACACACAAAAAAGTTATTCAATACAGTAACTTGAGTAAATGTATTTCGTTACTTTCCACTTCTGGTAACAATCAGAAAAAGTTGCAAGGATTTCAAACTTTCACATCTGGTTTTGGTTTGGATTTTGAAGAAACTGGTTTCCGCAGCAGCGCCAGTTCTTCTCTGTCATTTCCCTCTTTGCGTAATGTGATCGCAATCTTTGCCCCTCCTTGGTTTTTTGGTGTGGTCATGAGCAGCAGCAGCAGCAGCAGCAGCAGCAGCAGCAGCAGCAGCAGCAGCAGCAGCAGCAGCAGCAGCAGCAGCAGCAGCAGCACCCGCCCTTCTCTCCTCCTCTCGTCTCCTGCCTTCAGTCTGCAGAGGCGTCTCCAGCTTCGGCTTCAGCGGGAATTTTCTGCGTGTGGAAAAACAAACAGCGTCGACTCTTGGAATGAACTGTCACAGGAATCTCCTCCAAACCTCTCACTCCACGCTGAAGACGTGAGGACGCACCGGAAAACGGACCAGAGCTTCTGCATCAGCTGTGCGTAAAAGGAGCTCAGCTTTTACAACAAGTCCAGCAGCTTCTTCTTCTTCTTCTTCTTCTCCTTCGTCTTCTTCTGTCTCAGTCCGGTGGTTCTTCTCCTGGGGGAAACACTCCCTTAACTTCACTCCATACCGCGCATATCCGTCAATCGGCGCGTGTGACAGGGGCGTAAAAGGGGGGCGGCGGGTGGGGGGTTTTGGGGGGTAAGCGCGCTCCCTCAGAGACACAGAGCCGAGGATGGAGGCCCTGCTCCGTGTGCTCAACAGTCACCCGGGCCTGTCGGTGCTGCTGAGCTCCGTGATCTTCAGAGTGATCCACAGACTCCTGCAGAGGCTGCCCATGCCCAACGTGGTCAGGCACGACGAGCTGCGCTCCTGGAAGTGGTGGAACCTCTCGGTGTCCATGGTTCACTCCCTGCTGTCCGCCACATGGGCCATGACCTGGTAAGTCCTGGGGTTTGGGACGATATATTTCGGTTGTATGACTGATACTTTGATTTTTATTGAAAATCTACCAGTGTTTTTGGATTGATAGTATTGTCATTGTACACAGCTATTGTCTGTGTGACAGTTTTTTGGAACAAATGCCGCCATGTACACCTTCAATTTGGTTCCATGCACCCGGTAACATCAAAACACATTACGAAAAAGACAGTATATGTGAAAACTTGCTTAATTTGTGTGGAAGTCCACGAGTACCCAGAGGCGATTCTAGAGTCTGTGGGGGGCCTAAGCAAAAATTCCCAGGGGGGCCTTCCTTCCAACAAGTGTTCATCACCATGATGCTATAAATAATCTGTATGAATTCAAAATATATATATATTTTTTCTCGAAATGAATGAAATAACATGGAAAAACCTTGTAATTAAAAAGTATGTGAAACTATAAATGTAAAAAACAAAAAAATACTGTGAAAACTTTATAAACGTAGTGAAAAAAATACATCACACTGTAAAGAACCCACATTATGAAACAATATGAATATATAGAACAATAAAATACTGTAAATAACTGAAAAAAAAACATATATAAACTGAGTAAAAAAGATATGCATTACACTGTTAATAATCCTCTTCATTTTCAAACTTGCAGAGCGATAACTTCACACAGGTTAACGTGAGGTGGGGCCCCTTTAGGGGGGGTTTACTACTGAGATGTCATTGCAAATCGCCTCCATTGTTGTTTAAGGGGGACGGGGAGGCGGCTGCTCACTGCACATTTCAGTAAAAACAGCTCTCAGGCTCCGAGTATCGGGGGGGGGGGGAGGGGGGCCCTATCAGCTCGGGGCCCCAAGCAGTTGCCTGTCCTGCCTGTTCACAAACTGCGCCTCTGCCAGTACCCACATACTGTATGTATAAATCGGTGTTCAAAGGGGAGGGTTATATATACACACACTTCATGTCTGCTAGCGTCAACTTCATCACTTTGGTTTGAGAACAAATTCCTTACGCACCTTTGATTTGAATCCGTATTCAAGGCAAGTGTCGGCAACACTTTCCAGTCCAGATGGTGGCGCAATCTTGTTTTACGTCAAAAGGCAAATTGAAGTCCATCGGTGTCCACATACTGTCTGTGTATACGTGACGTAAATGTCATCGTCCGGCTACTTCCACCCTGGTTTGAACCCTTTCCAGTCCAGCAAAAAAAGACAGTAACCATGGAAACTTGCATCATTTGTCAGGAAGTCCACATACTTTATATACAAATCGGTGCTCTAAAGGCCGTAGGTCATATGTTTCATCATTTGGCTGGTTCGAAAATACTGTACACGGACGAATCCCCATACACCTTCAATTTGATTGCATGTGCACCGCTATTGCCAGTAGCATCACGCGCTCTTGTTCACGCCAAAAGACTAATTGTGAAAACTTGCCGAATTTGTGTGGAAATCCACCAGTACCCACATACTGTATGTATATGTACAAATCAGTGCTTAAAGGGCTGGGTTATACATGTTTGCTAGTGTCTGCGAGACCTAAATTCCACTTGGGTTAGCTTAGCGTAATATGATTCTATGTGCACTTGTTTAAGTCAAAAGAATTACAAAAAAAACTCACAAATCAGTGCTCTACAGGCCGGTTTATACAGGTCTGCAAACACTGTACGTGGACAAAACCCTACACGCCTTTAGTATGATTCTGTATGTATAGCATGTTAGTTTGCGGTGCAGTTGGTGGCACACGCTTGACGGTAACCATGGAAACGTAGCTTAGTTTGCGAGGAAGTGCACCAGTATCAACGCCTGTTCATTTTTGTCTTTGGTCCATGTTTACTGCTCGTGGGTAACAAACCCATATACACCTTTAATTTAGTGCGCACACTTTCTTGTCCACTTGGTGGCGCACTCTTCGGTTACATGTGCAAAAATGTCAACGATCTGATGACAGTAATTCCCATTAGAGTAAAGTAAGACTTCCCGGTTTCCACGGACACAAAACTAGATATTTGTGTTATGTAACGTAACGTTGCGTAGGGCAGCTACGTGCTAACTAACTAGCGCTGAACAGTTCATCGAAAAAAGCCAAAATGTGGGTCAAAAAGGCGTTTTAGATTATATGTCTGACCGACTGACATCATGTTCTACAGACTGAAGATCTGCACACACATCACACATTAAGCTATTTTTAAAATGTTAATATGTGATTAGATATTTATTCAAAACCATTCAGCGGTAGCATTAACCAACTTAAAAATATCACAATTCTGGTGGAGATTTAAAAAAAAAAATTAATCTAGGTGTGTGGAAAATATCAATACAGTAAAACTACAGTAATTTTCTTTAAAATTTGAGTCAGTTTAACATACATACATAACCTGAAGGTGCAGAAATGTCACATTTAAATATAAATGTGACTGTATTTCAAGTGCTGTATTGAAAGATCAGAATTTCTCTACAGTGATTCAATTAATGATCAAAACAAAAAGTAGAACACAGTCGGTGTAAAAGAGAAAGTAAATGAAACGGCAGTTCATTTATGATATGAAGCTATACTGATTAGGAAAAACTCGATAAATAAAGAAAATAAAAGCTTGATTCAGAAAGTACAACTTTAAAATGATTAATTATTTTATTACTAAAATGTGAGATAGTGGATAATTCAATAAGAAATACTGTTCATGTAATTTAATGCCCTTTCTGACTGTGGTTTTGTGCTGTATTTCAGCCTCCGTCCACTAATTGACTCAAAGAAAACTAAACAGTGTTAATGATTATACTTTTTTTTTCTTCATTATGATAGTTTTTCTTAAATTAGACACTTTTTAGAGGGAAATAAATCTCAACGTATGCCAATATATCGCAATGTATCGAATCCCTAGATTTTTGCTGATACACAGAGTTACTATCTGCCCAAACCAGGCACACAGTGGGTCACCATTGTCTATTCATGTGTGTGTGTGTGTGTGTGTGTGTGTGTGTGTCAGTAACAGTCTGTGGCAGTCAGCAGAAGACGACATGTCCAGACAATGACATATTTCTGAACGAGGCGGGAAATGCCACTGAATTTAACATTGTTTTTTTGCTGTTTGTTTGTTTATGTATTTATTTATGAAGTGCCTGCTTGTTTGTTTACACTGTGAGGGTTTGAGGGTTTAGGGTTAGAACAGACTGCATTTTCACCTCTTTCAGACGTCTTTCGTTATTCAAGCGTCGTCCTGTGGACGTTTGAACTGGAAAAACCTGTTGTCTGGAGGATTCTTGTTCAAGGATAGTGAGAGAAACTATTTCTCGGGGTGGAGACGGAGCGTGACTCATGTTTTCATGTCAGAAACAAACGTGTCGTGCGTTTCTTAGAACAACGTTTCCACATATTTTATCTGGGGCCCATTGGTGACTGATGTGAGCTGGTGTCACAGTGTAAATCCTGGTCAAACTTGTCTTTAATAAAGTTTTTCTTACTCTACTACTTTATTATTATGAGATATTATCATTATTATACATTTCTGACCTAATATTATTTTGAATATTTAACCCTTTAACACAGAAGCCTCAAAATGTCCGTTTGGCCTTTTTTTTCTTTGCTTATTTTAACCATAAAAATGACAATTATCTGTGACTAGGTGCTTTTGCCCATTTTTCCAGAATAACTTTCAATGTCTTCTGCCCTATTTACAGTTTTATTTAGAAAATACACTGTAGGCCAAAAAATGGAAGCTTATGCTCAGGCGTTTTTCTAACTCTCTCTTGATTTGCCGGCTTCAAATAATTTGATGTACAAATTCTCAGCTTTCCGAAACCGTTGGAATGTTTCCGATAGCACAAACCGTTGTGTGTAACTATGGTAATGCAAAGATACGCTCGGTGTTTTAAACTGGAGTTTAAAGCGGAACTAGACCGGAAGTTCCTATTAACGCTGTTTGTTTAGTGTGTATCTGCGTCATTACCTTGTTTATGAAGCCCTGAAGGTTCTAAACAAACAGTTCAGCCACTGCTGAGAACGCTGTGTTTTATTGTAATCTCGGGGCTCAACGAGATCTCTGAAAATCCCGTAATAGTTACGTAAACAGCGGTTCTCCTGAACAACCGATCGTCCTGCTCCGGGCACTAGTCCGGGCACATCCGGTTGCGTACATTGAACCGCAGAAGAAGAATAACGTCCGTTGTGGAGGTGTTTCACGAGCGACAGTGTCTTCTGACTCTGGGTCTGACTCCGGGTCAAAGGTCGTCAAAGGGACTGAGGCGGGGAGTCGTGAAGAAGCTATTTTTAAACACTGTTAAAACAATGTTTTGATAATGAGGAGCAGTGCATCCACCGTTCCAGAGGGGGGCGCTGCGCTTCTGAGAACGGATGTGCTGGATAGTACTGGCCAATCACAAGACTCTGTCTTCTGGGGGTGAAAGTTCACTCTGAAATCTCGCAGCAGAAAAACAGCGTCAGAAAAGAGGATTTCTATCGGCTAGTTTACAGCAACTAGGAGGTTTTTGACCATAAAAACAAGTTAATGTATGTAAGTAGACCTCCATAACTAACATATATGTGCAACAGGACCACTCTATGTGACCTTTAAATCGAGTTGATACCAATTTCTCTTGTCTGATGGAGCTCCGGTTTGTTTACGCCGCCATTTTGGCAGGAAAAGCCTCTGAAAAATTGAATGTCACCAGCGTCAGTTCCGAGCTTTAAGAGTTCACTGTGCACTTCAAAGCCACGGAGTTCAAGTTTTAGATGTTTCGCTGCTCCGACATTCAAGAGGTCAGCGAGATCTGCAAAAACCTGACAGTGTAATAAATGTAATGTTTCAACTGTAAAAGAGACATAAAAGGCAGAAATATCTACAGTCTGTGCTTCGTGAAGCATGTATGTGAGATTTAAGCTGTGAGGATAGATCTGGATTAGACCTTTTTCTTCTTCCAATATCAAATCTAGTGATTTTGAGCAGGATTAGGCCAAAATTGATGTTACGAAAGTCCTGGAATGACTGGAAAGATGCATGCTCCATCTTGTGGAACTTCCAAATAAATCACTAGGACTGTATGTCGGCGACTTGGACAGCATTTTTAAGTCATAAGTCATAAAATATCAACAATTTTCTCCATTCACGATTGTGCCAATAATGGAAATTCACAACATTACACCTAAACATATATGATATATATGTATATATATACATATATAAATATTGTCTATTTAAATCGACGTTTACTGTGGAAGAAAAGTGGATAAAGGCTCTGTCATTATGTGTTTGTACAAGGAGGAGACATGCAGAAAAGTCTACTTTTCAAGGAGTGTCTCCTCCAGCAATAAAAGAGGTCAGAACAAAAACAAGTCAGTGAGTCACTTTAAAGGAAAACAGTGGAAAATATATTAATTCAGTTAAATATATTAACCACCTTTCAAAAAAGTCACGTCAACACATCTAGAGCACCAACATGTGTTCAGAAAAATGTACAGCTTTATGTAAAAAAATTTTTTTACGTTAAATTTTATAATTAAAATGTAATTAAAATTTAATTCATTTTAAACCAACAACACTCCTTTCCACACATATATCAAATATTAAATAATTTATAAACATGGTCAACCCTTAAATTGTCAAGTTTTTGTCACGATGCACCTTCATTTTATGGTCTAAAAAAAGACAATAAATGATTATTTTATTTTTTTTCAATATACGTAATACAAATTGGATTATTTTTGGTTTGTTTATTACAGCCTGGCATATGTGAAAGATTTGCAGCGACATTTGTTCATATGCTTTTTTTGGGGGGGAAATGTCATAAAACATAAACACACCTAAAGCACCAAAATGTGCTCATACAAAAATTAAGCTTTAAAAATTGTACACCAACGTCACTCCTCACCATACATATCAAACATTAATTCATTTTAATAAAATGAAAACCTTGTCATCAAAAATAGTGATTTGAATACGTTTCAATGAGGACATTTTTGTCGGTAAGGTGTGTTAGTGTGAGTATTCTAGTTAACGTTTTTTAATTAGCATTTACAATAGAAAAAATTCATGAAAAAACACTCATTAATGCACAACCTGGCATACATGTTAACAATATGCATGAAAACACCATAAAACATTCAAGAAATTAGAAGCCAAAAACACAAAAATGGGTCAAAAATAGTGATTTGAATACGTTTCAATGAGGACATTTTTGTCCGTAAGGTGTGTTAGTGTGAGTATTCTAGTTAACGTTTTTATTTAGCATTTACAATAGAAAAAAAACATGAAAAACACTCAAAAATGCACAACCTGGCATACATGTTTAACAGTATGCATGAAAAAAGGATAAAACATTCAAGAAATGAAAAGCTAAAAACACAAAAATGCGTCTCTGTGACATATTTAAGGCTTAGAATGTTGTTAATGTCTTAGTCTGGCTTTTCTCTCAGGAGTGAACCCTGTATGTTTGTCTGAATGAATAAAAATACACCTTTGTCTCTCTCCAGTGTGATCGTTTGGCCGGAGACGCTGCACAACCTGCACTCGTACAACACACCTGTGTGTTACCTGCTCGTCTGCTGCTCAACAGGTCAGTGTATGCGTCATGACAACACGTTGGTACGCTCTTGTTTTGTTGTTTTAAAACCAAATTTTGCCGATGGCTAGGTGATTAATCCAAAATCTAAACCCAATCTACCAAGAAAAACGATCATAGGTAAAATAAATGTGTTCCTTCTCAATCTCACATCACACCGGTGATCTCACCTTTGCATCATTGTGTTACCATGGAGATACAAAAGCCTGTGGAGATCTAACCCTAACAACCGCAAACAGCTTGGCGCTCCACCGAGGTTCAACCACCACCTTCACCTTCACCACAGCAACAACATCGTGGACAACAATCACAACAACGCTGGAGGTCGACAGTCCGTCACGGGACAGACTGACCTCTGATTTTGTCCAGCGACCTAAGATGAGACACGACAGTTTCAATGGAACGAGACATTGAAATCAGTTTCATTAGTTAAAACAAACATTAATGTCATTATTAAGCAAACGTACCCGATGATACAGTTTAAAGGGCTAGTTCCTGTTTGTTAGGTTTATTCCAGAGCGACGTTTTTAGGAAACTGAGCAGCGTTTGTGGATGTTCTGCACTAAGACGTCTGCTTTTGTCTGATTAGAAGTTTTAAATTATGTTAACAGGGTATCTGCGGGGTCTTAAAAAGTTTGAATATAAGGCCTTAAAATGTCTTAAATTCTCCTTAAATCTCATAAAAGGTCTTAAATACAGTTTTGAAAGGTCTTAAAAATAATAACTTTACTTTTATTTAAAAATAGGGCTGTCAAATGATTACAATTTTTAATCAGATTAATCACAGGGTAGCTGTGGATTAATCACGATTAATCACGATTGATTACCATTCGTAAATATGCCAGAAAAATTCTAATTTTCTCTTTATATTGTTGTAGGAACGGAGAGATAAATAAAGCATGTGAAAATATAAATGTAAAGAACAATAAAATACTGTAAATAACTTGTAAAAACCTATACAAACTTAGTAAAAACTACACATTGCACTGTTAATAACTCACATTATAAACAAAATATAAAGTATAGAAGTTAAATAGTTTTCTTACTAAACTCACAGCAGGAAATTCCTCATCAGCACTTTGAAGCACTGCTTCAACTAGTTAGCGTTAGCGTCAGCTAGCATTCTGATGCTAATGTTAGCTGCTGTCTGTGTCCCCGTTAGTTAGACAGTGACTGTTAATGTTATGATTATATCATTATCTGCACCAGTAGCTCCACTTACAACTGTGTGTCTTTCTTTCTTTTTTCTTCCTCTTCTAACTTTCTGATTGATAATTCCTCTTCATTTTCCTTCATCTTCACACAGGTTAACGTGAGGAGACGTGGGGCCTCTTTAGGGAGGTTTACTACTGAGATGTTATTGTTGTTTATAGGAGACGGTGATGCAGCTGCTCACTGATGCATTTAGGCTCTGAGTGTCAGGAGCCCCCCCTATCGACTCAGGGCTCCAAGCAGTTACCCGCCGCCTTGCCTGTTCATAAACTACACGTCTACCCGTATCGCAATGGAAGTGCGTTAAAAAAAATGAACGCGTTAATTCCACAAATTAATCATTTATTTTGACAGCCCTATTTAAAACGTGCATAAACTTCAGTCTCGCTTTGAAATGTTTCTGTTTTTGAGGATGCGATAACAACAATAACTACAACACGGAACTAAAGTAGGTCACCTGTGCTGCATGGTGAGAGCATTTATCGAGCACCGCTAGCTAGTGTGCTGTGGGCGCGCCGCGGTGTGTTACAGCTTAGCATAGCAGCAGAGAAAACTTCATGAAAGCCCACAGCTAAGAAGAATTGCAAGTCATACGATGCCAGTATGGATTTGAAATGGGTCTTAAATTGTATTCATTGTGGACTTAAAAAGGTCTTAAAAAGTCTTAAATTTGACTTGTTGAAACCTGCAGAGACCCTGGTTCATTTTCTGTTTAGACTGTGTTTATAGTACGTTCCTCCTGAGACCTGACAACTCTCAGTCCTCATGAACCAGACGATCCTAACAAATTGTCACTCAGCTGATTAATGAGTTCCCTTTTCCTTTCCTTGCAGGATATTTTCTGCAGGACGCCGCTGACATCATCCTGACAGGACATGCCAAAAGTTCATGGGAATTCTTACTCCATCACTCACTGGTAAGACGACTGTGTGTGTGTGTGTGTGTGTGTGTGTGTGTGTGTGTGTGTGTGTGTGTGTGTGTGTGTGCACTGCAAAAATAGATTTTTGTGAAATTGTTGTTATTTTTGTCTAAAAATAAAAATGTTTTTGCAAGTTTTGCACTAGAAAAAGATCAAATTTGACAAAAAATATATATTTTATAAGCTATAGGGATAAAACGATTGCCTCTTTATTAATGAATTACCAAAATAATCATCAACTACTTTGATAATCAGTCATTTTTCAATCATTAAAACACGTTTCTGTGATTTTTATATAAAACATATATATATATTCTGTGTATAACCAAGAAATCATTCAAACTAAAGAAACAATTGATTTTCATGAAAGTCAAATAAGACTAATTACTGTGAAATTGTTCTAATTCAGTTTAAAAAAAATAAATACAAAAAATCTTGTTTTACAAGTTTTACACTCTGTTTATTTAAATAACTAACTTGGGCTGAGATTTGGGGCTAAAATAATTACTTGATTAATCAATTCCTAAATTAATCGTCAATTATTTTGATAATCGATTAAGTTTCTGTCATTTTTCAGTTTCTTAAATGTGAATATGTTCTGGTTTCTTTGCTCCATTGAACAAAGAAATCATTAAAACTTATATATTTGAGATATTTTAGACATTTGAGAACATTTACTCAATTAATCGAGGAAATAATTGATTATGAAAACAATCCTTAGTTACAGTTGATTTTAAGCTGTAATTACCAGTGACAAGCTCAAACACTGTGTTCTCTCATGGTGTATAAAGGTTGTGTAAAACCGTAAATGGGCGTGTGTGCAAATATAAGACATTCTAAGCTTTAGATTCTTAAAGTCAACTTAAGTAAGTAAAAAAAAGACACATTTTATGTCATTTTATTTTGTTTGTCCTGGTTTTATGGAACATTACCGTCAGCAAGTGGCTGTAGGTTTTACAAGCTAGTTTAAAAAATTCTAACCAAGCAACATTTGCAGATTCTTTTTTATTAAAATATGAACATTTTTACTCAATTTCAGATTATTGGAGCTGAGGAAATTTGCGTATTTCTCAGGTGGTACTTAAAGGGATACTTCACCGATTTGAATGTGGCTTTGTGTTGCTAGAATAGCAGTAGTATTTTTTAGAAAATGTGCTTCCCTCCCACAGTTTTTCACTGAGTTGTAAAAAAATATGTTTTCCATTTTCAAAATGTGCCCTACTGTGATGCAAAACGTGTCATTTGACTCACAGTAGGGCACATTTGGAGAAGGGAAAACAGATTTTTTTACAAGTCAGGGAGGGAAGGGAAGCACATTTTCTAAAAAAATACTACTGCTATTCCAGCAATACAAAGACACATTCAAATTGGTGAAGTATCCCTTTAATATAAAAATTGTACCTCAACATTTCTTACATGACAGACTTTCTGTGCATGTTTAGTTTTTCCCTGTTTTCTTGATTCTTTTCCTTGAAACAAGAACATTCAAATACATTTTTCTGTAAATGTGATTTATGGCGGCGTATTCGCAGCGTGTACGTGTGTTTTCTTTCCGTCTGTTAACGGCATCAAGGTTGAATTTCCGGTTCAGAAACAAAGACAGAGTTGAAAACGCGGTTAACGCAACGCGCTTCATTCAGTAGTGAATCAAATCCTTTGCCGTTGAGTCTGTTGAATTTGTCGTACGTGCTGTTGATTTCTTAATGAACGGTTTTTAATGAGTAATTAAGGCTCTATAGAGGAAACAAAGCCAGCGAGGGAGTAATTAGGGGGAAATGTGACACGGGGCTGTTAGTGCTGCCTGAGCTGAGCTGATGATGGTTGTAACTCGTGATGAGGTCATGAGTGAAAAACACAACAGGTGTGTCCGTGTTGTTTTATTGGCATCGTGGGAAAAAGTTTTTCTCCTCTGCTGTGTGACAACATCATCTTTCATCTTATCTTTGTATTTTTTAAAGGAGAAACTAATCAAAATAATGTTACGCACAAACACGGTCATACAAAGGACTTTTTCAGCCACTTAAATGTGAATATTTGCTGGTTTCTTTGCCTCATATAACCAAGAAATCGATAAAACTGAAGCAAAAATTGAACTTTGCACTAGAGAATTGTCAAATTTGTACGGAACAAAATATTTTTTTAAGCTATAGGGCTAAAACAGGGCTAAACTCCATTATTAATCGATAACTGTTTAAAAGTGATTACTGTAAGTAATCTGTAAGTTTCTGTGATTTATCAGCTTCTTAAATGTGAATATTTTCTTTACTCAGTATAGCAAAGAAATCATTAAAACTGAGGCAAAAATTTATTTTCTAGAAAGTATAATAAGTCTCATTTGTGCAAAATGTGTATTATTTTTTGTCTTAAAAGAAAAATAATCTTGTTTTGCACTGGAAAAATGTCAAATTTTATGAAAAAAAACAACTTTATTTTTGTAATCTATACAGCTTAAGTAATTACTCCATTATTAATTATTACTAAGTTCTAGTGCTGGGCACATTAACGCGTTTAGCTGCGGCTCACGACGTTAGCGTAAAGTATGACGCTTTTCCATGATGACTGACCTGAAACAGACACGCGCGACGTCATGTTTACGTGCCGCTGCGATGGAGTCCAGGCACCGTTTACCAGTTAGCTCCGTTAGCTCGTTTAGCGCCGTTAGCGCTCCTACAGTGGAACTGGAGCGGTCTGTTTATTAAACGAAAAGAGCAGTGCTACAAATAACCAGCGTACCTGTGTACTGTGTATGTGTGCCTCTGTTTTTAAAGTTTAGTGCTACTGTAGACACTCATTTTAAAGGTCACATAGAGTGGTCCTGTTGCCCATATATGTTAGTTATGGAGGTCTATTTACATATATTAACTTGTTTTTATGCTCAAAAACCTCCTAGTTGCTGTAAAGGAGCCAATATAAATCCTCTTTTCTGACGCTGTTCGTCAGCCGCGATGTTTCAGAGTGAACTTTCACCCCCAGAAGACAGGGTCTTGTGATTGGCCAGTACTATTCAGCACATCTGCTCTCAGAAGCACAGCGCCCCCCTCTGGAACGGTGGATAAACTGCTCCTCATTATCAAAACATTGTTTTAACAGTGTTTAAAAATATCTTCTTCACGACTCCCCGCCGCAGTCCCTTTGACGACCTTTGACCCGGAGTCAGACCCAGAGTCAGACCCAGAGTCAGAAGAGGCTCGTGAAACACCTCCACAACGGACGTTATTCTTCTTCTGCGGTTCAATGTACGTAACCGGATGTGCCCGGAGCTGAAAGATAAGAGAACCGCTGTTTACGTAACTATTACAGGATTTTCCGAGATCTCGTTGAGCCCCGAGATTACAATAAAACACAACGTTCTCAGCAGTGGCTGAACTGTTTGTTTAGAACCTTCAGGGCTTCATAAACAAGGTAATGACGCAGATACACACATTTAAAAACAGCGTTAATAGGAACTTCCGGTCTAGTTCCGCTTTAACAAAGATGTAAGACTGTGGGATGGCACCGCTTTTCGGTCTTGGAAAGTCAATGAAAGGTTATGGAGAAGTCATTGAAAAGTCATGAAAAACTATTGCTTAAAAAGGCATACGAACCCTGATTACAGGGCAAATGGCAAATGTTAAAAAGACAGCAGCTGATGTGGTCTCTCTCTGTCCCTCAGGTGATCTCATGTTTCTTGTACACCCTCTTCACTGAGGTCTACGTGGCCGGAGCGGTGGTCGCTCTCTTCGTGGAGGTCAACAGCGTCACGCTGCACCTGCGGCTGATGCTGAAACTGGCCGCCGCGCATTCTTCCTCCATGTACCACGTCAACAAGTTCGCCAACCTCTTCACCTACGTCACGTTCCGCCTCGGCACCCAGTTCTACCTCACCTGGTACATCGTCCGCAACTACGCCTGGCTGGACCACGGTGGATTCTTCCTCTGCTGCATGATCGTCATCAACGTCATGATGCTGATTTATTTCCAGCGCCTGCTCCGCGCCGACATCTTCCCGCCGCAGAGGAAGAGTCACCTGACGCAGAACGGGACTCATCACGACAACAAGAAGTTTCTCAGCGATTGAATTTTATGGGACTGTTTACATTCTGGGTGAGAGTTTACAAGTTTGGAAAAGTTCTCCTGTTGTGTGTCACCGTCCAAACATCAACCCCACACAAATCATTATCAATCAATTCATCAATATTGACCAAACAAAATGGGGTGAAGGATCTTTTTTTTTTTTTTGACACAACACAGTTAGCAGCTCACCAAACTGCAATGTTACTCTAGATTTAGTTTTATGTTAAATGTCAATTTCAGGCATGTGATACAGTGACGTTAGCAACAATTTAAGTTCTCGACTTTGTACGACGGAGTGCTAGACCCATACTGAAGGATTAAGTTGTAATATTGCAAAAATAAAGTTGCGATATTATGAAGAAAAATGTCATAATATATCACAACTTCATTCTCGAATTTTAGTCAGTTTAGTTTACAAACAACTTTGCACGATGGAGAAGTCGCAAATGTTACGAGAATAAGCTGTCTATTTAGTTTTACGTTAAAATGTCAATTTAAGAAATGCGCGACATCAACGTGAGAAACAATTCTACGGTTTTAAGTTAAGTGCTGAAGAAAAAACAAAAAAGTTAGGAGAAAAAAGTCAGAATATTCCCAAAGAATTACAGGAAATAAGTTGTAATACTACGAGGAAAAAGTTCGAATACTGATTTTAAAAATGCGATACATTAAGAATAAACTGTAGATTTAGTTTGATGCTCAATGTCAATTTTTTTTAAAAAGTGAAACATTAAGAGTTTAGATGCAGGAATGGAACAATGCAAATAACCGTGGCATAGACGCAATTATTGGTTAGCATGAAAAACTGGAAATATTGTGACTTTACGACTTTATTCTTCTTATTCTTTATTTCTTCAGTATGACCCTCTGATACGCTGTCATGTCTTTCGCATCAGAGTACAGTATTTAATATTTGGTTGGTTTCTCACACAGTTATGCGCCATCTTGTTTTAAAAAATATATTTAAACCGTCAAAGTTACGTTTGTTCTCACAACTCATGACATCACTGGACTTTTTCATTTTAGCAGCAGGAGCAGATGAGTCTTGGAAGCGTACTGCATTCACCTCAAATATTTTTTTTACGAGAAAAAGTCTTGTAAAAACAGAACCCTAAAAATATCTCATAAAAACAGATTAGAAAATATAAAATATCTCATAAAAACAGACCCGAAAAAAAAATCTTGTAAAAATAGACCCAGAAAAACAAATCTCGTAAAAATAGAACCTGAAAAACAATTCTCGTAAAAATAGAACCCGAAAAACAAATCTTGTAAAAATAGAACCCGAAAAACAAATCTTGTAAAAAAAAAACCCGAAAAACAATTCTCGTAAAAATAGAACCGGAAAAACAAATCTCGTAAAAATAGACCTGGAAAAACAAATCTCGTAAAAAAATAGAACCCGAAAAACAAATCTCGTAAAAATAGACCCGAAAAACAAATCTTGTAAAAATAGAACCCGAAAAACAAATCTCGTAAAAATAGAACCCGAAAAAAAAATCTCGTAAAAATAGACCTGGAAAAACAAACCTCGTAAAAATAGAACCCGAAAAACAAATCTCGTAAAAATAGAACCCGAAAGAAAAATCTCGTAAAAATAGACCTGGAAAAACAAACCTCGTAAAAATAGAACCCGAAAAACAAATCTCGTAAAAATAGACCCAGAAAAACAAACCTTTTTAAAATGTATTTTAGCTAAATGTAATATGCTTCCATAGAGTCTCATTTTGATATGTGTGTATATAAATACGTATATGTGTGTATATATACATATATATACACACATATATATATATACACACAGTATATGAACATTTTCTCTCTTTGTCTCGATGAAGCCTTTTATGGTTGATGAGATAAAATTGGGTCATGAAGTGGTTCGAGGGACCAACACGGACACCAATAAAATCTGGTTGGTGTTTTTAACACTGAGTGGAACCGGAGCCGGAGCCGGAGCTGGATCTGGATCTTCCTGCCGATTAACAGTTTGACAACGTTGAACAGAAACATCACAATCAGCACTTAACCAGACGTGGACTCACAACAATATCTTTGCAGCGTGTGTGTGTGTGTGTGTGTGTGTGTTTTTCAAAGTAATTTACAATCCCCCTTTTTTCATGAATATTAAGACTCCTTTTATTCCCCTCAAAAATACATATACAGAATGTTGTAAATATGTCGTGTGTGGATGTTTCAGTGGATAATATCGCCAAAAACTGTGTGCTGACGGTGTCATTTAAATAAAATTAAAAAAACAACATAAAAAAAACCTTAACGATCAGCACATTTTTGTTTTATTCAAATTCCAGCCAACACGGGTGTCTTTTACCACAGTGCCTTTACTGTGGTAAATATATATATATATATATATATATATATATATGTATGTGTGTGTATATATATATATATATATATATATATATATATATACCTATTTGTATTTGCAAAATATTTGGTGTGTCAGTGACCAAACAACACAAACAAATATTTTCTTTAAATGGTTCAAGTAATTGGACAAATGACAGATTTGAGATTTTATTGCATTTTTAAAAACCTTTCCGGAGATAAAGTTTGTATTTTTAGGGATTTTTCTGTCTGTTTTTTTATTTGCAAATCTATTGACCATGACTGCAGTGTAATGTGTCACATGTCAAAGTGACAACTGTTTTTGTTTTTCAGAGTTCTGTGTTTGTGTTTTTGATTGTTCAGTGTGATTAAAGAAAGTGTTTCAAATCACACAGGGGTTTATGCAGTTTTTCCCAATATTAACTCACTAATAATAACAGATGTTAGTTTTGTCGACTGATTTATTTTTCAACTGGTTGTGTAACCTCTACTTAAATGTCCAGTTTATTTGTTGCAAACTCATGTATGTACACATGAAGTAAATCATCTGAGGAGAAATGGCTGTTGTTTGTAAAATAATGTCAAATTATTATACACCCAAAACACATTTAATTCGTTATACCATTAAAATGATACACTTTTTACAGTGCGTCTATGTTCAGAATATACTTAGACGGTTGCGCCCCCTGCAGTCAAATTATTGGAATTACAGTCACTGGTTTTTCCCTTTTTTTATTCTTCTTTTATTAAAAAAGCAGCCCACTTTAACATAGGTCAAACGGACTATATGATTTTTTTCTCAGAATTCGTGCAGTTGTATTATTTTTAATAATAAAAATGTATTAATAATTAATTATGTATTAATAATGAATAAATAACTATGTTTTTATTATTATTTAATAATATTATGTTATATAGAATATAATATTCTCATAAAATTATTACATTATTATTTATTATCATTATTATTTGATATTATTATTTAAAATCCCTGGTCAGGCTCACCTGCAGTACCTCTAAAGCCCACCAGAGGACACTTTTTTTTGAGGGATACTGCCATTTGTAGTTTTCCCCCCTATTTCCGGTTGTTCCTCATTTCCTCCAGCAGGGGCTGAAAGAGGGAGAGAGAAAAAAAACCCATGGAACAGAGTCATTTACAGTCAAGAGATTCTCCACGCGACAACGAGGACTTCTGAGGATTCGTCTTTTTCATCATCCTGTGGTCACGAACCACACACACACACGCACACACACACACACACACACACACACACACACACACACACACACACACACACACGGCCAACTGTTACGGTTACCGTGGAAACGTGGATTTATTGAACTGCTCCGTGGAAACAGTGACACGAGCCGTGAAAAGTGAAGAAAGAGAAGAAGGTGAGACGATGTTTGTGCCTTTATTTCACGTTAAAAAACCCGAAAAACAGAAAACACGTTGTTTTAACTGCGTTTTAAAAGTACACGTACGTGTTTGTGTGTGTGTGTGTGTGTTTACGTTATTAACCAAAACGTACGAACAAACGGGAATAAAACTTGTTTTCAGTTTTAAAACCGTACACATTGTATTATTTCTGGGGGTTAATTGTGTCTAAAATGGTGTCTTTTCGTCTTCAGCAGAAAGACTCGGATGAACAATAGGATTAAATCACATGTAAACGGATTAAAGTAACTGTGTGTGTGTGTTAGCTCACGTAACTTAGCTAAAAGTTGTTGTTTCCATCATGACACTGTTTGTTTGAGTCTCTGCCTCAGTGTTTCCACATGAGACACAACAAACGTGTGTTTAGTGAGGAGAACAAAACATGGACATAATGCATTCACTTCTCTCTAAATTTAACACTAAAACCAGGTCTTAACCCTGGAAAAGGCCCTTTAAAGTTGTGGGGACCTGACAAATGTCCTCACAAAGATAGGTACACACACATAGTCTGGTTTCCATGACTTCAGAGAACATTATGTCGACTTAAAGGGACACTGTGTAGTATTTATGGGTTTATATAACCCAAAATCCACTTTTCTATACATATTATGTGCTCCTGCATTGCCTAGTCGCTGTATAATAGTTTTTTTTTCATTTTCGTAGTGTTTCAAAAAGTCATGTAAAATAACATGGCCGTGGTTGCATAGCCACTGTTAGCAGAGAGACGCCATGTTTCTACGGGAGCCTGTAAGGACAAACGCGAGAGAACAAATCAAGCGTCTCTTTACTTGTAGCAGAAGTCCCGCCTCCACTCTCTCCGCTTCGTCTGCTACGGCCGCGGTAGCTCCGCCCTCTCTCTCGCGCTCAGGGAAGGGAGGGGGTGAGCAGAGGAGCAGTTCTTTGTTGTAAATTTCAGCCTCTCCTCTAGATGGCACTATAAACTACTTACTTCACCTTTAACTTTAACCATAACTACTACTGTTTTAAAGTAGAAATAAGTAGTTTATAGTGCCATCTAGAGGAGAGGCTGAAATTTACAACAAAGAACTGCTCCTCTGCTCACCCCCTCCCTTCCCTGAGCGCTACGGTGTCTCCGCTTCGTCTTCTACGGCCGCGGTAGCTCCGCCCTCTCCCTCGCCTCACGAACCTCATCTGCTGACACGGAGAAAGACGACGAGGACGACATTTGACCCTCTGAGGACACCGTAGCGCTGAGGGAAGGGAGGGGGTGAGCAGAGGAGCAGTTCTTTGTTGTATATTTCAGCCTCTCCTCTAGATGGCACTATAAACTACTTACTTCACCTTTAACTTTAACCATAACTACTACTGTTTAAAATCTAACATTAATCCAGTGTTTTCTTATCCATATGAGACTTGTATGTCTGTAAACTACTAAATCTTTAAACTGTGTGTTTATACGTGTCAGAAAGTACTGAAAGAAAAACATTATTAAACCTATTTTGTACATGTTTACATATTTTACACACCTAAGAATGCTTTTTTTCCCCACATTATAAAGAAGAAACAGTTCAAATGAGTGAAAATGACTGGATTTTCTCTCTTTCTTCAGCTCTGACCTCTGCTAAACATTTAAACGTCGGCTTCATGTCAGTCCGAGTTTCATCCATGAGTGTTCTTCCTCCTGTACGAAGAGACCGGATCATCGCGCAGCTTCCTCTGGTAAATATCACCCGTGATGATGTAAACGTCACGTGTGTTCAGATCAGACCAGTCCACAGCTTCACACACACACACACAAAGTGCGTTTACATGATTGTTGAAAGTCCGGTTTTAGTCGGACAAAGACATTCGTGGTTTTCTTAATGTCATGAAAACACGTTCGTCCGACTAAAATCGAGCTAGTCTTAGTCGGACTAACATACCTGGATAATGCGATTCATAGTCCGATTACTACTGCGTGCATACTCCGACTCGGCCAGTTGTCCGATTGTCTTAAGGCCACATTATACTTCTCTGACTGCGTATGCGTTATCCGACTGCGTCACCACGGAGACGCCTCGAGCCTTTATACTTCTGCATCGTGGTGACGGATGCGCGCTGCAATTTCCCGCCCGATCAGAAGGGGTCGCTGCGCAAGGTTGTTGTGCTTCTGGCTACAGTGAGCAATGGCGTCCGAGAGAGAAAGAGAGCGAAAGACTGTTGTTGTTGAAACAGTGGCCGTTTGTCACTTTTCTGTGTGACGGAACGCAGTTTTAAGATAATTTGAGGCGATAAATTGTCCATTTAGAGTCTAAACATGTGCTGTGTGTGTTAAGATATGACGTATTTATAGTTTGGCAGCGGCGTTATCGGCGGGGATCAGCTCCGCCTCTGTGGACGCTCGGTGCTCACTGTGAGCCGGCACAGAGCAGCTTCGCTCGGCCTGTCCTGAGGACCAATCACAGCTCTTGCCGTCTCCGTTGTCCCTTGACGGAGTGACGGACACTTAAAAAATATTTTGTGCAGTCGGAGACGACGCAGAGGCTCTTCGACAGGTTCTGCGTCAACGCAGAGTCTCTGCGTATCCTACGCAGAGCACTTTACGCAGAAGTATAAATTGTGCTTTAGTCGGACTATGGTCTCAGCTTGATTACACCGATGCATCTAAACGCCCTCTTCTTCTTCTTCTTCTTCTTCTTCTTCAGTGTTTCAGGAAAGAAGCTGCCCTCCACACTAAAAATGACTTCAACAACAAAGTGAGAACGGCCTGTCAGGAGCAGCGCACCGGCACCGTGGGGTGACTTTATTTAAAGACACAGATTATACTGGATTTTCTTCTTTTCTTTTTTAAAATGTGTTTTATTTTGCACTCCATACTCACTGTGTTCCTTCTTGTTTTGTTCCCGTCAGCAGATTTAAAATCTCAAAGGTCATCGTTGTGGGCGACCTGGCCGTCGGGAAAACCTGTCTCATCAACAGGTAAATACGCAAACACATTCACTGAAGCGTAGAGTTCAGGTTAAAGGGCACTTCTGGGTAATTCTTCAAGGAAAAATGACTTCCTTTTCATCAAAAAAATGGTTAATGTGGCAGCTATAGTCCCGGTTTTTGGTATTTTCTTTTGTTTTTGTCTTCGCTATTGTACTACGACATATGTGGAATGACATAAAAGGTGTATTTTATTTTATGAAATTAAACAATATGATGAAATATGCTATAAAAACTGTATTTATTGCCGCAATTTGTTCTGCATGTGTGTAAAAGTGTGAGTGCCTACTTCCTGTTAGCGCTAATGACACTTAAAATAACATAACAAACATTTTGTAGAATGAGATATATAATGAAAATGTGTATTTTATTGTACAAGATACTGATTCGGGTTATGGAAAAAGTTTGATAGTCAGTGGCTCTTATTTTGAAAAACCCAGGTTGAAAGGAAATGGTGCTATGTAATATTTTTTCTGATGACTATTGTGTGTGAAGTAATGTGTTTGCACATCCCTATTTTATTGAATAAGAAAACATACTAAATGAATGATAAAGGATTAAAAATGTGTATTTGAATTAGATTTGAATATCTAATAAAACGCAAAGATTAAATAAAATGTGTATTTTATTTTTTCGAGGATAACAACTATAATGAAAGATATGGAAACACCTATTTCAAACAAAATGTTAAATAAAAATGAGCGTTTTATTTTTCATAGAATAAATTTGTAAAAATAGATGCAAACTAAACTGCTTGCTGCTGCCACCTTGTGGTAAATTTTGTATGACATATATTATGTAGTCATTGGGGTATAAAGATTTGTTTTTATCAGTGAAATCAGTCGTTGATGAATATTTTTTCTACTAACGAATAGTCACAGTAACTGATTGACATTTGTTTTTGTTCCAGATTTTGCAAAGATGTTTTCGATAAAAACTACAAGGCCACGATTGGCGTGGACTTTGAGATGGAGCGGTTCGAGGTGTTGGGCGTTCCCTTCAGTCTGCAGCTGTGAGTCACATTTTATTCTCTGCTTCATTCAACAGTTTAATTTTTTTGATGTTTTTTGTGTATGTATTTTTTTTATTCTATTGTAAACAATGTTAACTACAATACTAACACTAACACACCTACGGACAAAAATGTCCTCATTGAAACCCATTCAAATCCACATTTATCATGAGAAAAACACGGCCATTTAAGGGTTGAAAACTTAAAAAAACAAAACATGAATGGACTGATGTTGGTTTAAAACATAAAACAAACTTCATTTATGAACACACTTTGGTGCTCTAGGTGTGTTAACGTAACTTTTTAGTCATTTTAGAAGGCAAATCTGTAAAAAGTGTAATAATTACGTTTTGGGGAGAAAAATGGTATCTTAAGTTTTCATCCTAAAGTTAAAGTGTAGTACTTGATATTTGTATTATTTAGTGGCGTCATTTGCTAATTTTAAAACTATAACACAGCAAATATATTTTTAACAACTTCATCTTAAAGCGTAACTAAATTGCAAATCGAACGACAGTCGTAATATCTGTCTGAAAACTTGCTCTAAGACATTTTACCCAAATAGTTTGAGCTGTGCCTTTTGATGAAGATGTGAAATAAAACTTAATAATAATTTTGGTCAAATTATTTGATTATTTTGTGATTACTTGAGCTTATTTTCCCACACACACACAGGTGGGACACTGCAGGTCAAGAGAGGTTCAAGTGCATCGCATCTACGTATTACAGAGGAGCACAAGGTATGTTTTATTGCGTAAAATAATAAAAAAAACATGTATTTACACTATTTATTTATTTATTTATTTCCACATCGTTTCATTTAAAAATAAAAGGCACAAACATGATAGGAATTTTAAAAAACACTGATGAAACATTTTCTACTTCCTCCAGTTGTGATCATAGCGTTTGACGTAAATGACGTGGCCTCTTTGAGTCATGTGAGGTGAGTTGACTGTTTGAAATCGCTGTGTTTAAACTCTCACTGGAGGATTCATTCATCTGTTTATTTTAAAAAACGTTTCTCATGTTTCCGTCTGCAGGCAGTGGCTGGAAGACGCGTTGAAAGAGAACGACCCCACAGCTGTTCAGCTGTTCCTCGTCGGCACAAAGAAAGACCTGAGTGTATGAGTACTTTGATGTTTTTTGACTCTTTATTCATTTTCCAGTTCACATTCAGACATGGTGCTGAAGCTATAAGTACAGTTTGGAACTATTAGGAGATTTTAGAACTACAAGTAAAATTTTGAACTATAAGTAAAATTTTGAACTATAAGTAGATTTTGTAACTAAAAGTAACATTTTGAACTATAAGTAAAATTTGAACTATAAATAGATTTTGTAACTATAAGTAAAACATGAACTAGAAGTAGATTTTGGAACTAGAAGTAAAATTTTGAACTATAAGTAAAACTTGAACTATAAGTAGAATTTGAACTATGAGTATATTTTGTAACTATAAGTATATTGTGGAACTATAAGTACATTTTGTAACTATAAGTAAAACATGTACTATAAGTAGAATGTGTAACTAGAAGTAGATTTTGGAACTAGACGTAAAATTTGGAACTATAAGTAAAACTTGAACTATAAGTAGAATTTGAACTAGAAGTAGAATTTGAACTAGAAGTAGATTTTGAAACTATCAGTAAAATTTGGAACTATAAGTAGATTTTGGAACTATAAGTATATTGTGGAACTAAAAGTACATTTTGTAACTATAAGTAAAACATGAACTATAAGTAGATTTTGTGTAACTATAAGTAGATTTTGTAACTAAAAGTAACATTTTGAACTATAAGTAAAACTTGAACTAGAAGTAGATTTTGAAACTATAAGTAAAATTTGGAACTATACGTAGATTTTGTAACTATAAGTATATTGTGGAACTATAAGTAGATTTATGTACTATAAATAGAATTTGGACCTATAAGTAGATTTTGTAACTATAAGTAAAACTTGAACTATAAGTACATTTTTGAACTGCAAGTTAAATTTGAACTAGAAGTAGATTTTGAAACAGAGAGTATTTGTATGCAGTTATCACTTCCTTCATCACCTCATTGCCTAATTCCAAAATTCCTTTTTATTTGAAATGCTGTCCTTTTCCAGTTTCTACTGTAAACACACACTTTTTACTGGCGTTAAATGTGAATAGTTTGGATTGTTGCCCACAGCGTGAAGCATTTGTGTCCAGACTCAAACCTCAGGAATGTGCTTTCTCGTCCTGTAGTCGACCTCCAGGTCATCCAGTAAAAATCCGTCTCTGGTTTTGTTTGTCTCTCTGTCTCAGTCTCCGGCTCAGTATTCTCAGATGGAACAGGACGCTCTCAGAATGGCACAGGAGATCAGCGCAGAGTACTGGGCTGTGTCGTCACTCACGGGTCAGAGTTTGGATTTAAAAAGCTGAACCTTGAAGCTTCTGGTTGAGTTTTGCACAATTCACAACTCTGTTTGTTTATTTTGTTTGTTTGTTTGTTAGTTTAGTTAAAATTACCCTTAAATGAATGAAATCCATTTTTTAAAATCATTATTCATCATCTGTTGATTTGTTTCTCATTGTTTATATATATAATATAATATATAATAATATTTCCTGTTTTTTTTATTTCAATTTAAAGGTGTATTATTATTATTATTATTATTTAAATCCAAGATTTCACTTATTTCAATACATTTTTAAAAGTCAGACATGTTTTATTCTCAATCTACACTCCAGTCATTTTCATACAGTCCCTTACTGATATAAATCTTTTTATTTCTACAGGGGAAAACGTGAAAGAGTTTTTCTTCCGCGTCGCCTCGCTGGCGTTTGAGATCAACGTTCTGGCCGAGTTGGAGAAAAGTGGCTCGAGGCAAATTGGAGACGTCGTCAGTGAGTGATCTGCAGAGTCGCCCCGTCACCACGGAAACAGAAACCCTCTCAAGAGTTGTTGACGCCCCCTCTAACAACTCTGTTTCTGCTTCTGTTTCAGGAATTAGCAGCAATTCAAACAACCTGAACGCTGCGTCCAAGAAGAAGAAGCAGCAGAACTGCTGCCAGTGAAGACGAGAGCTCGAGGCTGATTAAAGGTACGGACTGAGAAAGTGACTGAGGGGGAAAATAACGTGGCTGCTCTTCTGCTCAGTGAAGGGATTTCTGTGGTCAGGAAGTTTCAGTTTTTTGTTGTTTTTTTTACCCCGGACGTGGACCGAGTTTTCCTCTGTGGGATGTGGATTCCTGTGGTCGTGTCTGGAATTACAGAGTGACACAGAAATGACCGCCTCACTCCTGAGATGCCAAAGAAAGACTGTGGATGATGTTTTTTCTATATGGTTAATATGCTGTAAACTGCCTTTAAAAAAAAAACCACACATAATCACATACTGTAGTATTTTGATGAACCAACCTTCGCTCCCAGTATTTTATGTCCATACTTTTCATCTCATGCTCCAAAAGAAACTACTTTATATATAATAAGTTGACATAGTCTTGCAGTTTTGTTTTTGAGGCCCATCAGGAACTCAATAATATATTGAATAACCACCAGGGGGTGACACAATTGGGTGCAAAAATCACTTTTATAATAGCTAAATTACCGTGTTAACATTTATATGAGAAGTAAATGTTTCACATTTGAACAGTGGTTCCCAAACACTGGGTCGGGACCCACATATGGGTCGCGTGAGATTTTATTTTTGGATTTCCCCCCAAAAAAATGCAAATTTCCAGACTGTTTGATTATGATTTATGTTATTTGTTTTTTCAGTTTCAGTAGATTTACTAAACATCCAGTGGAAGTGGTTAATTTTTACTAATTCAAAATGATATTAGGTGTTACAGATGTGGCGCTAACTTAGCTGCTACCTTATGCATTCATGCGTTATTGTTATTTCTACATCTTTAAAAAAAAAAAAAAGTGGGAGAAAGTTTGGGAAAACGCTGCATTAATGCCAAGTGATGGGACAAGCGTTTCTCGTCTTCTTCTGCCGTATAAAAGCAAACGCTCCCTCAGTCATGTTGACACTACAGCTTTAATAATGCTAACAGTGAGATCTTTACCCGGTTTTAGTAGTTTTAGCTTCTCTCGGACGTTTACAGAAGCTGCTGAAGTCGCATCACGTATCTGTTTATGTTTAGGTCCCTTATTTAAAGGTCCCCTATTGTGCAAAATCAACTTTTTGATCTTTTAGTACTAATATTTGGGACTCAGTGGGCCATACCAGTCCCCAAAATGTGAAAAAACAAGACTCGGTCATGTTTTAGTAGTTCCACTTTGTGTAAGTATAGGTGATAAAACACGCGATGTTTACACCTCCTGACCAAATGACGACAGTGCGGACATTTCACCGTGAATGTTGGCACCCCGCCAGGCAGAGTACTTCACAGAGTACTTCACAGAGTACTTCACAGAGTACTTCACAGAGTACTTCACAGAGTACTTCACAGAGTACTTCACAGAGTACTTCACAGCTCCACCGTAGCTCCCCCTTGTCCCTGTGAAATACGAGAGTGCAGGCGAGGGAGGAAGAGTGGCTGCACAGCGGAGCACAGTGTTTTACACAAACTTCTAGCCTCAGAAGATTTGTGTGTCCAGTGGATATATTTTATTTATGAAAAAAATGTTCACAACCTTCACAAGCCCTTTGTTGTTGATCGTGTGTGTAAATTCCTATGCTGGAGGGACACCTTGAACGCACCAGTTACGTGCCTGCGGTTAGCGAGTGGCGTGTGTGGATCGGTGATATGATGAGCACGCGTTTGAAAGCACTGCAGAAAGATGTAGATGTTGTCCAACATTTCTTCTCAACCAAAGGCTTCCTTTCTGTCGTGTTTCCACGTTCTCTCCTCGTGTTGTTGATCCACACATGTCACTTTCAGCCGCAGTAACACTGGTGCGTTCAGGGTCTTTTTCTAGCATGGGAATTTACACACACGCCGCTCCGCGCGGCGCATTAATCGTTTTTCTTCGATTTTAATGTTTTTATGATCGCGAGAAGCCAAAATCGTGGTCACTCTATGCATTACGGTGAAACGCAGTAACAACGGGTAAACGGACATTACTATGGGGTATATGGAGCGGGGGTTGTGACGACGCTGCATGACAATAGGTGATAAGTGGCGACAGTTAGATCAACACTCCCCTGGAAGCAGTGGATGTGTGTTTACCTGGGTCTCATTCACATGTAAATGATCAGGCACAAAACCGAGCGTTCTGAAAAAGGCTGTTTTGGCAGAGTTATTGAACTGTTATTGTGCTTCATCCTTATAATATTTTGACTAAAGCATGACACAGACATGTTCATTAGGGCATCAGGACCTAGTTTAACTAGGGTTAATAGGGTATAATATGGGACCTTTAAGGGAAAAGTCTCAAACTTGTGGCCCTCCAGTCAATTTTATGCGGCCCAACATACACAACATGAACTATAATGTAGTTAACTATAATAATATCTAAGTACAGACACTTTATTTGACAGATATACGTCATAGTAGAATTTTCAGCTCGTATCGCTCATCCCCCACTGAAAAGTTGCTTCTTCCACAAAACATTTGAGCTATTTGTCATATGACGATTCGAGTTCATCCAGGATAGTGGTAACAGGAAGTAGTCAGCTCTGAGCTGTACGATAACTTTATTGAACGTCGGAAGCGATTGGTGCGCAGCGAGTTTCACAGTGAACTCTCCACATGGTTGTTTTCCACTGCCACCGTTTTATTTAAAGAAATAAGAAGCTGCCGCAGTTTAAGAGTTAAAAAGGGAAAACGTTGTCGAGGCTGAAACACATGAATTACTGCTGTAATTATTTAAACTAGGCTTTTTTTCTTTGCTTAAATGCAGGTGATGTTTTGTTTTATTGTGGTCAGACACAATATGAGCTTGAATTGAATAATCAGTGTTGCTGCTGTAGCTTGTTTTACGGTCATGTGCATTTTTCCGCATAGTATTACTATTTTTTACTGTACTTTAAAAAAAAAAAGAATAAGTGTTTCAATACAAAGACAGAGGTTTGTTTGCAGATGTAGTTTTTTGATTTTATTAAATAATAATACATCCAGTGACTGAATATCAATAATACTTTTTGTATTAATTAAGTGTATTAATGTTTAACTTTATGTTTTTCCTATTTTTGTTTGAACTGTCATATAAATATACTAAAAAGAGGAAAAAATAAATCAGTGTTTTGAAAATAATATGCATTTCTTTTCTAAACACAGTTATGTCATGTTCAAGTCATTTTGTGTTTTTTTTGTCTTGCCAGCCTCCCGCCACAAGGGGGAGTGTCACTCTTGGCAAATATCACCAAAGTTCTATAAGAATGAGAGGGTGATGGGACTCTTGGTTTGTCTCAGATTTCTGACTTCAATCCCCACCATTTTGTGCCGTAAGTGGAGTTTTACTGTGAAAACAAGGGGCGAACAACATCCTTTCTGGTCTGTGAAGGCCACCGTAGTCCTCTAAAGTGAGATGTGAGATGGAGGGGTTGAGCACTGGACTCCTACTCACTAATTCTAACACTCTGGACCTTTAACAACCAAGTACATTATTATGTTATTTTTTATATATATAAAAAAACAGGATTTGCTCATTCAGCTGTTGAAGCTTTTGAAAGACTCCAGGTGTTTTCGGTCCACTTGGCTCTGCAGTTCTTCGGGGATGCAGTGGGAGACTCTGTAATTGTCTTTGATCCACTTCCCTCCCTCGGTGTTTTCGATGGCCACGGCTGCGACGCCTGCGGGAAACGGAGTGAGAAAACGTTTAAGGTTTTCAGCAACAAGAGTGAGAATAAATCGCAGTTAACGCAGACGGTAAAACTGACCGACGACGGTGGCTCCCAGCTGCTCCACCAGCTTAATCGCTGCCTTCATCGTTCCCCCCGTCTCGATCCATTGGTCCACTAACAACACTCTCACTCCTGTGTCATAGAGAGAATGTGTGCAAACATAACCACAATATTGTTTGAGGACATAAATCATTTAAAGGTGCATTATGTAATAAATCATAAAATCCTCCTAATATGTCACAGAGACTCAGGAATAATGTTCATATAACAAACTGAACTCACCAACAACAACAGTACAGACAAAATATTTGCATTAAAAAAAAATATTTTGCAGACTGCAAATCATGTTTATGTTTTGAAATCATGTTTTGGCGTCATGTGGCGTGGCGCCACATGACGCCAAAACATGATTTCAAAACCGCGGTCTACCAATCATTGCAGTCAGTAGAGTCTCAGCTGCCGAGCAACCACGGGTTGCCAGTTATGTCAGAAAACCAAATCTAAAAGACCTTGGTATTTTGAATTTGAATGTAGGGCCACATTCTTACATATGGCACCTTTAATAATAGATAAATAAATGGATAAATAATAGATAGATAAATAATTAAATAATGGAGAATAATTTATCTTTTAATCAGGTTGCCTAGGTTGTGCCGAAAAAATTATATAAGACACTATTGCACATTCTTATAGCCTCTGTATAGTCTGTACATTTAAACACAGTAATGGAAAAAAGCAGCCGAAATGGGTTAAAATATAATTAAAAATTTACAATTTAAAATTACAATGAAATGTGCTACATCTTAGTGCTGAAGGAGTTGGGTAAAATATCTAATCTGGATTTTTCTGACATATACAGTACTGTACTTACAATTGTTCTGTTGCACTTACTGGCTCAACTGATTTAACTGTAACCTCCTTAACCTGCCACTAGGGGGCACTGTGCAACAGGGAATAAATTGGACTGAAGAGGTTTTTGCTGATTCATTGAATCATGCTGTGATGCTAAAATCACTGATTTCCTCTGTGGTCTTTGGTGTGGGTGAGTGAGTGGTTTACAAACTTCATCTGTCTAACACGACGTGAACATGTTCATAAGATATCATAGACTGATGCTGATGTAGATTTTGTTACACGAGTCTTTTGTAAAGTGGGTAAAGTCTGTGTTTGGCAACCTAACGTTTAACCACACTTTAAAATAGCTGAACTATCTCTTTATCTCATCTTACAACCAATGTGGGAAACATTTGTCTGTTAGTGATAGTGATTATTATTATTATTATTGAAGATGAAAAACTGCTGTGGGATTAACCTGGTTTCAGAACATCCAGTCTCATCTCCATGGTCTTCTCTCGACCTGTGTAGTCGGAGTAGTTTTGGCTTTGAGTGGCGACACACAGGTGACCTGCTTTACGGATCGACAGGAAACCTTTTCCCAGACTCGTGGCAACAGACGCTCCTGAAAAAACCCCAGAAATATTCATTTGAGATCTGAAACTCACGATGCATTTCTTGAATATTCAATTAGTTCTTGACATTAGAAAATGTTGATTGTTTTTGTCCACAAACCACAAAAAATTGATTCAGTTTTAATGGTTTCTTTGTTAAGAATCCATTAAAACTGATCTGGCAGCAAATGCTGTGATGGTAGTCTTAACACATTGACATCGCCAAAAGCTAGGTTCATGGTTGCCGTAAACCTCGTTTATGTTTGCATGTAACACTGTGGGGTGGTTTATGCTCAATGTGTTGTTCATTGCAGTATTCGCCTCAACAGCAGGGGGCGTGCAACCACAATATTGAAATAGTCATTTTTGCCGCACGCCTGTGACACTACAGCTAGGTTTATTGTCGCGGCAAAAATTACATCATATCCTGTGTTGACGAGAAGATGGTTTTTGCCGTAGTACTAGGTCGGTACTTGCTAGGCAGCGTACTTTACTTACGCCATCTCTACTGTTGTTCATTTTGTGTGCGTTTATAACACGTGTTCTGTTTTACTTATTGATAGAACAGCATCACGCAACAAAACAGTAAAATAAACTTTGTAATAAACTCTGCTAAAGTCGTATAGATAGATACAGAGTGTGTCGCCATGTTGGATAATGACGTTTATCCAGGAGCACACGTTGACTTCCTGCTTATTTACTGAATATTTTGGTTGTACGCCCTCTGCTGTTGAGGCGAATGCTGATACGAACAACATGATGAACATAAACGCCTCCGTGCATGCCGTCTGCGGGGCCCAACGCAAGTGTCACGCGTAAGCAAAAATAAGAATTAAAGGTGCATTATGTAATAAATGATAAAATCCTCCTAATATGTCACAGAGACTCAGGAATAATGTTCATATAACAAACTGAACTCACCAACAACAACAGTACAGACAAAATATTTGCATTAAAAAAAATATTTTGCAGACTGCAAATCATGTTTATGTTTTGAAAACATGTTTTGACATGTGGTGACACCTACTGCCGTCTACCAATCATTGCAGTCAATAGAGTCTCAGCTGCCGAGCAACCACGGGTTGCCAGTTATGTCAGAAAATGAAACCTAAAAGACCTCGGTATTTTGAATTTGAATGTAGTAACTGTTTTTGGCCACATTCTTACATATGGCACCTTTAAGTTCCAGTGTGGAATAAAGCCAGTAGGTGGCAGCAGAGGTCACTCTGGATCCCGCACCTTATATCTCAAACATGCCCATTGCCTGTGATGCACTCATATAAGGTCCTTCGGCTTGTCCTCATAGGAGAACCCTTATGTAAAACCACTCATGTAAATATTGGAAATGGTATTTATAAAACTCTGTAATATGTGTTTGCTCCTGAATGTGGCATGAACAGAAAGATACACAATTATTTATTATACTTTACATACACTCTTAGAAATAAAAGTGCTATAAGTAGACCCATTTACGGCTTGTCCTTTTTGGTTCCAGGTAGAACCTTTTATAATGTTTCCACCTGGAACCCTTAGTGTTACCAAGAACCCTTTAAAACCCTTTATTAAGGAACGGGGTTTTAAAGGGTTCTCTGGATCAAAATGGTTCTTACTGGAACCATTAGTGTTACCAAGAACCCTTGAAAAACACTTTCTTCTGGGTTTTTCTAATGGTTCCAGGTAGAACCTCAGCCCTTGTAGAAGAACACTTTTGGAACCCTTATTTCTAAGAGTGTGTAAAGGGTTAATAATAGAAGTTGTTGTAGTAAACTCCTCTTTAAACACTAATAACCAGAGTTTTTACTCTCTGTCTCTTTAAGTGCCTCACACTCACAGACACACACCTCCAACCCCCACTGGCCTAAGTCCAGGACTGAGGGTTAGGTTTCCAGAGCTGCCTCCTAAAATAAAGTCGATGAGACACACACACACACACACACACACACACACACACACACACACACACACACACACACACACACACACACACACAGTGACACAGTGACTGCTCTCAAACCATCATTTATTTCACTTTTGTTTTTCTCACCGAGGATGAATCCCATCGCATCTATCCCGGCAACCAGGTCAACGGTGTCGCTGGAGAACGGCCCGAGAAGGTCAGCGACGCAGTCTGCCAGAGCCTGGAGAGAAACAAACGCAGCAAAAAAGAACAAAACACAACACAACTCACGACACGTGCACTTCTGCAGCCGGTGAAAATGAACTTCATCACGCGTGAAGAGCAAAAAGACAACAGTGTCAAGAAAGTGTGACGATACCTGGGAGTTACAGTAGAGTCTGGACGGATCCAACCAAGCAAACTCTGGTCCCTTTGTGTTTGGCGCCATGAGAGAAAGGTACCATCCTTTATGTCTGTCTGCAGGAACCACCAACACGTCCATCTGATTACACCACACTGCTCTGTTTGACGGGTGAACGAGAATGAGAGTAAGAGAGAGAGGGAGGCACATATCAGGTTCCAGCAGGGAGAAGAATGGTGGGTGGAAAAGAAGCTGTTAGTAAAACTGAATTTATAATCTCTGCTGGTCAGTCTGAGCAGGAGAAATCATCAATCAACAGTCAACACATGGAGAAGAAGTTTATGCCAGATCAGACAAACTTTAAGCCAAACAGTTAAGAACAAGGCAATCAAAGATCGCAGACTTCACCTCATTCACGCGACAAGCCTCTGGCGGCCTCTGCTGGTCAGTCCGAGCAGGAGAAATCATCTGCTGACCAACAGTCAACAAACGTCGCACATGGAGAAAAAGTTTTAGATTACATTATGCCAGATTAGACACACTTTAGGCCAAAAAGTTCAGAACAAGGCCAACTAAAGATCGCAGACTTCACCCCATTCACGCAAACAAGCCTCTGGCGGCCTCTGCTGGTCATATTGGCAAGTGCAAGCTAAAAATAAACAGACACACAGAGCCACCAAAAACAATACTTCACTCCCACTCTGTCACATGGTTAAGAACAAGGTAACCAAGTTGTTAAATACACAAAAACAAAAACACTTTCACCAAAGCTTCAACATGTTGTCTATACACGTCTGAACTGGTTCAACTGCCACCAAATACGTAATATGTATCTACAGACTACAGATTTCAGAGTTTCAGAGATGTAGATTTATGGGACATTTTTTGGTGTGGGTTTACGTAAAACCACACCAAAAAACACAAAATCTTCTTGGTGATTTTTTTTTTTCGGGGTCTGTCTTTACGAAAAAAAAATTTGGTTCTTGTTTTCCAGGATTTTGTTCAGTTCTATTTTTTTTTTTTTTCGGGTCTGTCCTTAGGAGATATTTTTTCGGGGGCTGTTTTTACGAAAAAAAATGTTGGTTCTGTTTTTACAATATTTTTTTTCTGGTCTGTTCTTACGAGATATTTTTTCGGGGGCTGTTTTTTTACGAAATATTTTTTTCGGAGGCTGTTTTTACAAGATTTTCTTTCTGGTCTGTTCTTACAAGATTATTATTCCGGGTCTGTTTTTATGGGATTTTTTTTCAGGTCTGTCCTTACGAGATATTTTTCGGGGGCTGTTTTTAAGAAAAAAAAATTTCGGAGGTGTTTTTACAATATTTTTTTTTCTGGTCTGTTTTTACGAATTTCTTTTCCTAGGCCTGTTCTTACGAGATTTTTTCCCTGGTCTGTTCTTATAAGATTTTTTTTCGGGGGCTGTTTTTACACATTTTTTTAGAGGGTAATCCATAATCTACAGTTTTGCTCATTATAAAACAGGAATTTCTTGAAAATGTGTTCATTTTTTAGTGACATCCTCATTCATCAATATGAAAAATTATATATAAAAGAATTTGACGACTTACATGATATGACAGTGTGTTTTGTACATAAATATAATTTCAGGAGGTGAATGCTTTGACATGGATCGATGGCAGATAATAATGAGAAGAACTTAAAGAAGATAAAAGTTTAACATACTTTTCCCCACATTTTAAACATCTGAACAGTTCCACTCGTGTTAAATTGACCCTGTGAAAATGTCTTCTTTGTCCTCAGGTGTTTATAAAAACCAGAGGACGCTCGCTGTCTCTGACCGTCTCAGATGACACGAATGAAATATAAAAACTGTGATATCTCACTGTACGTCTCCAGCTCTCAGACTGAAAACACGACGTGCGTTTTTAAACAAACTGGAAAGTGAAATTCCATCCCAGTCTTTTTACAACAGAGTCAAACTGAGCTCACGCCTGTGTTCATGATTTCTGCCAAAACCAACTCCACTTTCTCACACTTTAGAGACTCTGAACCCAGTGAACTGACAGCAGATGCTTTTCAATTCTACTGTTAACTCGGACTGTCATGATAGGGTCATGATAGGGTCATGATAGGGTCATGATAGGGTCATGATAAGGTCATGATAGGGTCATGATAAGGTCATGATAGGGTTATGATAAGGTCATGATAGGGTCATGATAGGGTCATGATAGGGTCATGATAGGGTTATGATAAGGTCATGATAGGGTCACGATAGGGTCATGATAAGGTCATGATAGGGTCATGATAGTGTCATGATAGTGTCATGATAGGGTCATGATAGGGTCATGATAAGGTCACGATAGGGTCATGATAGGGTCATGATAAGGTCATGATAGGGTCATGATAGGGTCATGATAAGGTCACGATAGGGTCACGATAGGGTCATGATAGGGTCATGATAAGGTCATGATAGGGTCATGATAAGGTCATGATAAGGTCATGATAGGGTCATGATAAGGTCATGATAAGGTCATGATAGGGTCATGATAGGGTCATGATAAGGTCATGATAAGGTCATGATAGGGTCACGATAGGGTCATGATAGGGTCACGATAGGGTCACGATAGGGTCACGATAGGGTCATGATAAGGTCATGATAAGGTCACGATAGGGTCATGATAGGGTCATGATAAGGTCATGATAAGGTCATGATGGGGCCCTCACGTCCCCATGTAAGTGTCCACCAGTCTGGGAGTGCAGCAGTTCTCTGACCTCACGATCTCTGCCAACTGTCAGACTTTTATTCGATCAATCGTATTTTTCATGTATTATTTACGTATGGGTACAAATCTCAAAAATTCAAAATGGCCAACTTCCTGTTGAGTTGAGGCCATGGTTACGGACGACTTCTCACCACGTTCCATTCATGGTTCAGGTCCTAATTCCCACCTGCAAACAAGCACTGGTGAAGTGAAATCACTTTTCATCCAAAATGTATTCACTGACCACAGTTACCAAAGGTCATGAACTCTTTTCTCATTCACCTTCAAAACTTTGGCACAGATTTTGTTCAAAACTATTTAAAGAAATAAAAGAAATGTCAATATTTAATTGTTCAAAACCATATCTTAAAACCCACTTTTACTCTTTGGCCTTTGACCCAGAATGAGACACTGAATTTACCTGTTTTTATATTTTCTAGAGATATTTTATCATCTTATTTTTGCTTATGTTTCTGTATTGTATTTATTCCATCCATCCATCCATCCACATCCCACATGTTTTTGGACTGTGGGAGGAAGCCGGAGAACCCAGAGAAAACCCACGCACACACGGGGAGAACATGCAAATTCCTTGCAGAAAGGCCCTTGTTCAGAAGTTGTTCCAAACGGGGCTCGAACCCAGGAACCAGGGTCTTCTTGCTGCAAAGGCAAGAGTGCTAACCACTACACCAACCGTGCAGAACGCAATGAAAACAGACGGATAGAGCAGAGAATCACCGCTTAATCCATGTTGAAATCTACAGAAAGTCATGTCAAAAGTCAGATATTAAAGATAATTCCAAACACTGTTGACCTGTGTTTGGTCAGAATATATTATGTTTTTTAAGTTTTTGGTTATTATTCTGTCCCTCAGAATTTTGTGAGTGAACATTTTTGGGTTTATGTTTTGTAAATAATGAAAAGACATAAAAAACTTGAATGAATTACTGCGCTGCTGATTAATTCAAGATCTTATTTTGTCATAAAGTATTGATTTATCTGGAAAGAAAACGTTGCTTTAATCTTGACCAATTTTAACATGTCATGGTTGACACTGTTGGTGGTGGTGATGGAGTATGGAGGCCACAAGGGGGCAGTGCAAACAAACTATGATTTGAACATTATACAGACTTACTTTCCACCAAATAACAAATACAAATAAAGACTGAGGTCTTTTTTCTTTTTAAATCTATTTTTACCCATTGAATCTGTGGTTTGGTGCTGAGCAGCTGCTACAAAATAAAAGTCTTTTAGAGATTTTGTTTGTCGAAAATGTTAAGACTTGAATTTCATAGATAGATAGATAGATAGATAGATAGATAGATACTTTATTCATCTCACAGAGAAATTCACAGTCACAGAGAAATTCACAGTCACAGAGAAATTCACAGAATTCATGTGTGTACAGAACCGCTGTCATGTTTTATATTGTTATATATTTTGTAGACGATTATGATTATGTAACCAGTAGAAAACAATTTTTGTCAGAGGTCATGATGGGGTGTTTTTGAAAAAAAAAAGTTGGGGTTTATTTTTCTAAGATTTTTTTTTTCTGAAGAAAACATTTTTTGGTCTATTTTTCGAAGATTTGTTTGGGTCTGTTTTAAGGAAAAGGTGTTGGGGTCTATTTTCCCCCTAATTTTTTTAGTCTATTTTTCGAAAAAAAAAAAATTTTGGGACTGATTTTCTGAAAAAAATAACATTTCTATTTTTTCAAAGTTTTTAAGAAAAAAAGTGTTGGGGGTCTATTTAAAAAAAAAAAAAGAAAAGAAAAGAAAAATCAGGTGTGATTTTCTGAAAATAAATGTTGGGATGTATTATTCGATTTTTTTTCGGGTCTGATTTTCTAAAGAAAACATTCTTTGGTCTATTTTTACAATATTTTTTTGGGTCTGATTTTCTGGAAAAAAAATTTGGTCTATTTTTAGAAGATTTTTTTCGGGTCTGTTTTTAAGGAAAATTTCCCCCAAAAAAATCTTTTAGATCTGATTTTCTGAAAAAAAAAAAATTGGGGTCTATTTTTGGAAAAAAAAATAAAAAAAAATAAATTCTGAAAAAAAGAACATGTCTATTTTTCGAAGTTTTTAAGTAAAAAAGTGTTTAAATTTTCAGAAAAAATTTTTTTTTCGAAGATTTTTTCTCAGGTCTGATTTTCAGAAAAAAAACATTGCTCTACTTTTTGAAGTTCTACAAGATTTTTTTGGGGGGAAAAATTATGTTGGGGTCTATTTTTTGATCTGTTTTTACAACAATTTTTTTGGGGTCTTCTTTTTATGAGAGATTTTTTCAGGTCCGTTTTTACGAAAAACAGAGCCTTTAAAAAAACAAAAAACAGAGGTTCCTGTCTGTGGATGACAACAAATAAAATAAAAGAGTTGTCGATAATGTACACGTCACATGAAGAGTCACCTTCTGCTTCACAGTTTCCTGAAGAACAGCAGGATTAACAGTTTTCTCCACTTCCACCAGTCGAATGTTGCCTCTGGTGATTTGACATCATTTCTCTCCGCCTTCTTACAATCCGATTTCAGTGCCTTGAGGAGGCCGGACCTCAGAGTAAAGACCAGACATGTGACAAAAACACTGGGCTGATTAATAAGAAAAGACGAGGAAACACAAGCAGAGCTGCTGCTTTGTTTTCTACACCCACACTTTGTAAGAATAAGTCACAGGTAGAAGCACAAAGGTCAGAAATGAATCTGGGCTCTGTGAAAACCAGTTGTCTCTTCACCTCAGAACAACATTTTGATGGAAATTGTTCAAATCGGCTGAAAATCGTAGCAGGAGGTGAAAGCAGTCGCTGGGATTTGGTGACTCAGCATTTCTGATCAAAGTCAAGACGAGAGTTCCACTCATTTTCACTGCGGGAAGTTTGTCAGTCGTTAACTGTTCTGATGAAAAATGTGGAAAACGGCCACCAAGTAACCACAGAAACAGAAAAACAATAACAGATGATCGATCGCTTTCGTTGGTCGGAATTATGCTAATTATGCTTGATGCAGCAATTGAAATTTGAATTGTGACCCCATTGGCTTTCCACACAAACGTCGTTGCACGTTAACATCACTACTGAATTGTTTTTTTTTACCATGCTCCCTGAACGCAGCGCCAATGTGAACTCTCTTCTGCCTTTGATCAGGCGAGAGTTTTTCTACAGGAGAAATTGTAGAAAATAGTGAAATATTTCCTAATGTATGAATATCAGAAAAATAACTTTGAACGGTAGCAGAATTGTTGAAATCGTGGAAACAGAAGTTCAGATCAAAGGCAGATTTCTTCTTCAATAGATAAAATTAATCGAATAACTGCGGAAATATAAAAACCATAGTCGGGAAACAGTGAGTCAGCATTTGTGCTCACGGTTCAGATGAAGGTTCCACTCATTTTCAATGGGGACATTGAATAAATAGGTTAAATATTTTCATAATGTAGAAGGTGATAGCTACTAAAAAATATTTAACATGAGAAAACAACAGATGACTCAGCATTCCTGAATAATTACCACTGGATCAGTGTCACATACTAATGAGCTGGTGTCTGGTTAGTGAGTATCAGGTGTTGATTGATTCGGTCGCTTCATTATTGGAATGAGATTCGTGTGAATGGTCTTTGACTCGCTCGCTCAGCGTGTTTCTCCACATTCCACACTGAGAGGAGGAGGAGTTTTTTTTTTCCCTCTGCAGCTTTACAATGTGATTTAGGTCATTGCCAAATTCTCTGTGCTCGTTCTGTGGCATCTGAACGATGTCCAATCTCCTGGGTCGGCAGAATCACCCCATGCCTGTTACCATGGGAAACAGGGCGAGACAGAACCTCCTCCTCCTCCATGTGTGTTCCCAAAGTAAATCTCCTCTTTCAAGGGCTGTGTGTGTGTGTGTGTTTGTGTGTGTGTGTGTGAGGGGGGGTTGGGAGGTAACTCTCGGTCATTCCTCTCTGCAGTGGTGGAGGTTCATGTGACACACACACACACACAGGTTTGTGCAGCTATTCTTCTCAGGACTCTGCATTGACTTCCATTCATTTAGACAAAGTCTTATCAGTATACGTACGGTACATATATATATATATATGTATATATCTGTATGTATGTATACATACAGATATATACGTGTATATTTATATACGTATATATCTGTGTGTATGTATGCATACAGATATATACGTATATAAATATATTTATTTATTTATTTATTTATTATATTATTATTATTTTACTTTATTATTTTTACTTTTTTTTGTCAAATTTTAGAAGACATCATAACCTATGACGTTTTTTGTCAAATTTTGTATTTAAAAAAAAAACTTTTTGTCAAATTTCAGATTTAAAAAAAAACCTTTTTGTCAAATTTTGGACGACATACAAACCTATGACTTTTTTTTGTCAAATTTTGGATTTAAAAAAAAAACATTTTTGTCAAATGTTGGACGACATACTAACCTATGACTTTTTTTTGTCAAACTTTGGATTTAAAAAAACAACTTTTAAATCAAATTTTTGACAAATATTTTTTTTTTACCTTTCTGTCTAATTTTGGACGACATACTAACCTATGACTTTTTTTGTCAAATTTTGGATTTAAAAAAAAAACCTTTCTGTCTAATTTTGGACGACATACTAACCTATGACTTTTTGTCAAATTTTCGACAAATTTTTGTCAAATTTTGGACGACATACTATGACTTTTTTTTGACAAATTTTGGATTTAAAAAAAAACATTTCTGTCAAATGTTGGACGACATACTAACCTATGACTTTTTTTTGTCAAGCTTTGGATTTAAAAAAAAAACTTTTAAATCAAATTTTTGACAAATATTTTTTTTTACCTTTCTGTCTAATTTTGGACGACATACTAACCTATGACTTTTTTTGTCAAATTTTGGATTAAAAAAAAAAACCTTTTTGTCAAATTTTGGACGACATACTAACCTATGACTTTTTGTCAAATTTTCGACCAATTTTTGGCAAAAATTTTGGACGACATACTAACCTATGACTTTTTTTTGTCAAATTTTGGATTAAAAAAAAAACATTTTTGTCAAATGTTGGACGACATACTAACCTATGACTTTTTTTTGTCAAACTTTGGATTAAAAAAAAAAACTTTTAAATCAAATTTTTGACAAATATTTTTTTTTTACCTTTCTGTCTAATTTTGGACGACATACTAACCTATGACTTTTTTTGTCAAATTTTGGATTAAAAAAAACAACCTTTCTGTCTAATTTTGGACGACATACTAACCTATGACTTTTTTTGGCAAATTTTGGATTTAAAAAAAAAAAGCCTTTTTGTCAAATTTTGGACGACATACTAACCTATGACTTTTTGTCAAATTTTCGACCAATTTTTGTCAAATTTTGGACGACATACAAACCTATGACTTTTTTTTGACAAATTTTGGATTTAAAAAAAAACATTTTTGTCAAATGTTGGATGACATACTAACCTATGACTTTTTTTTGTCAAACTTTGGATTTAAAAAAAAACCTTTTAAATCAAATTTTTGACAAATATTTTTTTTTACCTTTCTGTCTAATTTTGGACGACATACTAACCTATGACTTTTTTTTGTCAAATTTTGGATTAAAAAAAAAACCTTTCTGTCAAATTTTGGACGACATACGAACCTATGTCTTTTTTTTTGTCAAATTTTGGATTTAAAAAAAAAACTTGAATCAAATTTTCGACAAAATATTTTTTTTTACCTTTCTGTCTAATTTTGGACGACATACTAACCTATGACTTTTTTTGTCAAATTTTGGATTTAAAAAAAAAAAGCTTTTTGTCAAATTTTGGACGACATACTAACCTATGACTTTTTGTCAAATTTTCGACCAATTTTTGGCAAAAATTTTGGACGACATACTAACCTATGACCTTTTTTTGTCAAATTTTGGATTAAAAAAAAAACATTTTTGTCAAATGTTGGATGACATACTAACCTATGACTTTTTTTTGTCAAACTTTGGATTTAAAAAAAAAACTTTTAAATCAAATTTTTGACAAATATTTTTTTTTTACCTTTCTGTCTAATTTTGGACGACATACTAACCTATGACTTTTTTTTGTCAAATGTTGGATTAAAAAAAAAACCTTTCTGTCTAATTTTGGACGACATACTAACCTATGACTTTTTGTCAAATTTTCGACCAATTTTTGTCAAATTTTGGACGACATACAAACCTATGACTTTTTTTTGACAAATTTTGGATTTAAAAAAAAACATTTTTGTCAAATGTTGGACGACATACTAACCTATGACTTTTTTTTGTCAAACTTTGGATTTAAAAAAAAAACTTTTAAATCAAATTTTTGACAAATATTTTTTTTTACCTTTCTGTCTAATTTTGGACGACATACTAACCTATGACTTTTTTTGTCAAATTTTGGATTAAAAAAAACAACCTTTTTGTCAAATTTTGGACGACATACTAACCTATGACTTTTTGTCAAATTTTCGACCAATTTTTGGCAAACATTTTGGACAACATACTAACCTATGACTTTTTTTTGTCAAATTTTGGATTTAAAAAAAAAAAGCTTTTTGTCAAATTTTGGACGACATACTAACCTATGACTTTTTGTCAAATTTTCGACCAATTTTTGGCAAATTTTGGACGACATACAAACCTATGACTTTTTTTTGTCAAACTTTGGATTAAAAAAAAAACATTTTTGTCAAATGTTGGACGACATACTAACCTATGACTTTTTTTTGTCAAACTTTGGATTTAAAAAAAAAACTTTTAAATCAAATTTTTGACAAATATTTTTTTTTACCTTTCTGTCTAATTTTGGACGACATACTAACCTATGACTTTTTTTGTCAAATTTTGGATTAAAAAAAAAAACCTTTTTGTCAAATTTTGGACGACATACTAACCTATGACTTTTTGTCAAATTTTCGACCAATTTTTGGCAAACATTTTGGACAACATACTAACCTATGACTTTTTTTTGTCAAATTTTGGATTAAAAAAAAAACCTTTCTGTCAAATTTTGGACGACATACTAACCTATGACTTTTTGTCAAATTTTCGACCAATTTTTGGCAAAAATTTTGGACGACATACTAACCTATGACTTTTTTTTGTCAAATTTTGGATTAAAAAAAAAACCTTTTTGTCAAATTTTGGACGACATACTAACCTATGACTTTTTGTCAAATTTTCGACCAATTTTTGGCAAAATTTTGGACGACATACTAACCTATGACTTTTTTTTGTCAAATTTTGGATTAAAAAAAAAACCTTTCTGTCAAATTTTGGACGACATACTAACCTATGCCTTTTTTTTTGTCAAATTTTGGATTTAAAAAAAAAACTTTTGAATCAAATTTTCGACAAATATTTTTTTTTACCTTTCTGTCTAATTTTGGACGACATACTAACCTATGACTTTTTTTGTCAAATTTTGGATTTAAAAAAAAAACCTTTTTGTCAAATTTTGGACGACATACTAACCTATGACTTTTTGTCAAATTTTCGACCAATTTTTGGCAAAAATTTTGGACGACATAATAACCTATGACTTTTTTTTGTCAAATTTTGGATACAAAAAAAAACCTTTCTGTCAAATTTTGGACGACATACTAACCTATGCCTTTTTTTTTGTCAAATTTTGGATTAAAAAAAAAAACTTTTGAATCAAATTTTCGACAAATATTTTTTTTTACCTTTCTGTCTAATTTTGGACGACATACTAACCTATGACTTTTTTTGTCAAATTTTGGAATTTAAAAAAAAAACCTTTTTGTCAAATTTTGGACGACATACTAACCTATGACTTTTTGTCAAATTTCTGACCAATTTTTGGCAAAAATTTTGGACAACATACTAACCTATGCCTTTTTTTTTGTCAAATTTTGGATAAAAAAAAACAAACTTTTAAATCAAATTTTCGACAAATATTTTTTTTTACCTTTCTGTCTAATTTTGGACGACATACTAACCTATGACTTTTTTTGTCAAATTTTGGATTTAAAAAAAACAACCTTTTTGTCAAATTTTGGACGACATACTAACCTATTACTTTTTGTCAAATTTTCGACCTATGTTTGGCAAAAATTTTGGACGACATACTAACCTATGCCTTTTTTTTTTGTCAAATTTTGGATTTAAAAAAAAAACTTCTGAATCAAATTTTCGACAAATATTTTTTTTACCTTTCTGTCTAATTTTGGACGACATACTAACCTATGACTTTTTTTGTCAAATTTTGGATTTAAAAAAAAAACCGTTTTGTCAAATTTTGGACGACATACTAACCTATGACTTTTTGTCAAATTTTCGACCAATTTTTTGCAAAAATTTTGGACGACATACTAACCTATGACTTTTTTTGTCAAATTTTGGATTATAAAAAAAAAACCTTTTTGTCAAATTTTGGACGACACACTAACCTATGACTTTTTGTCAAATTTTCGACCAATTTTTGGCAAAAATTTTGGACGACATACTAACCTATGCTTTTTTTTTGTCAAATTTTGGATAAAAAAACCAAACTTTTAAATCAAATTTTTGACAAATTTTTTTTTTTTACCTTTCTGTCTAATTTTGGACGACATACTAACCTATGACTTTTTTTGTCAAATTTTGGATTAAAAAAAAAAACCTTTTTGTCAAATTTTGGACGACATACTAACCTATTACTTTTTGTCAAATTTTCGACCAATGTTTGGCAAAAATTTTGGACGACATACTAACCTATGACTTTTTTTTGTCAAATTTTGGATTAAAAAAAAAACCTTTTTGTCAAATTTTGGACGACATACTAACCTATGACTTTTTTTGTCAAATTTTGGATTAAAAAAAAAAACCTTTTTGTCAAATTTTGGACGACATACTAACCTATGACTTTTTGTCAAATTTTCGACCAATTTTTGGCAAACATTTTGGACAACATACTAACCTATGACTTTTTTTTGTCAAATTTTGGATTAAAAAAAAAACCTTTCTGTCAAATTTTGGACGACATACTAACCTATGACTTTTTGTCAAATTTTCGACCAATTTTTGGCAAAAATTTTGGACGACATACTAACCTATGACTTTTTTTGTCAAATTTTGGATTAGAAAAAAAAACCTTTTTGTCAAATTTTGGACGACATACTAACCTATGACTTTTTGTCAAATTTTCGACCAATTTTTGGCAAAAATTTTGGACGACATACTAACCTATGACTTTTTTTTGTCAAATTTTGGATTAAAAAAAAAACCTTTCTGTCAAATTTTGGACGACATACTAACCTATGCCTTTTTTTTTGTCAAATTTTGGATTTAAAAAAAAAACTTTTGAATCAAATTTTCGACAAATATTTTTTTTTACCTTTCTGTCTAATTTTGGACGACATACTAACCTATGACTTTTTTTGTCAAATTTTGGATTTAAAAAAAAAACCTTTTTGTCAAATTTTGGACGACATACTAACCTATGACTTTTTGTCAAATATTCGACCAATTTTTGGCAAAAATTTTGGACGACATAATAACCTATGACTTTTTTTTGTCAAATTTTGGATACAAAAAAAAACCTTTCTGTCAAATTTTGGACGACATACTAACCTATGCCTTTTTTTTTGTCAAATTTTGGATTAAAAAAAAAAACTTTTGAATCAAATTTTCGACAAATATTTTTTTTTACCTTTCTGTCTAATTTTGGACGACATACTAACCTATGACTTTTTTTGTCAAATTTTGGAATTTAAAAAAAAAACCTTTTTGTCAAATTTTGGACGACATACTAACCTATGACTTTTTGTCAAATTTCTGACCAATTTTTGGCAAAAATTTTGGACAACATACTAACCTATGCCTTTTTTTTTGTCAAATTTTGGATAAAAAAAAACAAACTTTTAAATCAAATTTTCGACAAATATTTTTTTTTACCTTTCTGTCTAATTTTGGACGACATACTAACCTATGACTTTTTTTGTCAAATTTTGGATTTAAAAAAAACAACCTTTTTGTCAAATTTTGGACGACATACTAACCTATTACTTTTTGTCAAATTTTCGACCTATGTTTGGCAAAAATTTTGGACGACATACTAACCTATGCCTTTTTTTTTGTCAAATTTTGGATTTAAAAAAAAAACTTCTGAATCAAATTTTCGACAAATATTTTTTTTACCTTTCTGTCTAATTTTGGACGACATACTAACCTATGACTTTTTTTGTCAAATTTTGGATTTAAAAAAAAAACCTTTTTGTCAAATTTTGGACGACATACTAACCTATGACTTTTTGTCAAATTTTCGACCAATTTTTTGCAAAAATTTTGGACGACATACTAACCTATGACTTTTTTTGTCAAATTTTGGATTATAAAAAAAAAACCTTTTTGTCAAATTTTGGACGACATACTAACCTATGACTTTTTGTCAAATTTTCGACCAATTTTTGGCAAAAATTTTGGACGACATACTAACCTATGCTTTTTTTTTGTCAAATTTTGGATAAAAAAAACAAACTTTTAAATCAAATTTTCGACAAATATTTTTTTTTACCTTCCTGTCTAATTTTGGACGACATACTAACCTATCACTTTTTTTTGTCAAATTTTGGATTTAAAAAAAAAAACCTTTTTGTCAAATTTTGGATTAAAAAAAAACCTTTCTGTCAAATTTTGGACGACATACGAACCTATGCCTTTTTTTTTGTCAAACTTTGGATTTAAAAAAACAACTTTTAAATCAAATTTTCGACAAAATATTTTTTTTTACCTTTCTGTCTGATTTTGGACGACATACTAACCTATGACTTTTTTTGTCAAATTTTGGATTTAAAAAAAAAAAGCTTTTTGTCAAATTTTGGACGACATACTAACCTATGACTTTTTGTCAAATTTTCGACCAATTTTTGGCAAAAATTTTGGACGACATACTAACCTATGACTTTTTTTTGTCAAATTTTGGATTAAAAAAAAAAACATTTCTGTCAAATGTTGGACGACATACTAACCTATGACTTTTTTTTGTCAAACTTTGGATTTAAAAAAAAAACTTTTAAATCAAATTTTTGACAAATATTTTTTTTTACCTTTCTGTCTAATTTTGGACGACATACTAACCTATGACTTTTTTTGTCAAATTTTGGATTAAAAAAAACAACCTTTTTGTCAAATTTTGGACGACATACTAACCTATGCCTTTTTTTTTGTCAAATTTTGGATTTAAAAAAAAAACTTTTGAATCAAATTTTTGACAAATATTTTTTTTTACCTTTCTGTCTAATTTTGGACGACATACTAACCTATGAATTTTTTTGTCAAATTTTGGATTTAAAAAAAACAACCTTTTTGTCAAATTTTGGACGACATACTAACCTATTACTTTTTGTCAAATTTTCGACCTATGTTTGGCAAAAATTTTGGACGACATACTAACCTATGCCTTTTTTTTTTGTCAAATTTTGGATTTAAAAAAAAAACTTCTGAATCAAATTTTCGACAAATATTTTTTTTACCTTTCTGTCTAATTTTGGACGACATACTAACCTATGACTTTTTTTGTCAAATTTTGGATTTAAAAAAAAAACCTTTTTGTCAAATTTTGGACGACATACTAACCTATGACTTTTTGTCAAATTTTCGACCAATTTTTTGCAAAAATTTTGGACGACATACTAACCTATGACTTTTTTTGTCAAATTTTGGATTATAAAAAAAAAAACCTTTTTGTCAAATTTTGGACGACATACTAACCTATGACTTTTTGTCAAATTTTCGACCAATTTTTGGCAAAAATTTTGGACGACATACTAACCTATGCTTTTTTTTTGTCAAATTTTGGATTTAAAAAAAAAACCTTTTTGTCAAATTTTGGACGACATACTAACCTATGACTTTTTGTCAAAATTTCGACCAATGTTTGGCAAAAATTTTGGACGACATACTAACCTATGCCTTTTTTTTTGTCAAATTTTGGATTTAAAAAAAATACTTTTAAATCAAATTTTCGACAAATATTTTTTTTTACCTTTCTGTCTAATTTTGGACGACATACTAACCTATGACTTATTTTTGTCAAATTTTGGATAAAATTTTTTTTTTTTTTGTCAAATTTTGGACGACATACTAACCTATGCCTTTTTTTTGTCAAATTTTGGATAAAAAAAAAAACTTTTAAATCAAATTTTCGACAAATATGTTTTTTTACCTTTCTGTTTAATTTTGGACGACATACTAACCTATGACTTTTTTTGTCAAATTTTGGATAAAAAAAAACCTTTTTGTCAAATTTTGGAAGACATACTAACCTATGCCTTTTTTTTTGTCAAATTTTGGATTAAAAAAAGAACTTTTAAATCAAATTTTCGAGAAATATTTTTTTTTACCTTTCTGTCAAATTTTGGACAACATACTAACCTATGACTTTTTGTCAAATTTTCGACCAATTTTTGGCAAAAATTTTGGACGACATACTAACCTATGACTTTTTTTGTCAAATTTTGGATTTAAAAAAAAAAACCTTTTTGTCAAATTTTGGACAACATACTAACCTATGACTTTTTGTCAAATTTTCGACAAATTTTTGGCAAAAATTTTGGACGACATACTAACCTATGACTTTTTCTTTGTCAAATTTTGGATTTAAAAAAAAAACTTTTAAATCAAATTTTCGACAAATATTTTTTTTTACCTTTCTGTCAAATTTTGGACGACATACTAACCTATGACTTTTTCTTTGTCAAATTTTGGATTTAAAAAAAAAACTTTTAAATCAAATTTTCGACAAATATTTTTTTTTACCTTTCTGTCAAATTTTGGACGACATACTAACCTATGACTTTTTGTCAAATTTTGGATCAATGTTTATTTTTTTTACTTTTTTTGTCAAATTTTGGACGACATCATAACCTCCGACTTTTTTTGTCAAATTTTGGATTTAAAAAAAACACCTTTTTGTCAAATTTTGGACGACATACTAACCTATGACTTTTTGTCAAATTTTCGACCAATTTTCATTTTTTTACTTTTTTTGTCAAATTTTCGATGAGATACTAACATATGACCCTTTTTTCTCAAATGTTGGACTTTAAAAAAAACTTTTAAATCAAATTTTGGACACATTTTTTTTTTTTAACCTTTTTGTCAAATTTTGGACGACATACTAACCTATGACTTTTTTTTGTCAAATTTTGGATTTAAAAAAAAATTTTTTTTGTCAAATTTTGGACGACATACTAACCTATGACTTTTTTTGTCAAATTTTCACCAATTTTTTTTTTTTACTTTTTGTTGTCAAATTTTGGACGACATCATAACCTATTACTTTTTTTTGTCAAATTTTGGATATAAAAAAACAACAACTTTTAAATCAAATTTTGGACAAATCTTTTTTTTTACCTTTTTGTCAAATTTTGGACGACATACTCACCTATGACTTTTTTAATGGAATTGTGGACACATTGTCCATGAAAACACCATGACGAACGCCGGGTGATTTTTACCTGAGATAATAAATACACCCCAAAAAAATATATCAAAACATGACAATATATGACACATTTGAGTAGTGTTTTAAACTGTCATGTCTAAGAAAATGAAAGAAAAGCATCATGAGGGGACCATTGTTTTTTTTATAGCTCTAGCTATACAAATTGTATAAATTATTATTGTTTTAATTCAATTTTTGAAACTAACATCAGTCCACATAATACATATCAAACATTCATTCATTTCTGCATAGTTTTTAACCCTTATAGTTCCACATTTTTGTCATGATGCATCATAAATAGTGATTTGAATGTGTTTCATTGAGGACGTTTTTGTGCGTAAGGTGTGTTACTGTGAGTATTTTAGTTAATGGTGTTTACAGTTGACTAAAAACAAACAAACAAAAAATACATGAAAGAACAGAGAGAACATTTTTAACACTATGCATGAAAAAAGGACAAAATATTCCTGAAATTAAAGGCCAAAAACACAACCTTGTGTCTTGGTGACGTGTTCAAAAGTTAACATAAAATTAGGGTCAAATAATAATTGTTTTGGTATTAATTGAACACAAAAACAGCAGAGATCACATTTTACAATAGTGTCGACATTAAGGTGAACTCATCATAATGTAATCAGTGCAGTAAGTAATAATTAACTAATGATTAGGAAACACACTGTACAAACCTGATGAGTTCATTTGTTACTCATTAATACCAAATAAAATCAGAAGAAGAAGAAGAGTTGGTATTATGGTCTGTATTCATATAGAGATTTTCAATTACAGTTTTCATCCATTCACACATCTTTCATACTGATTCACATGCTACAACATGTGGTTAAGTGTCTTGCACAAGGACAGGAATTGAACCCACAACCTTCCAGTTGAAAGACCACTCACTCACTCACTCACTCACTCACTCCCTTACACACACACTTACTCATTCACTCACACACTCACTTACTCACACACACTCACTCACTCACACACTCACTCACACACACACTCACTCACTCACTCACTCACTCACTCACTTACACACACTTACACACTCACTCACGCACATACACACACACTTACACACTCACTTACACACACACTCACTCACTCACTCACTTACACACTCACTCACTCACTTACACACACACACACTTACACACTCATGTACACACACTTACACACTCATGTACACACACTTACACACTCATGTACACACACTTACACACTCACGTACACACTCACTAACACACTCACACACGCACTTACACACACACTTACACACTCACTTACACACTCACTCACTCACTCACATACTCACTCCCCCACACACACTCACTCACTCACACACATTTACAAACTCATACACGATGCAACACGGGGTTAAGTGTCTTGCTCAAGGACACATGGAATTGAACCCACAACCTTCACGACCATTGAGCCACCCAAAAGTGTCTTCAATTTCTATCAAAGTCCTTTTCTGGTAACAAACTTGTACTTTTAGTCCATTTTACTCTTTTATTGTATCTTTAATCGTTTCTAATCTGAATTGTGCTTCATTTTGGGTTTTAACGTTGTTTGCGCTCAGTGGAGCTTCTCTCTCTCCCACGCAGAAAAAAAAAAAAAAGTCCATCGTGGCTCCTCCCACTGCTGTCATTGATCGTTTCAATAATCGCGCCACTCGAGCGCCGCTTTAAAAGTGTGAGGGCAGCCGCGGTCTCGAGCGCCGGGTGGAAAAAACCCCTCTTGCGTGGAGCTGTCTCCGTTACGCGTGGTGCTGAAGACGGTGCCACTCGCCGCATCATGTGGTGCGTCCTCTTCGTCTTTCTGTCTTATCTGGACAGGAACCTGGTGAAGGGACACTTCGTGGACGCGGAGGTGCAGAGCAGAGACATGTTGTCCGCACGCGGCGGCGGCGGCGGCGGCGGAGGCGGCACCTGGTGCGTAAAAGTGTCCGCGGCGGTGCGCGAGAACTCCCTGTACCAGGTGTCAGACGGAGCCGAGGTGGTGTCCTCTGTCCTCAGTCCCTCGGGAGTCCTGGTGGACTGCAGCGTCAGTGTGAACCACACGGAGGTGAAGGCGTTCATGCAGGAGTGCAGGCTGGAGCTGGAGATGGAGGAGGTGGTGGAGGAGGAGGAGGAGGAGAAGGAGATGGAGAAGGCGCGTTTTACGCGCATGAATGAAGCCAAAAGAATGTGTCGCGAGCTCCATGAGAGGAAACAAAAGTCTGGTGATGGGGACAAGGTTTTAAAAAGATCCAGGAGAGGCTTCACGTATCCTGGGACACTGTGGTGTGGAGCCGGGAACATGGCTGACCACTATGAGCAGCTGGGTAATGACCAGACACACTTTCAATTATTCCTCCACTTAACCTTTATTTAACCATAGCTTGGCCAAGAGGTCAGCAGCATAGTGAATATTAGGGATTTAGGAGACAAACAATGCATTTTGACTAAAACAATAATTTAACTGTGTATGAAGTTTGCTTGATATTTAAAGGTGCATTATGTAATAAATTTAAAGCAACTGGCCATAAAATCCTCCTAATATGTCACAGAGACTCAGGAATAATGTTCATATAACAAACTGAACTCACCAACAACAACAGTACAGACAAAATATTTGCATTAAAAAATATATTTTGCAGACTGCAAATCATGTTTTGGCATGTGGCGCAGTCTACAGTAGAGTCTCATCTGCTGAGCAACCACTGGTTGCCAGTTACATCAGAAAAGGAAACCTAAAAGACGTCTGTATTTTGAATTTGAATGTAGTAACTGTTTTTGGCCACATTCTTACATATGGTGCCTTTAAAGTGCAGGAGTTGAGGTCACACAGTAAAACCAGCCTTGTATAAAGTGCCTTAACCCTAGAACACCATCACAAACACCGGGTGATTTTTAATATAATAAATACACCCAATAAAAAGTACTTGTCATTTTCATGAAAATCACATAAATGTATTTGCTGTTTTCACCTGGTGTTCTAGGGTTAATAGAGGGATACTTGTTGCATGTTGCAGTGTGTGAATGTGTGAAAACTGTAGTGCAGCTACAGTAGTGCAGCTCATCCAGACTAGAAAAGCTCTATATAAATCCAGACCATAATTTAGGATATGCAGTGGTCAGTCTGGAGAGCGTTGCATGAACACGTGGAACAGAAAGACTGAAAACTTCACAAGAACAAAGAGAATTGTGGCTTTTCTGTAGATTTGGAGCAACTTGAGCCAAGTGTCTGTGTGACCTGGTGTTTTGCAGGAGACTTTGCAGAGACGGACAGTTGCTGTCGGACACACGATCACTGTCCTCACGTCATCCACGCCTTCTCCTCAAAGTACGGCTACGCCAACTTCAAGTGGCACTCCATCTGTCACTGTGACTGTGACACCGAGTGAGTCCAACTCTACTGCACGAGCTCACGTGGACGACATGAGGACACGTTTTTAATCCCATTATTTGGAGGGAAAATAAATATTCTCTATATTCTCTGTCATTACACACATTTTGTATCATGTAAAGTACTTTTTAACTTGCAAATGCCTCATGTTCCACTAAGAGCTGCAACTAAACTAATCCTAAATGAATAATCCCTTAATCCGAACCATTTGTTTGATTAATTGAGTTAAATGTTCTGGTTTCTTTACGTTTTTATTTGTCATTTAAATGTCTTTGGGAAAACACCAATAGGCCTTAAACACAACTTCTGTGCATTTAAAGCAGGGGTTCTCACAGTTTTGATACCTGAGGCCAATTTAGGAACCCAACATTGGACTGAGGGCCACCAAAGGAAAAAAAACTGAAATAAATAAATAATTTTAATGACCAGATTGCAGTTCTACAGTTTACACTTATTGGTCTGTATCCAATAATGTCCAATAAACATTTAACAAGCTTAGAAGCTCCTGGATTAAACTGTAATTCATTGCGGGGCCGCCAGAAATGTTTCAGTGGGCCGCCATTGGCTTGCGGGCCGCACTTTGAGAACCAATGAGTTAACGGAACAGTTCACAGAGAAAATAAGTGACAGATTATTAGATGATGAAAATGGTCGTGAACCGTTTCAGAATATAATGATTTCAGAGTCTTTCAAAGGCATTTTTGGTCGAAGTAATTTGTTGTATTTTTGTTTTTGATGACATGAAAACATCTCCAGCTTCACATGTCATGTCCACATGTTCTTGTTTCTTGGCTCCTGAACTGAATTTCCTGTCATTCTCACTATTTCCTGAATTTTATGGATGACAGAAGCAAGTGAATAATAACATCATCAGTTTGAGGGTTTATATAAGTGAAAAAGAAGTATGTAATGTGTGAATATAAACTAAATATTTTTGATCTGTAGATACAAAAAACAAAGAATGTCGCCCTTTTGAGATTTTAGGACACGTTTTTTTTTGCATTTTATGGATGAAAAAACGAATAATTGACAGATTATTCAATGATTAAAATAGACTTTAGTTAAAGAGCCGTTAAATCCCATCGTCTTTTCTTCTCTCTGTCAAACCGCAGGTTGAAATCTTGTCTGAGGAAAGTTAACGACACGTCTTCCAGAGTTGTGGGTCAAGCGTTCTTCAACGTTATCGGCGTGCCTTGCTTTGAGTTAATCTACGAAGAGCAGTGTGCGGAGCGGCACTGGTATGGCCTGTGAGTACGCGCACACCCACGAGATCAACTTTTAAGAAGCTTTGTGACATAACTCTGCGTTCAAAGCGCCTCACAAATCCTCTCGTTCGTCATTTCCCCCCCTCGCTCTCCCCCCATTTCCTACGTAGGTGTAAGCGATACGAGAAGCTCCCCATTGCCGTGATGAAAGAGGCGGTGCCCTACGACTACGGCGGGATCGGTGTCATAGATGAGCTGACGTTGGCTCCTCCCACCAGGAAGAGCGAGGCGGAGGCGGAGGACGAGGAGAAACCCGAGAGCGCGACTCAGTCCGCGGTGTCGGGCCACGAAGAGCCTTCGCTCACCAACGTCGTCACGGCCGCGGAGGACTTCATCAAAGTCCTCGCCACCGTCTCCACCTCCCAAAGCTCCTCCGACTCCGACAAAGGCGAGACGCAGAGCTCCGAGAAGAAGAAGAAAAAGAAGAAGAACACGGCGAAGAAGAAGAAGACGAAGAAAACCAAGAAGCAAAAAGGACAAGGGAGGAAGAGGAAGCAGAAAGCCGAGGCGGGCGCTAAAACCGAGGAGGGCGCCGCGGTTTCGCCCCCGGGCGGCAAAACGGGCGACGTGATCGCTCTGAGTAACTTCATCAACGAGTCGCACAAACACGACCAGTCGAGTAGGAACGAAAACAGAGTCGCTGACGGCGAATATGAGCTCCGGGGAAAAGATGAGCCCTACAATGACGTCATGAAAGATGAACCAGCCGAGGACAAGGACACCGTTCCCGCTACGTCGCCCGTGATCGTCCGGAAGAAGCCGACAGTGACGGACGCCGATTCTCCGACGGAAGGAACCAAACCTTCTACTTCGACAAACACCGCGGCGGTTCCCCTGAAAGGAAAAATGAAAGGGCCGAGGAAGGGAAGGAGAAAGAAGCACGAGAAAGTTCCTCTTCTTTCTTCTGAGAGGCTCGTGACGAACACAACAGACAACTCAGGCGGCACTTCTGCCCCCGCCGCCGTTACCATAACGACTGCGACGCAGGCCGAGCAACAAAGCCTTGAAAAAGGACCCGTCGGCGTTGGAATCCCGAAAGTCAAAAGGAACAGGTCAAAGGAGAGAGGAGACAGAGAGGGGAGGAAAAAGAGAAGAAGAGGTGGCACCACCCAACATCTGAAAGTGATCCCTCTCCACGGGGCTTCAGACGTTACAGCGGCCTCCACCGCAGAGCTGCAGGTTTCTCACCGGCTGGACGTTGACGCCACAGCTTTGAACTCTTCCTTTAGTGTTTTGAAAAGGTCCAAAGAGACGGGAGTCAAACGGCGGAAAACAAACGCGCCTCCTTCAGAAGAGTCTTACGATAACATCGCGCCGTTTATTGAAACAACTCCCGACTCCAGCGGCGGCCCGAACGTCAACGCAACCGCCGGTCGTCCCGCAGGAGGACTCCCGGACAGTGAATGGAAGCTTTTCACAACAGCGGCCCCTACAGTTCACGCGCCGCGTCACCGGCACACGTTCGGACAGCAGAGGGAGTGGAAAAAGAAACCCTCGGCTTCAGCCGCGGCCGCTCCCTTCGACGACGGAGCTTCCGTCCGAACTGAACGCACGCCGGCGACGTTCACGACCGCGCGATCCGAAGTCGCCGCCGCCGAAGAGCTCGGTCCGCGGAGGTTTGAAGCGACTCGCTGGACCACGTCAGCGTCTCCCGACATGAGCCCGATTCAGCGTTCCATCGAGAGAGCGAAAGCACAGTTTAACAGGAAGAAGAGGAGGAAATCTGCGACGTCCTTCAGGCAACAGTGAGCCTCGCTGCGAGCTCCGCGACCTCCTTAGGTTTACCTTTCAATGACCTAAATTACACATTTAAATCAATGAAATAAAGTCTTTGGTTCAGCATTTCAGTCTCAAACAGTTAAGATTTTCGATTGTATTGTGAGAATCACTTAATTCTGCATGTCTAATAAAACAATTCCAAGTGATTATAAATGTATCGCACAGTGTTTGTGTTTGTGTGTGTTTGTGTGTGGTGATAACGAAGGAAAATCACAGGTTTAAATCATCACATTGATTCAGTTCCGATTCAATAAAGGTACAATTTGCAGGTTCACATTCAAAACTACAAGAGTCTTGAATTTGACTCCGGTGTGAACATGACCGTATTAGCCTTTAGCATGTGTCAACTGTGCTAATTAAACATCAACTATGATGTGTACGTTCATGAGCTCAAGACATGATGGTAGATACAGAATGTGTTAGACCAGGGGTCTCAAACTGGCGGCCCTGGGGCCACATGTGCCCCCCCCCCCCCCACTTGATATCATGTTATAATGAAAACATGGCCCACGACCTCACCGTCTATTAAAGACGGTGTGTAGCTGAGTCACAGCTGCCAGCGAGGTGATAGAATATAATATACGTTTGCTAGCAATGTTTTTTTTATAACACTAATAATAAGACATTTGGTCATAATTATCCCATAAACAACATTCCATTACATATATAAATACACTTGTTAGGGCCCAAGCCACGAATGGCAGTGGCCTAAAAACGGTACGAATTTTAATTACTGTGTTAGAGTAGCCGTTTCCAGTCTTTAAGCTAAGCTAGCTTAAATGTTAGCGGTAGCTTCATATTCAGCATGACAATAGTGCTAATTTTTAAAAAAAAAGATATCTGGCATGTAAGCTAACATGTTGAGGCACAATGGGGAGTGTTTTGATACAGTAAGTCTAGCATGCATAGTTTTTCAGTACTGTTAGCAGTAGCTTCATATTTAGCATGGCCACAGTGACAGCAAGATTTGTCTAAATTAAACTATATCTGATGATCTAGTCTGTCTCAAATACAACCCTTTAAAAAATAAATACACTTCATATGAACCCAAAATGTACAACATAAATTTACAAAGACAAAAACAAAGCACATTTTCGCTACAATTTTAGCTAGTTTTACAAACACACAATTCAGTTTCAGTTAGTTATCTTTTAAAACTCTTTTTGCTTAATTTAATTTCAGTTAACAAAAATGTCTCTCACCAATAGTAAGAAAGCATTTTCCAAAAATGTGAAGATTTTGAGAATTTTGAGTTTCCTCCCGTGTGCACATTCCCTTTGTCGTCTCAGCTGGAATTATTAAACTCATACATAAGCAAACATAATCTGCTTATCCTGATTGTACAGTTTTTGATTACATTTTTTTCCAAACTGTGCCAACAAGAAAAAAAACCCCCTACTGTGGGTTTTTACATAGGGTTCATACATTTTACATTTGCTCTGAAGGACGACAGGCTTTAAATTTACAGCTACCACCTGCCTGTTACGCATTAACGCAGGGTCACATTCTCCACACAGATTAGACGCTCGTTTTGCACATATCCTTTCACCTCTACGGGCTGAAAATCCCCCGGATCAGCTGATTCTCACACTTTCATTAAAACAATCTATTCGGTCGAGTGAGAAGAGACGAGATGGTCGAATCAGGAAAAAGGCACGTTGGCATTTTGAGGAAAGATCGCACGGCATCAGAATAAATACTGTGCTGTATCTTTAGTCTGTGAACGGGTGGGAATGATGGAACAATACAGACTTTCATGCAACGGCTCAGGATTTTTTGGAAGACGTCCAAACGTTCGGAGGAATTCAGAAACAATAAGAAGCTGAAACAGCAGAACTTGGAACACAGTTACATGTGTGATAAAAAACCATTTCTCACAGTGAGAGGAGGGAAATTTTATATGCACATTTATGACGTTTGAGAACATATTCTGATATCATGTTTCTTTTGTATAAAAGAGTACTCTAACTACATCTGCACTTGGATTGAAACACTACTATTTTCGCTTTAGTACTTTTATTTTGGTGGCCTTTTCATACACTTTTTCATCTCTGCTAAGTTTTAATTCTGGGAAATATTCTGTACAAGGCTTTTCCTTCTTCTTCTTCTCCTATTAAATTCTGTCAGGCTGTACACCACTACGCTAAACACTGCCCTCTATGGTTCAATGTCCAGAATCACAGTTCTCCTGACTGTTGACTTAAGATCTAGAAAGAACATTTAAAGGCGCCATATGTAAGAATGTGGCCAAAAACGAGTACTACATTCAAATTCAAAATACCAATGTCTTTTAGGTATCGTTTTCTGACGTAACTGGCAACCCGTGGTTGCTCGGCAGATGAGACTCTACTGACTGTAATGATTGGTAGACGGCGGTAGGTGGCGCCACATGACGCCAAAACATGATTTCAAAACATAAACATGATTTGCAGTCTGCAAAATATTTTTTTTAATGCAAATATTTTGTCTGTACTGTTGTTGTTGGTGAGTTCAGTTTGTTATATGAACATTATTCCTGAGTCTCTGTGACATATTAGGAGGATTTTATGATTTATTACATAATGCACCTTTAAATTATGTAAAAATGACCACATTAGTGTTTTGTTGCGTAGGGTATTCACACAAGCCAACAGTAAATAAGTAGAAATCCATATTTCTATTCAAAGTACTGAGTACTTTTATTTTGGTGGCCTTTTCATACACTTTTCATCTCTGCTAACTTTTAATTCTGGGAAATATTCTGTATTACAAGGTTTACCCTTCTTCTTCTTCTCCTATTAAATTATATCAGGCTGTACACCAAGAGGCTAAACGCTGCCCTCTACGGTTCAAAGTCCTGAATTTCAGTTCTACTGACTGTTGATTCAAGATCTAATCAGCCAAAACATCCCCAAAATCTGCTATATTTACACACATCTGATGTAAAATAAACATATTTAAAATACATTTCATGAAATAAAACATTACACTATTAATATTGGTTATTCATAGAATCATGAAATATTAGAGCAAACACAGGATTGACCAGGTCTTTAAGACTTGACTCTCACCGTCTATAGCCGACGATTGCATTGTGTAACAGAGTGTGTGTTATAGAAAAGGACACAATAATGAGAGGACACACACACACACACTGTGTTCTCCTGCTGGAGGAAGAACCCAATAATCCATTACAGTCACCGCCGACGCAAAGAAGAATTTATTGACAAAGAGTAAATAACTCGCAGTGGTTTATTTGTTTTGTGCGACATTGACGGATGAGGAAGTGAATTCTCTGCTTCGAGTGAAAACAGCCTTTGTTTCTGCGATGGGAAGCAAAGCAGCTCATTAATGTACAGTTTACAGAGCACCAACCTGGACCTACTCGAGATTTACAGTATTCTGGCCAAACACAATTAGCTCCACCCCATTCTTTTAGTGGAACAGACAATACTGGGCCCTAAAACCAGAGAAAAACAGGCCACAAAATGGTAAAACTCAGCTAAAATGTTGGAAAGTTGATCCTGTCACAGAAGAAATGTTAACCTTAGAATAAGAGTTCATTTTCTTGATTAAGCTGAGTTTGAGATTATAAAACACACGGAAATCAGTATGCATCTAAACCAGATGATGTCCTGTGGCCCTACACTTATTTTAAAATTATAATAAAAACTGAATAACAGCATTTTATAATAATAATAATACATAAGTATGTATTCATCCCATTATTAAATCTAAAGTTTAACTATATATAGAAGCTTGTCTAGTGTTTAATTACAATTCTCAACATGTTTTTGTCATTTACAGAATTGTTTTGCATCATAAATGTTTTTTTTTTTGTGAACTATACATCAAAACAAACACTTTTATTTTGAAATGGTGAGCAATATCATCCCAGATATTTATAATTGCAACATCATGATGGATTATGAAGATATCATTTTAATTTTCTTGAGCTGTTGGACATTTATCACTTGACTCCAAACACTTTGGCTGATGTGTTCAGCCAATTTTACAACATTGTGGTGGATGACCACGACGTCAATCATTTGGAATAATGTGCCTGTAGTGACCTCTAGTGGAGGCTGGAAATATTTGTATGGCGTATATAACGTTCGACCACTTAAACTAATCTTTCTGTTCAGGAATGCAAGTCAATAACTATAATTAATCGAGAAGTAATCACATGTTTTACTATTGTTTTTGTAAAACAGTACATTTTTGGATGGATAACAATAATAATTATGTTTTAGCATTAATATATATATAAATATATATATATATATATATATATATATATATATATATAAATATACATATATGTGTATATATATATATATAGATTGAAAACAAAGTGAAGCCACAAATGTTTTTGTCTGTGTGATTATAGGTTTTATTGTTTATTGTGTGAGTACACTAAAAACTTTCATAAAGTATTTGTGTATGATGGGTTCTGCACTTATTTATACTTTATTATATACAATATAAAATACAAGAGTCATAGAAACTCAGGTTTGTTTAAGTTAATCTTACATGACAACTGGACTAAACCAACAATTACGTTCAGAGCGAGTTTGCCGTGGTCTTCCCCATCATGTTCTTCCTCGTGTTCTTCTCTGGTTTCATTAAGATGATGTAGCATTTTGGGATGAAAATGCAAAACAAGAGTCCAAAACTCGAAGCCAGGATCGCAAATATTTCTACGGCGACGCTCAGCTTCCCAGGAGAGCTGACGTAGGCCGGGATGAAGGTGATCCACACGGCACAGAATATCAACATGCTGAAGGTGATGAACTTAGCTTCGTTAAAGTTATCGGGCAGCGTCCGAGCCAGAAAGGCAAGGACGAAACACAGAACGGCCAGAACTCCTATATATCCGAGTACAGCCCAGAAACCCACAGCTGAGCCCAGAGCACACTCCAGGATGACCTTACCCTTAAGTTCTTGGATGTTCTTGAACGGAAAAGGAGGAGAACGCGTTAACCAGACGATACATATGACGACTTGCACGAGGGTGAAAGCCAGAACGCTGAGTCTCTGCTGAGCCGGGCCGAACCATTTCATCACGTCACTCCCTGGGAGTGTGGCCCTGAAGGCCATCAAGACCACCATGGTCTTCCCCAGGATGCACGAGATGCACAGGACGAACGTGATGCCGAACGCCGTGTGCCGCAGCATGCACGACCACTTGGACGGCCGGCCGATGAAGCTCAGGGAGCACAGGAAGCACAGAGTGAGCGAGAAGAGCAGCAGGAAGCTCAGCTCAGAGTTGTTGGCCCTGACGATGGGAGATTTCCTGTGTCTGAAGAAAACCAGCAACACCAACGCGGTCATGCACGTCCCGAAGAGGGACGCCGCGGTCAGGAGGGCGCCCATTATTTCTTCATAGGACAGAAACTCTACGTCCTTCTTCACGCACACGTCCCTTCTCTCGTTTGACCAGAAGTCAGGATGACAGTGCACACAGCTGACGGAATCTGAAAGTGATAATAATGATGAAACATAAGTTGATAATTATCTATCTTTTCTCGTCTTGATGAGCTGCATTACACAACAGTTTTTCGCATGCTGCAAAATAGGTGTTTTGATCAAGGAAACATATAGACGAGCAGAGCCAGGAATTGAACTCACAACCTTCCAGATCAGAAAAGTATTTTTGCTATTAAGTACAGTAAATGTCATATACTTTAAGACTTTTATTTAAGTAATATCATAAAAAAAAGTGACTTCAACTTCCACCAAAGTCATTTTCTGATCACATACTTTTACTCCCTTTAAAGTACTTTAGACAAGACTGGTAACATCTAATGTTATATTAAAGTTGAATAAATTCATTAAAGGTGCAACTGGTCATAAAATCCTCCTAATATGTCACAGAGACTTAGGAATAATGTTCATATAACAAACTGAACTCACCAACAACAACAGTACAGACAAAATATTTGCATTAAAAAAAATATTTTGCAGACTGCAAATCATGTTTAAGTTTTGAAATCATGTTTTTAGCATGTGGCGCCACCTACTGCCGTCTACCAATCATTGCAGTCAGTAGAGTCTCAGCTGCCGAGCAACCACGGGTTGCCAGTTAGGTGAAAAAACAAAACCTAAAAGACCTTGGTATTTTGAATTTTAGTGTAGTAACCGTCATACAATACTATGTCGTCCAAAATTTGAAAAAAAAAATTGTAGGAAAATTTTTGGTCCAAAATTTGACAAAAACTTCATACTACACTATGTCGTCCAAAATTTGAGAAAAAAAAATATACCCAAAATTTTACAAAAACGTCATACTATACAATGTCGTCCAGAATTTGAAAAAATCTTTGACAAAAATGTTTTGGTCCAAAATTTGACAAAAACGTCACTAATACTATGTCGTCCAAAATTTGAAAAAAAAAATTGACACAAAATTTTGGTCCAAAATTTGACAAAAACGTCATACTATACTATGTCGTCCAAAATTTGACAAAAAAATTTGACACAAAGTTTTTGGTCCAAAATTTGACAAAAACGTCATACTATACAATGTCGTCCAAAATGTGAAAACAAAAATTGATGGAAAATTTTTGGTCCGAAATTTGACAAAAACGTCATACAATACTATGACGTCCAAAATTTGATAACAAAAATTGACGGAAAATTTTTGGTCCGAAATTTTACAAAAACTTCATACTACACTATGTCGTCCAAAATTTGAGAAAAAAAAATGTACCCAAAATTTGACAAAAACGTCATACTAAACAATGTCGTCTAAAATTTGAAAAAAAAAATGACACAAAATTTTTCGTCCAAAATTTGACAAAAACGTCATACAATACTATGTCGTCCAAAATTTGAAAACAAAACTTGACAGAAAAATTTTTGGTCCGAAATTTGACAAAAACTTCATACTACACTATGTCGTCCAAAATTTGAGAAAAAAAATGTACCCAAAATTTGACAAAAACGTCATACTATACTGTCGTCCAAAATTTGAAAAAAAAAATTGACACAATTTTTCGTCCAAAATTTGACAAAAACGTCATACTATACTATGTCGTCCAAAATTTGACAAAAAAATTTGACACAAAGTTTTTGGTCCAAAATTTGACAAAAACGTCATACTATACAATGTCGTCCAAAATGTGAAAACAAAAATTGATGGAAAATTTTTGGTCCGAAATTTGACAAAAACGTCATACAATACTATGACGTCCAAAATTTGATAACAAAAATTGACGGAAAATTTTTGGTCCGAAATTTGACAAAAACTTCATACTACACTATGTCGTCCAAAATTTGAGAAAAAAAAATGTACCCAAAATTTGACAAAAACGTCATACTAAACAATGTCGTCTAAAATTTGAAAAAAAAAATGACACAAAATTTTTGGTCCAAAATTTGACAAAAACGTCACTAATACTATGTCGTCCAAAATTTGAAAAAAAAATTGACGCAAAATTTTGGTCCAAAATTTGACAAAAACGTCATACTATACTATGTCGTCCAAAATTTGACAAAAAAATTTGACACAAAGTTTTTGGTCCAAAATTTGATAAAAACGTCACACTATACAATGTCGTCCAAAATGTGAAAACAAAAATTGACGGAAAATTTTTGGTCCGAAATTTGACAAAAACGTCATACAATACTATGTCGTCCAAAATTTGAAAACAAAAATTGACGGAAAATTTTTGGTCCGAAATTTTACAAAAACTTCATACTACACTATGTCGTCCAAAATTTGAGAAAAAAAAATGTACCCAAAATTTGACAAAAACGTCATACTAAACAATGTCGTCTAAAATTTGAAAAAAAAAATGACACAAAATTTTTCGTCCAAAATTTGACAAAAACGTCATACAATACTATGTCGTCCAAAATTTGAAAACAAAACTTGACAGAAAAATTTTTGGTCCGAAATTTGACAAAAACTTCATACTACACTATGTCGTCCAAAATTTGAGAAAAAAAATGTACCCAAAATTTGACAAAAACGTCATACTATACTGTCGTCCAAAATTTGAAAAAAAAAATTGACACAATTTTTCGTCCAAAATTTGACAAAAACGTCATACTATACAATGTCGTCCAAAATTTGAAAAAAAAATTGACACAAAATTTTTGGTCCAAAATTTGACAAAAACGTCATACTATACTATGTCGTTCAAAATTTGAAAAAAAAAATTGACACAATTTTTGGTCCAAAATTTGACAAAACGTCATACTATACTATGTCGTCCGAAATTTGACAAAAACGTCATACAATACTATGTCGTCCAAAATTTGAAAAAAAAAATTGACACAAAATTTTTGGTCCAAAATTTGACAAAAACGTCATACTATACTGTCTTCCAAAATTTGAAAAAAAAATTGATACAAAATTTTTGGTCCAAAATTTGACAAAAACGTCATACTATACCATTTCGTCCAACATTTGAAAAAAAATTTGACCTAAAAGTTTTGGTCCAAAATTTGACAAAAACGTCATAATATATACCATGTCGTCCAAAATTTGAGAAAAAAATTAGACACAAAGTTTTTGGTCCAAAATTTGACAAAAACGTCATACTATACTATGTCGTCCAAAATTTGAAAAAATCTTTGACAAATAAATTTTGGTCCAACATTTGACAAAAAAGTCATACTATACTATGTCGTCCAAAATATGATTTTTTTTTTTTACAAATTGAGTATAGCATGTTATAGCAACCTAGGGAAGTGATTTCAATGAAAACAAAGTGAGGACCGGCCAAAATGTCCTCACTCCGTAAAAATGACTCACTTTGTCGGTTAAAAACCCTCACTGGTCCTCAGTATGCCACAAGTACAAGAACACACACACACACACACACACACACACACACGCACACACACACACACACACACACACACACTGAAAGGCCCTTGTTCAAGCCAGGATTTTCACACCTTAAATCACCTTAAATCTGTCATGACTGTCTCTTAACTTGTTTCCAGGTTTTACAACTACAGCGCTCTGATAGTTTATCACATATATATTCTATATGTGACCCTGACACTAATCTATCAGCTTTAACACACACAGATTCATCTGATGTTGTTGTTTTAGCGTCTGAACCTTACATTTTAAAGGTGGATAATAGGGATGTGAATCTTAGGGTGGCTCACGAATCGATTCAAAATCGATTCTCGATTAGTGTGTTAAGGCAAATTATGACATCAAAACAATCCAGTTTGTATAAGATAATGTGATAATGTGATCACACAAAGGCAACATTAAGACAAAAGTTAACATTTATGCATTCAAAACAAATAAAAACTTACTTACTGTACAAAAAAATAACTTGCATGAATAAAAGCTAAGGCTAGCTGCCTTTTTCTCCCAGAAGTTACAAAAATAAACTGTACACAATTAACACAAACTGGTGTTTTGTGTGGTTTTTCAAAATAGAAAAGTAAAAAAATTTAAAAAAATAATAATTTATGGTAAAGTTTATGAATGAAAAATCGATTCACATAGGAATCGCGATTCTAATCATCCACGATTCTGAATCCATTGTTTCTCCCACCCCTAGTGGATAATATTTAAAGATTCAATTCTTGATTATATTTACTAATATTTTTCATATAGTTGTATTTTAAAATACAATAAAAAAAATTAAAAAAAAATAAAAAAAATATATATATATATATAGGCAATCACTCCGTGACTTCCCCAGCACAGGGGTCATTTTGGACGCCTCTCCACCCGAATACAATTCATCTTGAGCCACAAAACCCATTTGAACCATTAAATTAAGATATATATTCACATATATAGAGATATAAAAGAGCTGCAGTTTGTTGTTTTTATGACATTTAAGAACTACAAACCTCATAACAAAAGAAAACAACAAAAAAAACACTGGCACTATGTTGAAATAAACCACAGAATTTGAAATGACAAAACAGTGTTTTATGTAGATGACGCTTTGACAGGTTTGTGTGTAGAATGTGGAGATTTTGGTGTCACAGCAAAGTGAAGTGCAAAAACCTTTGATGCATTAGTGCATTAGTACTGGACCTGTGCTGTTGCTTATTTCTCCCTCTGCACATCTTATACAGTCAAAGCAGCACACAGGTTTTCCTTTGAGCAGAACCTTGCGAGTTCCTGGGGGACACGACTCACTGCACACCGACACAGGCACCTGCACCAAACAACATGTTTTTTTAAATTATGTTCTTCTTGTGCTTAAATCAAACATGTCTGATACAGTGTCACGCTGACGCTCACCAGTGTTGAGTTCTGAGCAAAAACCAGAGCTGTGTTCTGCAGACTGAGCTGTCTGTCTGCAGGCAAAGACGCGTCATACAGACCAGCAGTGACAAAGTCCACGGCTCCACGTCGCGTCGGCTGCCAGTTGATAATTTCATACTTTCCCGCCGGGTCTCCGTCCTCGTTAAAGTAAACCTCGTCTCCTTCCTTTGTGTTGAAGTGAGTCTTTTTAATGTGCTGTAAAATCTAAAGGTGATCATATCATTATCTCTTTAGAAATAAACAAAAAAACAAACAAACAAACACACTATAATTACCCATTCTCATCTTTTCATTTGTTTATACTTACATTCACTGTACATTGTATATATTTCCATATTGTCTACTTTATTATTGTATTGTACTTTTTATTGTTTATTTTATTTCATTTAGCTTATTGCCTATTTTACTATTTTATTTTATTTACATCTGTATATCTAGTTCTTGTTTCCTCATGCTGTATTTCTTCTTACTTTGCACGGAGCATCTGGAACAAAAACAATTCATCATTAAAATATTCAGATTCTGATTATCGTTATCTCACTTTTGTATGTTTTTGTTGCTATTGTTCAAATTAAATAAAAACACGTTCAGGTTTCAAACTCACGGTGTATGGATCCGGCTGCAGCTTGGTGTCACATGTTTGGTTGCAGCCGAGGACGCGGTGGAGAGCGTGGGCCACAGCGTACACGCCTTTGTAGACGTTGTTAAATATAGGCATGAGTGACATGTCGGTGAAGCTGTTCATGGCTCCGGTCACGACCTCGTGGCCGGTACATTCTCTCCGACTCCCCAGTGACGACGACGACGACGACGACAGTTTCGATTGCTTGAACTTGCAGCTGAACATCGTCTCCCAGAACTTGGTGAAAATGTCAGTACTTGTTGAATTGAGCGGCTTCACGTCCAGCATGAACTCTCTCATGCCGCTGACGTGCGCTTTGGGGATGGACAGGCCTATGGCGCCGTCCAGAATGTGATTCCCGTCCAGTTTTGCAATCTGTGAATCAAAGATCCAGCTCTCGCTGCCGACCCACTGATACCCGGTCAAGTTATGCTGGGTCAACTCGTGTATGAGCACGTCCATATCAAGGTGGTGGAGGAAAGCGACGATTACCCGAGAGGTGGACGCTTTAATGGTGTCAATTATCTTTTGTATTTTGTCTGCTGGGTCTGTTCTAAAAACAGACACCGAGTACTCCAGACAGATGCCCAGCTGCTGTGCCGTCTCTGTGAATATTGCCATGCCGTTATTACCGTAATCATCGTTGGTTCTGATCGCTCCCACCCAGGTCCAACCAAAGTGCTTGACCAACTGGGCCAAAGCTCTGCTCTGGTAGTAGTCGCTGGGTATCGTTCTGAGGAAGGACGGGTACTTGGTTTTGTCACTGAGACAAGCACAGGTGGCAAAGTGGCTGATCTGAAAGAAGATGTAGGGAAAAAATAAAAAGAGAAGTCGCTGAAATTATCATTTTTTTAGGAATCTAATTTAAAGATGAATTTAAACCCACCATTGGTATATGAAATGGCCCGATGACAGTAGCTATGGGCATACTGAGTGAAGAGGATGTTTCTCCCATGATGGCGAGCACCTGTGCAGGTCTCATGCACGGTGTGCTGGAGGGAGCAGATATGACTTCGTTACCGTTCGCCAGTGCCAGCGCAGCTCTCACACCTCTGGCAACGGAGCTGCAGGTGTCAAACAGCTTATAGCCCAGAGAGATGGAAGGCAGTAAGTCTGTGGAGTTATTAATCTCCTCGATGGCAAAACGCATCGCCTGAGCAAACTGGAACCCCCTGAAATTCAAACTGAAGGCAAACGTGTACGAGTAGCAGTTGACAACAGTCCAGTCGTTCGTGGATCAAATGTGACATTAACACAGATTTCCACAGTATAATTTACCTGGTACATTCCAGTGGCGACGGCTCGTGGGTGAAGTCTTCCCGACTGTTTTTCCAGCTGCTGTGGAAAGAGAAGAGTCCTCCCAGCATGATGTCCCCGTCCTTCAACAGCTGAGGGTTCTCAGGATCTCCTCTCTGTCTGCACAGCAGCTCCTCAGCCGCAGAGAAAGACGCCACCAACAGCAGCTGTAAGAGTGCACAGCCTTGTTCTGGCCACCTCTGCATGGACGTCATGGTGTCGCAATGAAACCACAAGCAGGCGTCACATGAACCTCAGTGTAAATCTGAGTCTACGCTGGCATTTATACATTTCTGCAGCTTCCAAATTAATTTTTTCGTCTCTCTGGGACGAGAGGAGGGAGGTGTTTGTCTCATGTAGTTTGGAACAAAAACATCTTAAACAATAGGAAAGTGTGTTTACATGCGTGTTAAAAGTCCGATTTTGTCATGTAAACACGTTAGTCCGACCAACATCGAGCTAGTCTTAGTCGGACTAACATACACTACCGTTCAAAAGTTTGGGGTCACAGAAATTTCCTATAAACTCTATACATTGTTAATGTAAACGAATATTCTAGCTGCAAACGTCTGGTTTTTAATAGAATATGTACATAGGTGTATAGAGGCACATTTACAGTGTTCTAATGGAACATTGTGTTTGCTAATCACGTTAGAAGACTATTGGATGATTAGAAAACCCTTGTGCAATGATGTTAGCACAGCTGAAAACAGTTCTGCTGGTTCTTTGACGACAGCAAAGTTTCACAAAAATTATAATTTTGAATACAAATCATTATTTCTAATCTTGTCAATGTCTTGACTATCCATCCATCCATCCATTATCTACCGCTTTATCCTCCACCAGAGGGTCGCTGTGCCTATCTCAGCAGACATTGGGCGATAGGCGGGGTACACCCTAGTCCATCACAGGGTCACATATAGAGACAAACAACCATTCACTCACACTCTCACACCTACGGTCAATTTACCAATTGAGTGACCAATTCACATAATCTCCATATCACATGTTTTTGGACTGTGGGAGGAAGCCAGTGAACCCAGAGAAAACCCACACACACACGGGAGAACATGCAAACTCCTTGCAGAAAGGCCCTTGTTCCGAAGTTGTTCCAAACGGGGCTCGAACGCAGGAACCCGGGTCTTCTTGCTGCAAAGGCAAGACTGCTTACCACTACACCAACTGTGGGCCCTGTCTTGACTATATTTTCTACTTTCTATTTTGCCACTCTTGAATGAATAAAAGTGTGAATTTTAATGGAAAACACCAAACTTTTGAACGGTAGTGTACCTGGATAATGCGATTCATATCCCAAATAACCCCACATGTATACGCTTAGTCAGACTGGAGTCAGACTTGGCGTTCTGCACACGCACCAAAGCTCAGTTGAAGTTTTCAGGAGATGATGTGTAAACTGCAGTGGCAGCTCGATCTAACTTGTATCTCGCCGTTTATTTTTAACAGGAAACTGATACAATACGCACTAGCTTACAGAACATGACACAGTGCCACCTACGGAGGTGGAGTCAGGCGTACATGGCCAATAAGTAGATTTTCTCCACCGAATGTCTCCAATTTTGATAATTAAAGCCCCTTTCAAGAAACCCAAAATTGGCTACAGGGGGTTGGTGAAGCGACACTGAAAGCTCTGTTGCTGAAGTTTTGCCGACAGGTGTGGGGGATGGAGAGGAGACAGAGGTCAGCAGACAGACCTCAGGTCTCAGGGAGGGATGTTTGCACATGAAGGAGGTCAGAAAGACAATGTGGAGCAAGTGAATGAAGAGACTTGTAGCAGAGGAGGAGAAGCTTGAAGATGATCCGGAACTAAAGGCCCTGGTTTACTTCCGCACAGTGCCTTCGCACGAGCCTGTTGCGCAAAGGTGATGCCAAAAGCGCCGCTCAGTGGGCTGGCCTATCAAGGTCAGAGAACATAGGAAACCAATTGTCGAGGAGAAGAGCAGCAAGAAACTCTGCTCAGATTTGCTGAAAATCTCCAGACGCCCAAACAATGAGAAGGAAGTGAGGAGGGTACCCATGGTTTCTCGGGCAGACAGGAACTTGATCATATTTGGAATTTGAACAAACTGGCTCTTTTCTTCATTTGACCCGTACTCCAGTGGACACTGAGAGCATTCTGCAGAATCTGGATGGAAAACATAAATCTTTGAAATGTGTTTTTGCAGTGAGATAACTGAGCCATTAGAACTTCCTGACCAACACAGAGTTATCTTCATCCTTAATAAAGCTCGAGAAGCCAGATTTCAAAACACAGGATAAGGTGTTGATATTCTATTAAATTAAATTCATTTTTATTTGTATTGTGCCGAATCATAACATACATTATCTCAAGGCACTGTACAAACACAACATCATGCAGAGCAGAGAAACCCAACAATTCACACAATGAGAAAAAAAACCCTCCCATCAGAAGATGTGCAGCCATCTGCCTCGACCGGTTGGGGTGAAAGGAACAATGGGGGACAGAGGAGAGGTGATGGACAGAATGGGGGAGATGAGGTAAAAACTGCTGAAATAGAGCAGGAGGATATCCTTTAAGTTCATTGGTGAATGGTTGACTGGCAGAAGAACCTTTAGGGTTTAGGTTGTAATTTCGGGACGTATCATCAGTAGTGCTTCTCTAGATCTTAGCGTGTTTCAGCCTTTCACCAGCAACAGGTTGATCGGTCCTGAGCCTGCGTCCCATGCCCAGTTGTTCTTGAGAGTCACCTTGTTGTCAAGTGGCGTACATCACATCGGAGGGTTGTGATGTTCCTCGAGTAGAGCTGCATACCTCCTGGGTTGGTCACTGCTACCGCTACTCTCTCAGCTGTTTGATCGTAGATGTTTCCACAAACCCTTTGCCTCCACTGGGTGAACTTCCGTGTTCCAGCTGAGATCTTGTGCTTCAGCAGCTAACTCAGCATAGAACAGGTGTTTTCGCTCGTATGCCTCGTCCACGGAATCCTCCCAGGGTTCTGTGAGCTCGATGATTTAGACCTCCTTTAGAGAAGGAGACCACAGAGCACCAGATCGTCTTCAGGTGGTGGTGGCGACCTCTGGAGGAAACACCAGCTGTTGGCCAAAATCCACTGGCAGCTTCCAGTCATGTGCTAAGTACGGTAAAGACAAGGCCAAAGCATACGTTTTTTTATTATACCCGAAATAAATGTGTCTTCCTTTTGTGTCGAGCTTTGTGTCAACATGAAGCCGGGTTGATTGATTAATTCAAGGAGAAGGGGTGAGATTAAAGCATTTTTAAACTTCTGTCAAACAGATGTCGATGGACCAGAGCTGCCGGACTTTTAGATTCGATTATCTCCAATAATAAACATTAAAGTGTGCTTGGTGGTGAATATTGATTCTGCAGCTCATTGTTTGTGAGTCACTTGTTTTGAAAGAGTTTGTGGTCACCTCTAATTAAATCTCAGATTTAATTGTTTTCCAGCAGAACAGCTGCTGAGCTTCTGTTTCACAGCCTGAGGCGCGGATGTCGTCAGTCGTATCGGAAACACTTGCTTGTTTTTTCTTGTCCCAGATCGGCACTTTGTTTCACCCTCGGCCTCCTGGGAAAAACATGTTAATTGGCAGGTTTGAGAAGGTGATGTGATGACACTTAAACAATAACAAGTGTGATGCACCTCACTATATGTTGTTAAAAAACAAACCAAAACAACAACATCTGCAAGGTTAAAGTAATGTTCATAACATTTTCTATAACATTTACTCTCGAACTATGATGTATTATGATGTTATATTTATTTATTTTACAGATAAAAAGGGACATTTCAGTAACTGTTTAAATTTCATATTTTTCTTTCATATCCTCAATTAACATTATATTAATATTAATCTTATGTCACTCCCACAGCTGAGTGTATGACCTTTTCCCAATTAAAAACTGGTTTTATACTTGCATGCTTACTTTCTTGTTGAGATTTAACCTTTTTGGGTTTAGTAGAAAAGTTAATTTTAATACAAAGCATGTATTAATAAATGCAGAATTGACAGTAAATTGTGTTTTTCTGGTGAAAATCACATACGTTTTGCACAAACATGTTTCACCAAGAGCACGGTCTGAACTATAAAAGTATGAATGAAAAAATACTGGATGAATGTATATGCAATTCTTTCCTCCCATCCTTAACATTACTTATCTTTATCTTATTATTTTTTAACTCGTCTTTGTGTCTTTGTTTTTTCAGGACTTTCACACAAAATTCCCAATTTTCCAAGATTTGGAAAACAACATCTCAAGACCTGTGCAAGTGCCTTGTACAATAAAATGACTACGAACTGGCATTAAAAAACATAAAAGCTAATCTCAAAAAATGTAAACATGATGATGCCTGTGCTCTAATTGTGAATTGGTGACATTTGTCAAACAGCTGAACTGAACGTATCGTGAGAGTCTACGAGAGCGACGGTGTGAAGGGGAAACAAACATGGAGGACAAGTGGTTCAAAGATAAATCAAAGAAGAAAAGACGGGTATGAGTGAAGTCATGGAGGAGTCGACGTTGGTATTGTTGTTTAGATATTCCCTGTGTTCGCTCTAACACTGAGCTACCAATGAGGACAGGTGAATGATGGGGACACGTGAACGATGGGGACAGGTGAACGATGGGGACAAGTGAATGATGGGAACATGTGAATGACTGTTGAGGACAGGTGAATGATGAGGACGGATTAATGATGATGGGGACAGGTGAATGATGATGAGTACAGGTAAATGATGATGGGGACAGGTGAATGATGATGAGGACAGGTGAATGATGATGACAGGTGAATGATGATGAGTACAGGTAAATGATGAGTACAGGTAAATGATGATGGGGACAGGTGAATGATGAGGACAGGTGAATGATGATGACAGGTGAATGATGATGAGTACAGGTAAATGATGATGGGGACAGGTGAATGATGAGGACAGGTGAATGATGATGGGGACAGGTGAACGATGAGGACAGGTGAACGATGATGGGGACAGGTGAACGATGAGGACAGGTGAATGATGATGGGGACAGGTGAATGATGATGAGTACAGGTAAATGATGATGGGGACAGGTGAATGATGATGGGACAGGTGAATGATGAGTACAGGTAAATGATGAGGACAGGTGAAGGATGAGGACAGGTGAATGATGATGAGTACAGGTAAATGATGATGGGGACAGGTGAATGATGATGGGACAGGTGAATGATGATGGGACAGGTGAATGATGAGTACAGGTAAATGATGAGGACAGGTGAAGGATGAGGACAGGTGAATGATGATGAGTACAGGAAAATGATGATGGGGACAGGTGAATGATGATGAGGACAGGTGAATGATGATGGGGACAGGTGAATGATGATGAGTACAGGTAAATGATGATGGGGACAGGTGAATGATGATGGGACAGGTGAATGATGATGGGGACAGGTGAATGATGAGGACAGGTGAATGATGATGAGGACAGGTGAATGATGATGAGTACAGGTGAATGAATGATGAGGACAGGTGAATGATGATGAGTACAGGTGAATGAATGATGAGGACAGGTGAATGATGATGAGGACAGGTGAATGATGATGAGTACAGGTGAATGAATGATGAGGACAGGTGAATGATGATGGGGACAGGTGAATGATGAGGACAGGTTAATGATGATGGGGACAGGTGAATGATGATGGGGACAGGTGAATGATGAGGACAGGTAAATGATGATGAGGACAGGTTAATGATGAGGACAGGTTAATGATGATGGGACAGGTGAATGATGGGGACAGGTGAATGATGATGAGGACAGGTGAATGATGAGGACAGGTGAATGATGATGAGGGCAAGTGAATGATGAGGACAGGTGAATGATAATGTGTACAGGTGAATGATGGGGACAGGTGAATGATGATGAGGACAGGTGAATGATGATGAGGACAGGTGAATGATGGGGACAGGTGAATGATGATGAGGACAGGTGAATGATGGGGACAGGTGAATGATGATGAGGACAGGTGAATGATGATGAGTACAGGTGAATGAATGATGAGGACAGGTGAATGAATGATGAGGACAGGTGAATGATGATGGGAACAGGTGAATGATGATGAGGACAGGTGAATGATGATGAGGACAGGTGAATGATGGGGACAGGTGAATGATGAGGACAGGTGAATGATGGGGACAGGTTAATGATGATGAGGACAGGTGAATGATGATGAGGACAGGTGAATGATGGGGACAGGTTAATGATGATGAGGACAGGTGAATGATGATGAGGACAGGTGAATGATGATGGGGACAGGTGAATGATGATGAGCACAGGTGAATGAATGATGAGGACAGGTGAATGAATGATGAGGACAGGTGAATGATGATGGGAACAGGTGAATGATGATGAGTACAGGTGAATGATGGGGACAGGTGAATGATGAGGACAGGTTAATGAATGATGGGGACAGGTGAATGATGATGAGGACAGGTGAATAATGGGGACAGGTGAATGATGGGGACAGGTGAATGATGATGAGGACAGGTGAATGATGATGACTCGTGAATTGGCGTTAATAAAGGTCCCTGAGTGAGTGACATTTGTGACCTTTGACCCGTGTTGACTGATCACATATTTTATTTTGTCACATTCATTTGTAAAGTTTTGCCTTTAATTAATTTGTGTCTCATTGTTTGTGATTTATGAACCTTGTTAATGAAGTAACTAAGTAAAATGTACTCTGGGCACATTTTAGACAAGCTAATGTTTTACCTAAGCCTAACCCTAACCCTTAACTTGAGTACATTTTTAGACGAGTACTTTTACTTGTAAAAAAAAGTTTTGTTGTATCCTCCGATAACAATCTAGGTCTAAAATGTTTAATTTCCAAGTATTTCAACAAGTGCATTGAGTTTTGTGACGTCTCCTGAGCATCACACTGAGACACATTAACTCAATAAAGAAAGCTATTTGCCTGAGGCAGCACAACATGGTTCATGTAATAGTCCCTTCACTTCATACCTGCAGGGTTTGTCCTTGTGATGATATCCTTAAGACCCAAATGACTCATTATAGACATATAATGATAACGTTTATTTCATAATTATTTCCTCTAACTATCTTTGTTACTCGTTACTATCAAATACAATCAGAAGAGTTGGTATTATGGTCTGTCTTTATACAGAGCTGTTCTAGTCTTGATGAGCTACGGTTTTCACCCATTAACACATCTTTCATACCCATTCACACACTGCAACAAGTGTCTTGCTCAAGGACACATATGAACTAGAAGAGCCAGGAATTGAACCCACAACTCACCCTACCACTGAGCCACCACGGCTCAAGCCTGACCCCCTTTTTAATACTTTTACTTTTTCTTCTAAAACTTGAGAACATTTTATATCAGAAAATTACTTTTGATACTTTAGTACAGTAAATGTCATATACTTTCAGACTTTTAATAATAAGTAACATACTTCTCTTCTTAAAGGTATAGGCGCCTTATCTGGAAATTATTGGATTGGATCAATTCAGGATAAGAATAGTCAACTGAGACACTCTACCTATTTATTTTATTTTTTTACCTTTTATATTATTTTGCTATTTAACTTTTTTATATTATTTCTATTGATTTTACATTTTACCTTGTTGTTGTGCCTTTAACTCTGCAAAACACTTGATTTTAAATGTGCTATAGCAATAAAGTTGACTTGACTTGATCACAGTGGCTAATGCCTGCACACTTCCCCCATGTACCTCTTTATTTATGTGCTTGCTCCATCACTGTGTGAACCATGAGATCTTCCCTGGAAAAATGTGCCTGTAGTGACCTCTAGTGGAAACTGAATAATCAAACAGTGTGGAAATGTAACCAGTGCAGTTCAACAAAATATCTAAAAACAGTCCATCAAATATTACATATTTTGATTTTCATCATGTCTGATATCACCTTTATTTTATTTCAAATTCAACATTTCTAAATTTCAAATTCATGTTTTTAAATTATTATTATTATTATTATTTTTTAACTATAGTGAAATCAATTTAAGTCCAATTTAATTTGAGGTTTCCTTACATAAGTGGTAGTTTATGTCAATGCTGCTGCACCAGAATGGACCTGTAGGTGGAGTAATCAAAGGTGGCACACGCTCCGTCTCTGATGGTGATTGGTCAGGGTTCCTATAATTCTATAGGAAGGATAAGTAAGATTTGGAACCATAAGTATTTTTTGGAACCATAAATGAAATTTGGAACTATAAGTAGCTTTTGGAACTATAAGTCAAATTTGGAACTATAAGTAGATTTTGAAACTATGAATAGATTTTTGAATTCTAAGTAGATTTTAGTTATTCATTACTGCAGCCATGTTCTGATAATGTGATGTTTATTATAGCCAGGAAAAAACTGTAAAAAATGCTGTTGGCCACGACTTTCCAAACAGAATCACCTGAAATACTTGAGAACCTTGATCCAAACACGCCCCCTGTTTTACTGCAGGTAATCTGCCCGTAATCTTCATCAGCAAACATGGAAATGGACAAAGTCTCATTAGAAAAGGTCTGTCAAACAAACACGCTCATACAGAAATAATCACGTTTTACTGTCAGTGATTACAAACGTGAACAAGTGCTTGTTTTGTCACGAAGGGAAGTCTTTAATCTGTCAAACTTTAACCACTTTAGATTAACTCATCAAAAACACTGATTTGCATATGTATCATTGTGAAATGAATTAAATAAAATTCAACTTTGATATAATGATGGTCCTAAAAATCACAATTATCAACTACTAATATATATCTATCTTTCTCATGTCTGTCTGTCTGTCTGACTGCTAGCTAACTACAAAGCTAGCTAGATATATAGCGCCTATTTATCTGATAGCAGCTCTAGAAAGTGTTGTGATAATGTTGTGACTGAGAGAGATCAATATTTTCTCAGCTGGTACTTCATATAAAACGTTTAAGAACCACTGATTTAAAATATTTATATTTTGCTTTTCTAATATTTCAATATGTTATTATTATTATAATAATAATATATTGCTACTAGATGTAATTAGTCATCATAAACCAGTCAAATGCAGAATGTGTCATGACAACAAATTTGCGTCAAAGGTAAAAGGGTGAAAGGTGATACGTGATCAATCATTTCAGCACTTAATACATGAGGATAAATACTTACTTACTAACAGCATTCTTACTTATTTCTTCCTAAGGATAAAAAACTGAAAAAATATTTACAGAACACAGGAAAAATACAAACTACAAAAACAGTTAATAGTTTCATTTACTTTTAAAAAAACACATTTAAATCAACACAGAGAATGAACAGTGAGAAGACGTTAAACACAGCTGGAATATTTAAGTTTATATCCTAAGACTAATTGTTCAGCTTTTGTCCCATGAGCAGGTTGATGGTCCCAAATGAATATGAATGAATGAAGTTAGTTAACTAAAACAAAACAAAACAGCCATAACGGGCAAGTTAGACATTTGGTTAATGAGTTTCAGGTAACTTTTTAACTTACCTTAAACTGTTTGAGTTAATTAATAAACAATAAAGGTTAAAGTGGTTTCCTCAAACAGATGGAGTTGAACTAACTCACCAGGTTTTATAGTGTAAGCGCTAAAAAAGTACTTTTTAATGAGTTAGTAACAATTGAGGTTATAAGCACTGTTCAATGAAAGTAACTGTATTTACAAGTTACAAAAAGTGGTGAAAGATATAGTGTGGATTTTTTTTTTTAAGTCTATAATTTAGTCTAATAATTTGTATAAAATCAGAATATTAAAGTAAAGTAAGTTCTGTTCTGTGTTACCACCAACAGAAGCTCCAGATGGATTATCATCACCTGTCATATTTATATGATTATTTTATGTAAACTACTTTTACTACTATGTGAAGCCAAACCCTTTAAGCGACAATGAGAATATCAGTGTGCAGTTATCAGTGTTTGTCAATGTTTCAGTAGTCAAACTAATCATAAGTCGTAAAAAACACTGAAGCATGCTTTGTGGGCGGAGCTGTTCTTATAACCCTGACGCTTAAACACGGTTTTCCATCATCCTATAGTCGACTCAGTGCAGAGACATTTGGACAAGTGAAGAACATTTAAAAATGCAGCTTGCAACTGTTTTGTTTTTGGTGGCGTCTTCCGTGAAAATCGCCTCTGGGGCAGGTACGTTCTCCAAGAAATTGAAATTAATTAGTATTGTTAAAAATTGGATTTATTTTTTAGCCTTCCACCATATATATCCTGATGTTGGTGACAGTAGTTACACACTGGAGCTTTAAATTAAAAAAAAAAAAAAAAAAAAGAATGTCCAATCTTGTCTGTTAAAATGTTAAATTATTATTATTTTTTAAATATCTGCATCTGTTTGTCCTAGATTGGTGCTACCAGTCTCAATTTACATGTAACCAAACCTGCACAGGTAAAAACCATCGAGACAAGTCACTGAGCATTTAAAGAAAAACAAGAAAACAGTTTATGCAGAAGCAGACTAACTGTTCTCCAACATTCTCTCCTGCCTTCAAAGGTCCGGTCATGTGGGGAGTGGTTTCTCAACAATGCAACGGTGGAGCTCAGTCTCCCATTAACATCGTTACGAGGAAGCTTCTGCTGGACGAACGCCTCAGTCCCGTTCAACTCACCGGATATCAAACGGCTTTTAACGGCCTCCTCATTAACAACGGTCACAGTGGTATGGCTCTATTATAGTTGAGATAACAAAAGGATAAAATTGGATAAAAAAAACAATAAATCATTGTGCTTCTAAATTGCCAAAGGTGAATTTGGGTGTGAAGACACTTAGGGGGAGGGGGGAGAAATAATGTTTGAACATCTGTAGAATAAAGAATTTAGGAAGATCAGACAGATGTTGGGAGGATTAAAGTATCATGATTTTCCAGAAGAAACTCACAATAATGGAAAAATGAACCAAAAGGCGATAAAAAGTCTCCAAAATTACCCAAACATTTTTTTTTAAAAAGCACTCAGACAGCAAATCTCTGCCAAGGTTCGTCCATTTCAATTTTTGTAATACAATATTTTATCATTTGTTCCATGCATATTGTTAAAAATCTATTCCAGGTTGTGCATTTTTCAGTGTTCTCAATTATTTTCATGTATTTTTAGTCTATTTTAAACACGCCTACGAAAAAAAAAAAAAATAAATCCATATTTATCATGACAAAAACTTTTGAGGGACAATTTGAGGGTTAAAAGCTTTCGAATTCTGATTTTTTTATTTAAAATAAAATAAAGTTAAATACAAAATGTGTAAAAATGTTATTGTTATGAATACATTTTGGTGCTCCCGGTGCGTTAACAGAACTTTTTTTTGAAGGTGTATCTATGGTTTAATATTGTTTTGTTTGCTTTTAGTTCAGCTGGATTTACCCTCCAGTCTAAAGATCAGTGGTGGACATTTGGCTACAACATACAAGGCAGTTCAACTTCACCTGCACTGGGGCAAAGACGGAGGTTCAGGTTCTGAACATTTGATTGATGGAGAGCAATTCCCAATGGAGGTGTGAACTATGGGAATAAAAATATATTATATAGTGTTTGTGGTTATATGTCGTTACCCTAACATCAACTTATTAAATCAATCATGAAGTGCTTATGATCCTCAGAAATGTGCATTAACATGATTTTTGCCACTTAACAGATGCACATTGTTCACATAAAAGAAGAACTCAGCTCATTATCTCAGGCTGTGAAAGATCGTGCAGGTGTGGCTGTTCTTGGATTTTTCTTTCAGGTGACAATTTTTTTATTATCTTGCAACAAATATGACAAAATCAATAAATAATTGTAAATGATAAGGATTCAATGTGGAAACATCGGTGTGTAAATGTGTGTGACCACTTAAAAATCTGATGTTTGTGTAAAAGCAAGTTCTTAAAAACTAGTAATAATAACAAACAATAATAATATAGCATACATAGTTGGTATTAAAAAAAAATTATCAACAATCAGGACATTTATTTATTTACAAATGGTAACAAACTGTTTCCTTTCAGGAGTCAGGATCCTCAAATAAGAAATTTGATCCCATCATAAACGCCCTGAACTTCACCGTACAACCCAGTAAGTCAAACAACATTGTTTCATTGTTATTCCAGCTTTGATGTGATCGGAACAGGTTGTTCCTGCGTTCGACTAAAGTGCAATAGTTTTACAGATAACATTGTGTCATAAAACACTTTTGCTAAGATCCCGGCAATAATTCAATCAGAACAATGAGGATGTCAACTTAACCCTATGTTATTTGTGTGTCTTGTTAATGTTTCATGAAAACAGCCAACAGCACCACAGTGAGGGGCATTTCTCTCAACATGTTCATTCCTCCGCCTGAAAACATGACTAAGTACTTCCGCTACGACGGTTCACTCACTACGCCAAACTGTGATGAGGCTGTTGTCTGGAGTGTCTTTGAAAACACAATTCCTCTCAGCAGGAACCAGGTAAAGGCCACATTATACTTCTCCGACTGCGTAATGCGTTATCCGTCTGCGTCACCACGGAGACGCCTCGAGCCTTTATACTTCTGCGTCGTGGTGACGGATACGCGGTGCAATTTCCCGCCCGATCAGTAGGGGTCGCTGCGCAAGGTTGTTGTGCTTCTGGCTACAGTGAACAATGGTGTCCAAGAGAGAAAGAGAGAGAAAGACTGTTGTTGTTGAAACAGTGGCCGTTTCTCACTTTTCTGTGTCACGGAACGCAGTTTTAAGATAATTTGAGGCGAGAAATTGTCCATTTAGAGTCTAAACATGTGCTGTGTGTGTTAAGATATGACGTATTTATAGTTTGGCAGCGACATATCGGCGGTGATCAGCTCCGCCTCTGTGGACGCTCGGTGCTCACTGTGAGCCGGCACAGAGCAGCGTTATCTCGGCCTGTCCTGAGGACCAATCACAGCTCTTGCCGTCTCCGTTGTCCCTTGACAGAGTGACGGACACTCAAAAAATATTTCATGCAGTCAGAGACGACGCAGAGACTCTTCGACAGGCTCTGCGTCGTCTGCGTCGACGCAGAGCACTTTACGCAGAAGTATAAATTGGGCTTAACTCTTTAAATATACTGTCGCGTCCTCTCAGTTACACACACTTCCCTCTTAGAGCTGTCCTCACACCGCTCTTTATAACTTTACATTGTAATGGTAAAATTAAACTTCTCTGTCTCAGAGCTACATTTGCCCAACACCGATACCCACCCAGTACAGAATACCAGGTCCGTTGTGTATAGTGTATTGTATATTGTGTATCCCGCAACACCAGCAGGGGGCCAGCTCCCCGATGCCTACAGTAGACAAAGAGTTGTGAAAGCACCGTCTGAAGCTAGAGTCTTTGTCTATTGGAGGAATGCGAAGTGGGAGCTGCTCAGGCATAAATGTGGAGTGTTCACTTTGCTCTGGGTCTTTTCTCCAGCAAGGATCATTCCTGTGAAGATTGACCTTTTCCTTGCAACAAAAATAAAACCTTGTCGGCCAGCAGAATTTCTCTATTTCATTCTTCACGAGCAGCAGAGAAATTTCCACAACAACATACAACGTCAATGCACAGATGTGATATTTGCGTCAGTGTTGAGATTGTCCGAATGACGTCATGTATTTGCCAGCGTCCAGACTCCACTGTGGGAAACGTATTGTTTTTGTGCAACAATACTTTGGTTGATGGTGAAAATAAATGCTACGTGACTTCTGTTTAAAATACGGTCACTGCTCTCATCACTGCGTCACAACATTTACAAAATTATCAAAAAATCATAACTTGACATGACACTTTTCATTTCATCTTTGTTTCAGCTCGCTGCATTTTCCCAGCTTGAGTTTTCCGACGGAAAGCAAATGGTCGACACCTTCAGACCAGTGCAGCCGTTGAATGGCAGGCAGGTGTTTTACTCCAGTGGCCATGTTGCTCCAGTTAGCGCCGTGTTACTCTTCTTGGCTGTGCTCGTGTCCGGCACACTGATGTAACAAACTGTGTATTTAAAAGTCAATTATTGTATGCCTATAGACACTGTTGTAATGAGAACAAGAATAACAATAACAAACTAGGACTGTGCACAGTTATGAAAGGGCCCTCGAGTCCCCAACGCAAGTCGGGGAGTGTAGCAGTTCCCTGACCTCACTGTCTCCCTTACTCAACAATCTTCACTTTTATTCATTATTGGGTAAAATTCCTAGATGTGTCCAGGGTTGGACTCTTGTGTCACGACTAAAGTTTCGAGGCAATCGGCCAAAGTTATGTGGAACTTCCTGTTTCGAATGGTCGAAAGTCACCAAAACGCAAATGGTTGCCGTGGCCATGCCCTTTTGAAACCGCAAAACCTATTGACAACGTTTTGCCTTTGATGTTTCTAGTAAAAATTGTTTTTTATAACTATTTTTATAACTATAGATATTTTGCTGAAATACGCTGAAACTGAAAACCCACCTCACGTTAACTAGGGTCACTTTTTCTTTTTCTTTTTAATGTCCTTTTGACCCATACTCTGGTTGTTGTTGTTGTTGTTGTTATTGTTTTTCGTTGTTAGCTGTATGCACTTTCAAGGTGAAGTCAAGTAAATCTCATTGTACAACTTGTATAATGACAATAAAGGCATTCTATTCTATTCTATTTATATATATAATTACCTAAATTGCCGACTTCCTGTTGGGTTGAGGCCATGGTTGTGATCGACTTTTTTGTTTGTCTTGGGCTATTACATCTTTCCACCAAGTTTCGGTAAATTCGGTGGAACTCAAATTTGCCTCTGTTTTCACCTTAGAGGGCGCTTCAGAGCCCTTGAGCAACATACGTTTTTGGGCACTATGCCAATATTGCGTTTTCGTCAGACCTAACCTCCGTGTAAAGTTTCAAGACTTTTAATGCAAATGAAAATAAAACTGGTCCTAAAATTGACCCTTGTGGTGCACCACAGGTCATCTGGGTTGCAGGTGACACATCATTACCTGTGGGGTCTGTTATAAAATGTAATAAGAGATTATTATGACACTCAAAGGATGGAAGTTGAGTAGAAACCACCTTTTTAATCAACTTGATTATTATTAAGGACATTTGAATAAAGGGTTTGTTTCTTTAAAAGAGGTTGAATCACAGTTTGTAGAAACATACAGTTTTAGTAAGAAATAGAAATGATCAATAAAATATTAATTTGTGATGAGTTTGTGACTATTGAAGGCAAAATGTCAGCCTGATTTTGTTTTTTATGGTGTATCAAAAATGAAAGTGTATATTTCAAATGTAGATATGTACTAACCTTAACCCTAATGATCTTAGACATTTTACTTTCTGCACAATCACTTTTATTTCCGGTTATAAAAGTGGATGAGCCAGTATAATTTACAGTAGGCGATGGCTCTTATCTTTGTACTGTGACTTACTTTGATATGTTATCAGGTTACATTTGCATGTGGTTCTAAAGTGTTTCCTCTTTTGTCTTGCACCCTTTTTTTTTTTTTTTTTTAACTGTAATGATCATTTGGAGAGCTGTTTGTGTACATATGTAAATACTAGGATTCTAATAAAATCAAACATTCAACTTTAAAATGTAAAACTGTTAGTTTTTTGTGAATTTTTTCCCTAAAAAAAACCCCATTATACCTGGATTTTTGTGAGTCATACCTACAAAAATCCACCGTGTGGCAGCACTTAGCAGAACTGAATAAGGCAGCAGTTGAACATTGTTCTCCCACGTCTCATGAAAAAAGTATGATGTCCTGAGACTTTTTTTAAATTTCGATATGTATTTGAGTCACGGGGGGAAGTTTCCTCTCTTCCTGTGTGGCTCACCTCAAAGACACAAATGGGCATGATACTACTGAAACAAATAAATGTCTGCGGAAAAGAGAAAACTGAATAATATTCTGTGCTTGGTAGAAAAAACTAATGTGATTAACCTGAAGGAAATCAATCAGTCAACATGTATTTGTACGACACTTAAAGGCACATATTAATACATGCAACAAACGCATAAAACGTCACGCAAACAACAACCAGAATAGATTATTAAGAATAGAAAAACATTAAAAAAATAAATGAAGGAAAGCCCTTATATTAATTTATCTATAATTAATATGAATCAAAATTCAGCTTATACTGAATATACAGGGAGACACATAAATAATAAATAAAGGAATTAGGGGGGTTGTGGTACAACATTGGTGAAAACAAAATTTAAAGTGGAGAAAAAAAGCTTTAAAAACCAATAAATTAAAGTTAAATTTAATTATTTATTTGAAAATATATATATATTTGAATTCTCAGCTGCATATTCTTCTCTTTCAGTGGGTAAAACCTATTTGAGTCAGTCCTAAGCAGTGACTTGAGAGGCTAAAACCTACTCGTGTCATTAGTCGCCGCTCTTGTTTATGGCACAACAGCAGCGCCATCTATGTCACTTTAAGAACACTTTGGATTTAATCCCATGTTGCCCAGGAATAGATGCAGGTCCAGCATCGGTGCTGAGATAATCTGCAGGATGTGCTGTCACACTGCAGAGCTTCACTCACATGTACGCACTCAGCTTCCAATTCACTTAAACCCGTATTTAACTTCAGTTTTTGCCAATGACTCAGGAATAATAAGAGCAGAACATTCTCCTTTCGTACCTGTTCACGAGCTCCACCACCACAGCTGTCAGGAGCAACATGGCGTCTTCGTTGACATGAAGACTTGTGGAGCCAGGAATCAAAGCCACAACCCTCCAGTTGAAAGACGACTTACACTGCCACTGATCCACCAGCTCTGGACAAATATAGATGTAAAAAAATTAAATTTTGTTTGTTAAACATTAACTCAAAAAAGTTGGGACACACAGCAGTGACAACCCTGTGTCTTTCCATTACTCTTTTTCAATATTTGGGAATCGTTGATGTTTCCTGATTCTCCTCTTCACGATGTTCCATATATTTCTATGCTGGATTGTCACGTAGAGTCTCTGGTGTCCATTTTCCCCCCAAACCAGTGACACTTGGACTCGTCCGACCACAGACCACATTTCCGCTCTGTTTCGTTACAACTCAGATAAGTTCAGGCTCAGAGAACTCGTGAAACGGTCACACGGTCTCCTCTCAAGTTTTGGGCTATTGGCGGACTTCCATCAAGATACGGTTCGGTTTGGAATGGAATGGTAAAGCTCAGGCTCAGGCTTGAGTTTCCACTGGGAACAGTGCCTTTTCTTGGTGGGCAGGGTGTGGTTCGTGCCCGATGGCCACGTAGCACGACAACGCACAAAATCACCCTGACCGTACCGTACCGTTTAACACTGGTAGCCACAAGGGAAGGGTGCGAAAGAATGGAATGGTTGTGGCTGGTTATTTTGGTACTATTCCTAATGGAAACACAAAATCTCAGTGACATTTTCAAAAGTTCTCCCAAGCTCATGTGGCTACGTCCATTACAGTATCATGCTGGCTTCTCATTAGCATCGTTTCCATCATGCTACAGTTCCGTTTGCTACAGTAAAGCCCTCAGTCAGGCTCGCGTTTCAAACCAGACAAACCTACATCAAGATGTTTGGTCTGGGCACAAGCACTTGGCAGCGCTCAAACAAACAGTTGACTTTCAAATACCCTCTGCACGCGATAGCATAGCGCTACAATCAGAGCAACGAAGAAGGTGATGTAGTCAGAGAATTGTACGCGCTTGTACGTTCTACAAACATTTTTGAAAAACAGAAGAAAACCCCCAAGATATTGCAGAGAGATTTGTCAGCGGTGTCTGACCCTTTTATCAAGACTTAGGGCCAATTCCAATTCCTATCTTAACCCTCAATCTTAACCCTTAATCTTAACTAACCCTCAAAACCAAGTGTTGAGGGTTATTTTGTCACTTAGAAATGGGACACCCTTTAAATGCAGATACGTCTTCAGACTGTAGGGGGCAGAATAACGCGATAGCTGCGTCCAGTCTGTCAACTTCAAAAAAGAAGAAGAAGAAGAAGAACACATTTACGTCAGGATTATTTATTCTGATCCGTTTGTCAGTCAAGTTATTAGGTTGTCAGTTAGTTATAAGATGATACTCATACAAATATTCAGCTGACAGTTACCACACACCACGACTTATTGAAAAGTAAACCACACCGGCCGACTATTGACAAAAGATGGTCAAATAAAAATAAATGTTACGCAACAATGACGTCAGTAATCCATAATATGGGCCTAAACTAAGATAATACAATGGTTTTCATCATTTTTATATCTCTATTAAAGGTCACATAGAGTGGTCCTGTTGCACATATATGTTAGTTATGGAGGTCTACTTACATACATTAACTTGTTTTTATGGTCAAAAACCTCCTAGTTGCTGTAAACGAGCCGATAGAAATCCTCTTTTCTGACGCTGTTTTTCTGCAGCGAGATTTCAGAGTGAACTTTCACCCCCAGAAGACAGAGTCTTGTGATTGGCCAGTACTATCCAGCACATCCGTTCTCAGAAGCACAGCGCCCCCCTCTGGAACGGTGGATGCACTGCTCCTCATTATCAAAACATTGTTTTAACAGTGTTTAAAAATAGCTTCTTCACGACTCCCCGCCTCAGTCCCTTTGACGACCTTTGACCCGGAGTCAGACCCAGAGTCAGAAGACACTGTCGCTCGTGAAACACCTCCACAACGGACGTTATTCTTCTTCTGCGGTTCAATGTACGCAACCGGATGTGCCCGGACTAGTGCCCGGAGCAGGAGGATCTGCTGTTCAGGAGAAACGCTGTTTACGTAACTATTACGGGATTTTCAGAGATCTCGTTGAGCCCCGAGATTACAATAAACAAAGCGTTCTCAGCAGTGACTGAACTGTTTGTTTAGAACCTTCAGGGCTTCATAAACAAGGTAATGACGCAGATACACACTAAAAAACAGCGTTAATTGGAACTTCCGGTCTAGTTCCGCTTTAACAAAGAAAATACTTCATTTGTAGCGTACTCGTTTCGCTGCTTTTGGCGCCATCTTTGTTATGTCAAAACACGCAAAGCATTCTGGGTAGCCCTTGCTCCCAAGGGTGGTCTCGGAAAACCTCAATATTGAGGGCGATAAAGCCCTTAAACTTGACCCTCAACTTAATTTTTCTGAGAATCCGGACAGAACTTGGACTAGAGGGAGAACATTTTTGAGATTGAGGGTTAAGATTGAGGATTAAGCAAGGAATTGGAATTCACCCTAAATGTTAATGTTCAAATTCCTTTATTTACACAATAATGAATGTCATTACTGTGTCTTCTTATTCAGGACATCTCTTCTCAGTGTGTGTGTGTGTGCCGGTCCCATCCCCCACTTCCTCTTCTGTCTTCTTGGTGTGACTCTGAGGTTTACGTTGTCGTGACAACAGCAGACACAACCCCCCCCCCCCCCCCCTCTTCTTTCTCTATTTGCAAAGTTTCTGTTGTTGCAAGCTCGTTGCACACTTTGCTTCACTACAGGAGAAGAGAAGACGAGGCCTCACACACCCCCCCCCCCCCCCCCCACACACCTCTGCAGAGATGTGCAGGCGTGAGCGAGTTCTCAGAAATACAAATATGATATGAATATGCACTTCCTGTCTGTATAATACTGCGGATTATTGACTCTTGAATGAGAACACGTGAAGCTCCTCTACCTCAGTCTTTTACGTTACACTTTAATCTTTAAGTTGCAACGTCAGTGTATTTTGTTGATTCACATTTTAAATTTTTAACAAATGATTGTTGTCGATCAGTATTGTTTGACGTTGTAAAAGCAGGCGTTTCCTCTTCACAACTTGACTGTATGACCTTAAAAGGTATGAGCTCATGCTCGGCATCAACAGTGCAGCGGAGGACAAAAACACGTTTAAACTATAGGGAGTGATGACAATTTGTCTGGTCCTCACAACTTTAAAGTTTTTTTTGTTTTTAAGGGGGTTAAGTCCTGGTTTTGAGCTTAAGATAAGATAAGAATTTTGTCCACTTGCTCAAATAAAGAGTAAAGTTAAAACACTTTCTATTACAGAGTTAAATTTGACCAGGGTTTTGTTTTTTCAGATATTTTACGTTGTAATTGGTAGAAAGACAGTGAAGTGCAGTCTAGGGCTTTTGACATTTAGATGTCAACTTTTTGTCAGTTTTATTTTATATTTATTCAAATCCCAACTTCCTCTGTTGTTGTGGGAATGAAACATGTCTCTCAGATCCTCTGTCTGACGATCAAATAACACAAAAAGTATATTTTATGGGTTAGGGTTTATAGGGGCTATAGAGAATGCATTATGTCTATATTATGTCCTTAGTATGAATGCTGCATGAGAATGTGTGTGTGTGTGTGTGTGTGTGTGTGTGTGTGTGTGTGTGTGTGTGTGTGTGTGTGTGTGTGTGTGTGTGTGTGTGTGTGTGTGTGTGTGTGTGCATGTATTTATTTTGCAGGGAGGACAAAAATGTGGTTCCAAACCACCATTATGAGGACATTTGACATTATGAGGACATTTGACATTATGAGGACATTATTACATTATGAGGACATTTTCGAAGTCATGCTATGGTGGGAGCTAAGCTACGTCATTCACTTGGTCTATTGTCCTTGATTATTGTCCTAATTCACTGCAAAAAAAAACAGCTCAGCTACAAATAACCCAACTGATTTAAGTTTCCTTTTTTTTTTAAGAAAGATAATCTGCCAATTTAGTTTGCTAATCTGCAGCCATTTTCAAACATGACTAGAAATACACAAAAAAATAGACACAATTGACCAAAATATATGACATTTTTACTTAAAACAAGCAAATAAATCCCGCTATTAAGAAATGTTTACTTAAACTCATTCTTCCGCTAGTTCATGAGCCAACTTTAAGGTGTTATAATACAGAATTTCTTATATTTGCACACACACACACACACCAGTCTGTGACAGTGGATTCTAACGTCTGTATTTCACACATTTAATACACACTATCGTAGTAAACACACTGTTCTATCAGGCTACTGGTAATTAAAGCATAAAGTAAAAGCTGTAATATCTTATAATGACAAAGTTAGTGATCATTTTAAATATATTTTTGAATTTTTTTTTTCATTGCCAATATTAATTAGGCTTATTTTATTTACTAATGCAGTGTAATGTATCTTTGTATAGAGTAAAAACATTCAGGTGTTGGTAAAAAAAAAGGGGAATAACACTTTACTTAGTTTTATTTGTTTTATACACATGAGTGAACAAGTCATTTTAGGGTGTTGTGGTTTTTCACTATTGATAAAACACAGACGGAGAATGAACCACCTGCAGCAGATACTGTTTTTGTCTGCTCAGCTTTTATTGTTTGTTATTAATTATACTTAAAAAAAAACGTTTCTATTATATTAATTATTTCTGTGATATTATTTTAGATATCTGTAAATCACTTGTGTATGAACATTACAAGTTCACGAAAAATAATAATTTTCCAATAGACAATCTTGTTTTAAAAAAAAAAAAAATCCGACACGTGCATGTGTTCACTTCCTTACGTGTGTGTGTGTGTGTGTGTGTGTGTGTGTGTGTGTGTGTGTGTGTGTGTGTGTGTGTGTGTGTGTGTGTGTGTGTGTGTGTTTCCTGTGTAAACCACGTGGCTCAGATGGGGGGTGAATAAAAAGATCACGTTCACTTCTGGGTTCTCTTTCTCATGTGGACTCGAAGACGCTGGTAAGACGACCGTCAAATCTGACAACCTCTGCTTTTAAAATAACAGCAACAATAATAATATTAATAATAATAATAATAATAATAAACTGTATTTTATCCACTGTAAAATGCACTTTAAAATGCAGTTAAATGTAAATTTTACCCTAAAATGTCCTCATAACTGATTGTCGACTGTTTCCTGTTTGACTTGATAAAAATGTGTTAATGTGAGTAAGTTGATTTGTTCATTTTTTGGTATTTAACTGTGACGTTTTTGGAACCAGCGCGACTTCGGCGTTTGCAGTGGAGCGACCGAGAACTCCTGATGTACAGTATTGTCACCCATAAAGTAGAAAGCACTACTAAACGTCAGTACACAGTGTAGTGTTTCCTACTTTATGGATGAGTGTACTGTTGGCTGCAGAGGGAGAGTCAAAGAAGAGACCGACGACCAACGACTTTTATCAACTGCTGCATTTATTTCTCTCTGTGTAATGATTATTATTATTATTATAAAAATATCTATTTACATTAAATTCACAGGTAAGCTGTATTTTCAAGTTCTGCTTTACATGTTTTTACATCATACCTTTTTTTTTTTTTTTACCTAAAATTTCATCAAAACTCAAAAATATTTCCCGCCAACTGCAGATTATAGAACATATATACAGAGGGTGTAAGGCAAACAGGGACATACTATATGTATACAGTATATCATTAAGGCTAAAATACTCTCCATCAGGTGATGATTGATATACATATAAACATTAAAGATATAAAGTGTGTATAAAATTAGGATTTTTGCAATTTGAGATGTTGGATATTTTTGTATCCATGCAAACAAATAAGTCTGTGGTGAATTGTAGTTATATTTCATTTTAGAAATATGTATGTTTATGTGTATAAGAGTAATATTTGTACTGTCAATGGTGAATTTGAGGGATATGTTTTTAAAACACTGGTCATTTTCTTGATTTTCTCTCTCGATAAGTTGTAATTTTTGTAATAAACAAACAAACAACAATCAATAAATGAATTATATGAGGGTTTGCATGACTTTTTTGTGTGTTTTCACTTTGTGGCACACAATTTTATATTATCAATAATAAATGATCAGCTCTATTACTGATAATTGGGTTCAGTTATAGCATTTTGTACAAAACTGTTATATACATCGTATATAAAAATTAAATTCCAGTTGTTGGGTCATTGTGAGCTTTTACTTAAAGGCAATTTTAACTAAATTGTCATAGTTTTGGGTTAATTTAATTCTAAATGGTTTTTATCTTTTGTAATTGAAACAGATTAAAGACAAAAAATTGCAATAAATCAATTATAAAAGGATTGTTTGACTATATTGTCTATTTTACGGAATAATATCATGTTACTGATAATTGTTACGATCACGTAAATTTAACAATTATTTAAGATTTTCTTACTAAATGATTTGTACATCACAATAGAGGAATCAGACGAGGATTGTATGATACTGTATGTGTGTATGACTGACATTTGATCGTCATCAGCTCGATTTTTAGCTATAATAATGTTTAAATAAATGAAATCTATAATATTGACTGCTGTGATATAAAACAGACTATAATCTTTTTTTTTTTTATACAATAATTAGATTTGGATAACAGATCATTAAAAGAAAATCATTATCCCACTTAAATAAAAATTAAATATTCTCAAAAACATTGCAATACATAAATTATACAAAGATTGCAAGAATATCTTGTTGATGAATTGGACTACATGTGTAATGTAACAAAGTCATAGCATGTTATCATGATAAATAAATAATTCTGCCATTTAAAAAATAAAAAATAAAATAAATCATGACCTGATTTCTGTGTGTGTGTGTGGGGGGGACTTGGCTTTTTTGTAGAACCTGGTGTTTTAATCCCACGGCAGCAGCTGCAGGAAATTTGAAGGAACCAAGCCTCGTCGTCCGTGCACATCCCCCTGAAATGTACATGAAAGTAAAGCTGATGTGCACAAAACTTCACCAATGACTTTATTGTAACTGTAAAATGATGCGACTCACATGGTAAAATCCATCTTCATCCATGTCACCCAGCACATAAATGATGTCTCCTGAACGAAAGCCGAGCTCAGCCTGTGCAGAGGAAACGTCAAAGTCACCTTTAAACACACCTGGACACATCTTTGGCTTTTAATTTCTATAATGTTTTATCCCTTTTTCATGCATATTGTTAAAACATTAATTTTGTGTTCTCAATTTAACAACAAACAAAAAAAACATTAACAAAAATACTCACACTTACACACCTATCGACAAAAATGTCCTCATTGAAATCCATTCAAATCACTATTTTTGATTCATTGTGACAAATAATGAATTAATGTTTGATATGACTGATGAGGACTGATCATTTATCTTGTCTGATAATAATTACTTATCCAATTTTTATCGCTTAAATTTTTTGGGCAAATCTGAGGGTCTATAAAACCGAATCGGTAGAAACAGCTAATACTGGGTCATGTATGATTTCAGTGCTTACGTCACTGTCCACGTTGGGTGAACTTTCCCACGGATCATAATCAAATAATGCGATCATTCGTTGAACAACCAGATCGTCAGAGATGCTGGACACATCGCTGAGATCTGGAGAGAAAGAAAAACCTGCAGCAGAAACACACAAATCGGGTCAGTGGACAATGTAGAATTTAACTTTTCAGGGCACAAAAACTCTGTATAATATGTATATATATATACATATAATATATAAATATTAAAGGACCTAAAGAAGGCAAGTAGAGGGGAAAAACACCAACATTTTTACAATATTTTTTCAAAAAGAGAATAAGAGCTGTTGCTCTATCAGTGTGTTACAGGAGCTGTCATACCTGTGTTGTCCACAGGGAGGAATCCCTGCTGCATGAGTAGACGCTTCACATGCTCATCGTCCACCGGGATCTCGGTGACCATGTTGCTTGGCACGTAACCAGAGAGGCCACCGGACTCGCCGTGATAGAAACCGTCGGAATCTTTGTCTCCAAACACCTGAAAAGTGTGGAAAAATGTGGTATTTGCACAAAATATCTACCATTGAGACAGTTTTACACAAACAAGCTCCCTGATGTACACAATGATGTACACAATGATGTACACAATGGTCTGACGAGGCCTTAAAAAGCTGCAGGAAGAAACTTTTTGACAATTCTTCAGCCATAAAATCACCGAAAACAACTGCTTTGACCTTCACTAGTTTGTGTCGCGTATAAAACAACGTCACGGCAGTTTGTAGTTTTACTTTTATTTAAGTATATTATATTAGAAGTACTGTACTTCACTAGTAAAATCACATCAGTTAGTGAGTAAAACAAAATGTTGGCCTAAATAAAATAAAATAAAAATACATTTTTAAAAAATCACGCACCAGAATTAACCAGTGAATTAATGATGAGGACAGGTGAATGATGAGGAAAGGTGAATGATGAGGAAAGGTGAATGATGAGGACAGGTGAAATGAATGATGAGGAGGGGAGGTGAATGATGATGAGGACAGGAGGACAGGTGAATGAATGATGAGGACAGGAGGACAGGTGAATAATGATGAGGACAGGTGAATGATGAGGAAAGGTGAATGATGATGAGGACAGGTGAATGATGAGGACAGGTGAATGAATGATGAGGACAGGAGGACAGGTGAATAATGATGAGGACAGGTGAATGAATGATGAGGAGGACAGGTGAATGAATGATGAGGAGGACAGGTGAATGAATGATGAGGAGGACAGGTGAAGGAATGATGAGGACAGGAGGACAGGTGAATGAATGATGAGGACAGGAGGACAGGTGAATGATGATGAGGACAGGTGAATTAATGATGAGGACAGGTGAATGAATGATGAGGACAGGAGGACAGGTGAATGAATGATGAGGACAGGAGGACAGGTGAATAATGATGAGGACAGGTGAATGAATGATGAGGACAGGTGAATGATGATGAGGACAGGTGAATGATGAGGACAGGTGAATGAATGATGAGGACAGGAGGACAGGTGAATAATGATGAGGACAGGTGAATGAATGATGAGGAGGACAGGTGAATGAATGATGAGGAGGACAGGTGAATGAATGATGAGGAGGACAGGTGAAGGAATGATGAGGACAGGAGGACAGGTGAATAATGATGAGGACAGGTGAATGAATGATGAGGACAGGAGGACAGGTGAATGATGATGAGGACAGGAGGGCAGGTGAATAATGATGAGGACAGGTGAATGATGATGAGGACAGGAGGACAGGTGAATGATGAGGACAGGTGAATAATGATGAGGACAGGTGAATGATGATGAGGACAGGTGAATGATGAGGACAGGTGAATGAATGATGAGGACAGGAGGACAGGTGAATAATGATGAGGACAGGTGAATGAATGATGAGGAGGACAGGTGAATGAATGATGAGGACAGGAGGACAGGTGAATAATGATGAGGACAGGTGAATGAATGATGAGGAGGACAGGTGAATGAATGATGAGGAGGACAGGTGAATGATGAGGACAGGTGAAGGAATGATGAGGACAGGAGGACAGGTGAATAATGATGAGGACAGGTGAAGGAATGATGAGGACAGGAGGACAGGTGAATAATGATGAGGACAGGTGAATGATGATGAGGACAGGTGAATGATGAGGACAGGTGAATAATGATGAGGACAGGTGAATGATGATGAGGACAGGTGAATGATGAGGACAGGTGAATGATGAGGACAGGTGAATGATGATGAGGACAGGTGAATGATGAGGACAGGTGAATGATGAGGACAGGTGAATGAATGCTGAATGTGACCTTTGACCCATGCTGACAAATACATTATACGTTCACAGTAGATTTTTACTTTAACTTGAGTACATTTTTAGGCCAGTACATTTACTTGTACTTAAGGAAAAATGTATAAAAATAGTGGTACTTTTACTTGAGTAGAATATATAATTCAGTACTCAATCACATGGATCTTACCTTGATAATCTGTCCTGGTACAAAGGGAAGCTCCTCCGCAGCCGTCTCAGGGTTAGGGGACATGGCTGCAGGGTTGTACGGGTAAAGAGCCACAAAGAGTCTCAGTGAGCAGGGAATAGACACCTGACTCGCTGTCTCCAGCTCCCACTCCCTCAGATCCTCTGGAGAAACGAGCCTCAGCTCGTCTGGGTAAATCAACACATCCAGCTCCATTTACAGCAGAGTGAGCGTCTGCTGCAGACTCAGGCAGGACGTTTCCTTACCCTGATCCTAATTTCAGGTAACTAAGCTCAGCAGAGGGAGGAGCAGTAATCCTCTTTGAAGGAAGTGGATGAGTTGATTGGTTCAGCTCAGCATGAGGCACTGAGAACCTCTACATGCAAACTCACAGGTACAACATGTTTAGAGACGCCAGGGAAAACAAAGACATGCTGAGTCATCGGCCATGTAGAACCTGGTAATGTAATCATTTCCTGGCATTGTTATGATCTATATACATTGGGAAGCTATAACATTATCAGGTTAGTCTTAAACCTTTAGCACCTAAGCATCAAAATGTCCGTCTAGACTTTTTAACCATAAAAGGACCAGAAAATGTCCCGTGACTAAGTGCGTTTTGGCCATTTTTCCAGAATAACTTTAAATATCTGGCAGTTATTTACAATTTACTGCATGTAAAGATTTTTTTATTTCTTTAAAACCACTGTAGTTGTACATTAACAACAGATTTTGTGTTAAAGGTGCATTATGTAATAAATCATAAAATCCTCCTAATATGTCACAGAGACTCAGGAATAATGTTCATATAACAAACTGAACTCACCAACAACAACAGTACAGACAAAATATTTGCATCCAAAAAAATATTTTGCAGACTGCAAATCATGTTTGTGTTTTGAAATCATGTTTTGGCGTCATGTGGCGTCACCTACCGCCGTCTACCGATCATTGCAGTCAGTAGAGTCTCGGCTGCCGAGCAACCACGGGTTGCCAGTTGTGTCAGAAAACGAAACCTAAAAGACCTCAGTATTTTGAATTTGAATGTAGTAACTGTTTTTGGCCACATTCTTACATATGGCACCTTTAAATTTGAAATGTGAACAGTATAAAACATATTTAAAATAACATGATTGAGTTGTTGTCTCAATGTTCATTAAAAAGGACAAAAAATGGAAACTTATGTTTAGGCGTTTGTTCAACGCTCTGGTGACAAAGATTCGTCGACTCCCTGCAACAGCATGAGTAACTTCTCAGTTTGCCGAGTGGCAATGCTAATGAGGGCAGGTGAACGTGACCTTTGACCCATGTTGACTGATACATTACGTCTTTACATGTTTTATTTTGTCAGCGCTTTAACTTGTAAAGGTTTTGCCTTTAAAGGGACACTGTGTAGTATTTATGGGTTTATTTGACCCAAAATCCACTTTTTTATACATATTATGTGCTCCTGCATTGTCTAGTCGCTGTATAATAGTTTTTGTTTCATTTTCGTAGTGTTTCAAAAAGTCATGTAAAATAACATGGTCGCAGGCCGCGGTTGCATAGCCACTGTTAGCAGAGAGACGCCATGTTTCTACTGGAGCCTGTAAGGACAAACGTGAGAGAACAAATCAAGCGTCTCTTTACTTGTAGAAGAAGTCCCGCCTCCACTCTCTCCGCTTCGTCAGCTACGGCCACGGTAGCTCCGCCCTCTCCCTCGCCTCACGAACCTCATCTGCTGACACGGAGAAAGACGACGAGGACGACATTTGACCCTCTGAGGACACCGTAGCGCTCAGGGAAGGGAGGGGGTGAGCAGAGGAGCAGTTCTTTGTTGTACATTTCAGCCTCTCCTCTAGATGGCACTATAAACTACTTACTTCACCTTTAATTCAAAACAACTCATGTGCGATGTGTGTCCTCTTGTCCTTTTTGCACAAAAAAAGTTTAAAAAGTAACTCAGTAACTTTTACTCTGAGTACATTGTAAACAAGCTACTTTTTTTACTTTAACGTAGTTTGCACGTTTTTAAAATGAGTCATACTAATATACTATTTAACTCTGTTTTCCTACAACACACACACACACATGCACGACTGTAAACATTGATTAAACCAGCAGTATTATATTAATCTACTGAACTTTGACTCGACTGACTTGACCCAGTTACGCGTCACTGGAAGACGACACCTCCTGTCTTGACCCTTGAGCAGGTCATAAGGTCATCAGGAGATAATCTGCTGCTGAGGAGGAAGAGGACGGTTTAACTAATCTGTGTGTGTGTGTGTGTGTGTGTGTGTGTGTGTGTGTGTGTGTGTGTGTGTGTGTGTGTGTTCTTGTATTGATGTCTTTGTGAGGTCGGGTGGATGTTTTTAGCTCAATTTTGAACAATAACAAATGATGCAAATAATTGGTCAAATAAAATCCATAATGTGTAGAACAATGTTCTGTGTTCAATGTGTTTATATAAAAACAATGTATAATCTTCATATTCATTTCAGGGAAAACAGGCCATCAAAAAGGAAAAGGTTTAGAGTTTAGTTACTTAGCAAACAGAACAAATACGAGCTCACTGTTATATTTAATTAAATAATAATTAAATGAAATAATCCTGATTATTAATAGTTAAGATAAGATCTGGGTCTTCATAAATGCCTGAGGACTTTTCCACGACATCACAGTCACAATAAAACGTCTCATCCTCACATGCGTTCACTTCCACTTGTGTCCAGCGGAGGTCGCTGTGATCATCTGTTTCTACCTGGTATCACTAAGCATGTATTCAAAGTAGCCTGCGCTGTTACATTATAGACTCACAACACACAAGCAGACATAAAAGTACAGGAGGAAATACGTATATATATGTATATATATATATATATATATATATATACATACATATATATTTATATATGTATGTATTTATATATATTTATATATACACAAATGCTTATATACATATATATAAATATATATATATATATATAAATATATAAATATATAACAATGTTATCGTAAAAACAGACCCCAAAAATGATTTTCTTTTTGCTTGAGATTGCAGTGATTTTCTGAATTTGGAAATTCCGACTTCCGACTACAACTGGAACGCACACCATTGTTTCCTTAAGAATGGGACTACATTTCCCAGAAGACCTTTGGTGGCGGTGGTGGGCCTGACTGTGGCCGTTTATCCGGCCCTGTAGCCTCAGCCCTGTAGCCTCAGCCTGGCCCTCTGTGCTTCCCATGTATGGAGAGTTACATCACTGACACATACTCCCACCTTTGTGAGAGATGACGCAGCCGAGAAAGAGAGAGAGGGAGAGAGTGTGAGGAGGAGGAGGAGGAGGAGGAGAGAGAGAGAGAGAGCGAGAGAGAGAGAGAGAGAGAGAGAGGGTGTCCCGTCTACACAGAGCACAGACAGACATCAGGGAACAGCTGCAGTGTGAGGCTCGCGTTATAGCATTTCACTGCATTGCGATTGAATCATATCAATTATTTCATCCACTAAAAAAAAAAAAAAACGTTTTTTTTTTTAGTAGAATCAGCTCGGGAGAGGTGAAGAAAAAAGCACCCCCCACCCCCCACCCCAAAAAAAACAGCTCCTCTTCATCCAAAAATCATGGTCGACCGCGAGCAGCTGGTGCAGAAAGCCAGGCTGGCTGAGCAGGCGGAGAGGTACGACGACATGGCCGCAGCTATGAAGTCGGTAAGTTGGAGTATGTATATGAGAGTGTGTGTGTGTGCGTGTGCGTGTGTGTGTGTGTGTGTGTGTGTGTGCTGCGTCTTTCATTGTCGCTGTTCTCTCTAACCCGTACCTTCCCACCACCACCACCACCCGTGCGTAAAAACGCACCGCGCGTAATTCTCCTTTACTACTAAATGTGGGAGGTGGCGCTGCGTATTAGTGCCGCACTGGAGCGAAGCATCGCTGTGAAATCTTAACGTATCCGTGTGTTTGTAATTATTTCCGGCTTCATTTTCTTGTATTTATTTCTTTATTTCTCGGGTTATGTTGTGTCCGTTGTGTCCGTTGCTGCTGCTGCTGCTTTGGGCGGTGCCTTTTCCGTCCTGCGCGCACAGGCCCGAGTTCGATTCCTCACTTTTCATCAGGAGGCTCTTATCATGTAACGGCTCTGCTTCTATTGTATTTGCTCGCTCCAACCCCACCCCACTCCACCCCACTCCACCCCATCCCTTCCCACAACCCGCGGTCCACCCTCTCCTCCATCTCCTCCATCTTCTCCTCTTTCCTCATGGTGCCACCTCCCTTCATTCCCTCCCTTTATTTCTAAGAGCTTGTGCTGCTGGGATGTGCCATGTGAGGTGGGCTGATCAGGGGAGAAAAAACAGCCTATCTGCTGCTGCTGCTCTTCCTCTTCCTCTTCCTCCTCCTCCTCCTCCTCCTCCTCCATCTCCTCCTCTCTTTGTCACATTAATTCAAATCTATCAAACAATCTGCCTACTTCTCCTCCCCTCCTGCAGTACATGCCAGACATTTTTTTTTTGATGCACAATCACCCACTTTAAAACGGTTAAAAATAAAAAAAATACTAATTGCAAAAACAAAACTGCTCCTTCCTCCAAAGACACATAGGAGGCAGTAGAATCTCTCCCTCTCTCTCTCCACAGTCTAGAATATTCTTTGTCATATTGCAGTGAGTCTGTGTTTGAACGCAGGCAGGAGGAGGATCCTGTTTCCCCCAAATCAGGTTTTTACTGTACGTAAAACCATGGATGTGTAGTCTTTTGTGCTCCAGTCTGATTAAGTTGTGTAGTGCATGATGCAAACAGGGCGACACGGGAGATTTCCCAGCTCTTATTGGTCACTTTTGAAGCCTTTGTCTGCTTTTTTTTTTTTTTTTTTTTACCCCTCCCTCCCTCCCTCCCTCCTCGTCTTAAGAAATTCTGGGAAGTGGATTCACCAGTGGGTTTAGAAAAAAAAAAAAGTGCTGTGTCACATCGGCTCACACTGGAACCAATGGCATCCTGGGAGTCCGTGCTCGGGCCTGTGTGAGCTCACACACGTCGTCGAGATGAGGAAAATCATGGCTTTACATGAATGACATTTAGTTTTATTTTAGTGAATGTTCCTCAGGAGAGAAGGAGCGAGTCACTCCGGGTCGTTTGTCATGCGGGGTTTCTGGTTGCAGGAGGTGTGTGTGTGTGTGTGTGTGTGTGTGTGTGTGTGTGTGTGTGTGTGTGTGTGTGTGGAGAGGGATTCCTTTCCCTTTAAACAATCTGCCATGTCACTGCGGTCCAAAATGCTCCCCCTTTTCTTCCCCATTTCTTTTTGCAGGGGTGTGTGTGTACTCTGACTGTACTTTCCTATCAGAGGGATTCCCTTCCTCATTTCAGCCAGCAATGACAAACAGGCGTCCACCGCCGTCTCATAAAATCTATACATATTTATGAATTAGTTTCACTTTTCTGAATTTATATGCAGCTCTGTTTGGGGCTGAAGAACCAACACCAACAAAATACATTTTTTTCCCAGCTCTACATTTCGATTTAAGATCGTTTTTTAGTTAGTGCCAGGCGCAAAAGACCTGTTCTTTATATATATATATATATATATATATATATATATATATATATATATGTACTGACACCTTGAAAAAGGTAAATGTCACTGTGTTTGAAAGACAGCCGCTCTCTGCTTCCGCTCACCCGCGCGACCTCGTCGGCCATCTTTGCGATCCACGGGGGGAATGTCAAAAAGACTCGCGCGAGACTGTGACGCCGCATACATTTAAGTTTCATATCGTTCCCGTGCCGTTGTTCCTTTAACGGAGGAATCGTCGCGCTAATCCGCCCGAAGGGTCTAAATTTAACAATCCTACCCGGGGTGATGATGTCATGGTGTGGTGCATTTATTAGACAGGTAAAAAGGTCAGCTTCAGCCGGAGAGAAGGTCACGGGGACACGCGAACCGCCTGTGTGTGCAGTGATGGTTTTCATTTACAGTGCAGCTGCCCCCCCCCCCCCCCCCGAGTGCATGTGGGAACATTTTAGCCATCTCCAACACTCCTTTAACTCCCTCCCTCCCTCCTCCTCTGCTGCTGCTGCTGCTGCTGCTGCTGCTGCTGCTGCTGCTGCTGCTGCTGCTGCTGCTGCTGCTGCTGCTGCTGCTGCTGCTGCTGCCGCTGACTATCTTGAATATCATTTCTCACTAACTAGCATTAGCCGACCACGTGACCGCCGCAGCCACTGGTGCACTAAATGAACGGATTGCCATGGAAACTGAGAATTTCTTTCTACATGACAAGTGGAAATATTGCTCTTCTCCTCCCGTCGCCGTGGACGGTCGGTTGTTGCCGTTTGTTACTCCAGGTTCTTTCATGCAAGAAGAAAGGAAACTGCAGCTAATGATCGTCCTCATTTGCATCATTTCCTTGATTGATTATTCGTTATCACACGGTGGCCTCCTGTGCTTTCCAGCGGTTTAAAGATTCAGTCTGTCTGTAAACACCATGGACTGTGTGTAAAATATGGATATTGTCTTCCATTTTTCTGGTTCTCCAGATGAGGCCCACCAGGAAGTAAGACCATATTGTATAACCACTAGGGGGCGACTGCAGAAGATGAGCTTCTACTTCTGAATTCGACAGTAAAACATTATCCTGAAGAGTTCATGGTCTCAATCGCTACTTTTACTTTGTCGGTTTTGGAAATTCTGTTCCCATTTGGGGGAAAATGGATGATATGAGTGTGATTGACAGCTGGTGTTATTCCAGGAGAAATTGTACTTTGTAACAGGAGCTCAGATTCTTATTGGCGACGTCACGACCAGCTTGCACTTGGAGATATAAAAGAATCGCTTGGTTGCTTTTTTCAAAGTCTCGTAACGGAGATCTTCTCCCATTTCCGGTGCCTTCACCCTCGGCTTTTGAGCTTGATTTGTGATTTCTTCTTTCTTCCATTTCCCCTGTTCTTCCTCCTCCAGGTAACAGAGCTGAACGAGGCTCTGTCCAACGAGGAGAGGAACCTCCTGTCCGTGGCGTACAAGAACGTGGTGGGCGCCCGCCGCTCCTCCTGGAGGGTGATCTCCAGCATCGAGCAGAAGACCTCGACCGACGGCAACGAGAAGAAGATTGAGATGGTCAGGGCCTACCGGGAGAAGATCGAGAAGGAGCTGGAGGCCGTGTGCCAGGACGTGCTCAACCTCCTGGACAACTTCCTGATCAAGAACTGCAGCGAGACGCAGCACGAGAGCAAGGTCTTCTACCTGAAGATGAAGGGCGACTACTACCGGTACCTGGCCGAGGTGGCCACGGGCGAGAAGAGAACCGCGGTGGTGGAGTCGTCGGAGAAGGCCTACAACGAGGCCCACGAGATCAGCAAGGAGCACATGCAGCCCACCCACCCCATCCGCCTGGGCCTGGCTCTCAACTACTCGGTGTTTTACTACGAGATCCAGAACGCGCCGGAGCAGGCCTGTCACCTGGCCAAGACCGCCTTCGACGACGCCATCGCCGAGCTGGACACCCTGAACGAGGACTCCTACAAAGACTCCACTCTCATCATGCAGCTGCTCCGAGACAACTTGACACTGTGGACAAGTGACCAGCAGGATGACGAGGGAGGGGAGGGCAACAATTAAAGAGAAAACCACGCCTCGCCAAGAAAAAAAAATATGAGAAGGGGCCGGTGGACTTTGGCAGCCGCTTTTGCCGACGATACTACCGCAAGCAGCAGTTCTTTATTTTTCCATGTGTTAAAAGAAAAGAATCAAAAGAGAGGAGAGAGTGGAGGTTAAATCTTAGTTTAAATATATATATAGAAATATATATAGAGTTGAAAGGGGCCTCCGTCTTCTTGATTTTCTCTTTGACATTTGCCAAAAAACCACTGAAATGTCAGTCAATCGAGCCTGAAGTGGTTGTTGTTGGATTGAAACGGCAGGCGGCCTCGCACTGGCATAGGAACTGGTCTTGTTCTGTCAAGATAAGCTGCTTAGTTAGGTTTTTTTGCGTGATAGAGATGCATTTGAAGTCGCTCGATAGTGAGAGAGAGAGAGAGAGAGAGGAAATGCTTGAATGGGAATGCCTCACCAAACTAGTTTGCATTGGTTCCAGCCGTAGACGAATATATACAGCACGAGAAAGAATGACGGATGTTTCAATCCTTAAACCCCAAAAATGACAACAACAACAAAAAAAACTGAAAAGAAAAACAAATTTAAAGGATAAATTTCATAGGAGACAAAAAATAAATAAAAAAAATTGACAAAAATGACCCCTCCCCCCACCCATATTCCCTTCGTTTGTGTCTAAAGTGTATTTGGCTTCTCACAGATTAGACTTGTTTTGTCACTGGAACCATAGATTCTTTTGGAGGTGATGATTATTAACGGCAGAGAGAGACTTAACGATATATAAAACAAAAACGACGACAGAAAAAAAAAAAAAAGACAAAAAAAAGAGAAAATAAAAATAAAAGCAGCTTCAGAGTTTGTGGTTTTACTTCTGTGTTTGTTTTATTCAATGCACTTGCCTACTATACTGTTTCTTCAGTGTAAGATGATGACAACAATAATAATATCGATGATTCAATATTGTGCATGCTGGTGATGTATTTATATACAGTAGCTTGACTTTATTAACTTATACTGTGGGTGTTAAGTATTCATATGATTGAGAAAAACAGGCTTTGTCTGACGTTTTCTGATTTGTAATCTCTAATTTATTTCATTTTGTTATGGGGTTTCTCTTATTTTTTTTATTTTTTTTTTTTATTTTTTGGATTTGCTATACCAAAATGGTGATCGTAAAACATTGAGCTGTAATGGGCGTTGCTATAGTGACATGCAAATATGTGTATTTAATTTGTTAATGAAAGAAAAAAAAAAGGAAAATAAAAACCCACTTAATCTTACATCTGGTGGTGATGATGATGATGATGATGCTATATCTTCTTCTTTTTTTTGTCATGCTAATCCAGTTTCAACAATGACGTGACGTTTTTTCCCGCTGTTATGATTCACAAACATGGACCATAGTTCGACATTTTTCTTTTTTTTCTCTTTTGTTTGTTTGTTGTTGTTTGTTTTTATACCTTTTAGCTGTTCCTGAGTGACAAAAAAAAAAGAATATCTTGAATGTGAGTCATAATGTAGCAGTTGCACAAGAAACCGAATTAATAGCTATGATAATAAAAAAGAATATGACTAAATTATTCATGCGCCGTTTCCGTGGTGGTCTAGTGTATTGTTGTATCGTCATCCATAAATCAATATTTGTTTTTTTAAAGGGTGGGGGGGGGGAAATGCCCTTAATTCACAGTTATGTGCTTTATTTATCTTTGTGCCTGTATCATTATTTAGATCATTCTGCCAGTATTTTTTAAGTTAAGTGAAGTGTCTGCTCTCTGTGCAGCACAAACTGTAGATAATATATGAATATTAAACACTAAAACACTAGAATTCACTAGGAAATGATTATTGAGGAGGCATTTATCTCCACAACGCTGCTACGTTTAAGAGTATTATGATTATAACGTATAAATATATTCATGCTGTTTATTTTTCCTAAAAGACAACCGAAAGATTTAAAGGTGCATTATGTAATAAATGATCAAATCCTCCTAATATGTCACAGAGACTCAGGAATAATGTTCATATAACAAACTGAACTCACCAACAACAACAGTACAGACTAAATATTTGCATTAAAAATAAATATTTTGCAGACTGCAAATCATGTTTATGTTTTGAAATCATGTTTTGGCGTCATGTGGCGCCACCTACCGCCGTCTACCAATCATTGCAGTCAGTAGAGTCTCAGCTGCTGAGCAACCACGGGTTGCCAGTTACGTCAGAAAACGAAAAAAGACCTCGGTATTTTTAATTTGAATGTAGTAACAGTAGTTTTTTGGCCACAGTCTTACATATGGCACCTTTAACGTCTCACACACACACACACACACACACACACACACACACACACACATATATTATGTCACCATCATGACTCAGCGTCCATGAGCTCACATCTAAGTCGCGGCTGCTTTGATTTATTTTGAACGTAGTCCGGAGATGAAACTGCATGAAAGCGTGGAAAAAAAACCGCCAAACTGCACAAACACAGCGAGTAAATGTCAATGTTATTAAGTGACGTGTGTTTTTAAAAAATGAATATTTCTCTCATTTGATTTCTTTTTTTTAAAAATTATTATTATTATTTGTTTGTTTTCAATTGCAAAAACCACATCAGGAGACTTTCACGCATTGTGTTTGTTTTATTTTTTAGTATTTAATTATTATTATTATTATTATTATAATTTTGTGCTCTGTGGTTTGTTTTTTATTCTTTTTCATTATTTCATTTCCAGTAAAAGCACTGAGGAGCAGAGGGTTAGATTACATTCAGGAATTGCTGGAAATTTAGCGTATGAAAATGACCTTTTTTTTTTGTTTGTTTGTTTGTTTTGTTGCTAATTAAAGGTTATTTGTTGATCTGTAGTAATTCTATATTTTGTTTTTTCACTTCCGTAACGTCGGAGCAGAAACACTGCGGCTCACTCTTAAGTTAAGTTAATGGCTGCGTGGAGTTTTACAGCCTCCGCGTTGACAGAGGGAGTCAACATGACCTTATCTAACCCTTTATGGGTCACATAACTGCTGTGTGAGCGAGCGAGTGTTTGTACGTACGCGTTTGTGAGCACCGGGCGACTTAAAAGCCCCAAGAAGGGAGAACAGTTAGTGAACTTGAGGACACTACAGCCTTAGAATTAGGTCTAGGTTAGGATTAGACATTGAGTTATGATGGTTAAAGTCAGCGTAAAAGCATTAAATCAATATTAGTGTTCTTGTATTTGTTACCTCTTTTGTTGACTTTTTCGTTAAACACTGAACTTGTGGAGACTTAAACCTGGTCCTAATGAGGCAGAACCTCATCTCTGAGGAGCTCATTTAAGTTTAGTTAGTCCAAATGACTGGATGTGAATGCAGTGTCCTCAGAGGAATAGCTGCACAAACGTGTGTGTGTGTGTGTTCTTGTATTCGCGGCATACTGAGGACCAGTGAGGGTTTTTAACCAACAAAGTGAGGTCATTTTCACGGAGTGAGGACATTTTGGCCGGTCCTCACTTTGTTTTCATTGAAATCACTTCCTCAGGTTGCTATAACATGCAAATTTTTTAAAAAATTTTGGACGAAAAAAAAAAATTCGTAAAAGTTTTCCTGCCCTTTTTGCTCTGGGGCTCCACCTGCAGACATTTTATGGTACTGCAACCAGTAGTTCTATATAGATGTCATTCATGAAGTAGATATTTGTATTTGTGTTGATTTATAAAGTGGAAATGCTGGTCCTCAGTATGCAGCAAGTACAAGAATGTGTGTGTGTGTGTGTGTGTGTGTGTGTGTGTGTGTGTGTGTGTGTGTTGTATGCGTGACTGTTCACATCCATATCAGGTTGGGAATGTGTGTGCTGTACAGTAAAAGCCTGCAACTACTGCATGTGTGTGTGTCTGTGGGTGAACGTATGAGATGGAGGCTGTGTGTGTGTGTGTGTGTGTGTGTGTGTGTGTGTGTGTGGGTTACAGCTGCAGTGCAGAGACACAGTGACAGCTCACACGACCCCAGTCGGCCCGTTCTAAAGGCCGCGTTGCTAATCATTAATTAAATTAGAGCACAGACGAGAGGACGTGAGACAACAGATTTTTACGACATGCACAAAAACAAGCTGCCATAAAACAATATAACCCGGGACAAGGAGCTCAGGTGTTGTCGTTTCAAACGTTACGTATTATGCAGCCAAAAATGGTGGCGTTAAAAAAGAGTTTGCGTTAAAAAAGAAAACAGGGGCGTAAACAAGGCGCAGATGAGATGTACGTGAGGCCCAGATGAGCGTGAACGGAGCCCTGGTTCAGACTGATTGATAAGCTGAAGGCACCAGAGCTGCTGGATCATCCGCCCTCAGACTGCAGCTCCTCACTGCTGCACTGAACCTTTCATGAGATGAAATTCTGTGCTTTGAAACGCTCGTCCCTGCCAGCCAATCACAGGCAGGCACTCGCTCCCCATCCGCCAATCCCCTCCCTGTTGCTAGGGCTATAATAAGTATCCACCATTAGCCCAGCTCCTCACTGCACTGCTCACACACCTATTGCATCCCATATATCAATCTATATATATGTACATATATGGGGATTCAGCACCAATCTGCCTTCCCTCCCTGCTTTGGTGTTTTAATGCATTGCTACATTTTTAGCCACATTTGTGCATATTTATTGGTAAATGTTGGTGATATTACGCTCTCTGGCGCACGCTAATGGACATTAGATGTAACTGTATCCGCAGTATAGCTACAAACTCAATTCAGCGTCAAATTAAACGAGATTGAAACGTTCACGTGTTCACACACGTCACTGCTGTGTTTAATCACTTTCATCACATTTACCCCCCCCCCCCCCCCTCCACCCCCTACCTGTGATGATGAGGCACAAGTGATCGCCGAGCCGTCGTCATGTCACCCGCAGGTGAACGCCCTCCACATCGCCGCATCGATTTCCTCGTCCGGTCGCCATGGCGACGCTTTCTCCAACGAAGAGATGATCACAAATGGACAGTGGGAGCCAGAATTTCCACGAGCTCTTCAAACTCCTCTCTCAGGTTAAGGATAACCAGTTCACTGAAGGGGGGAGAAATAATGTAAAGGAGAGTGTTATGAGATATTTGTGAAATACTGCATGTACGTTTTCAGATTATTGGCTAAACTTTCTAACCTCTAACATGTTAACACATGATCACACAATTATGTCTCCACTAATTTGAAGAATCTTCTCACCGATGGCGTCACAAACGATCGCATTTTCAAGAAATCCCTAAGTCTTATAACAGATCACGGATTAAGAATTTGGCAGCAGCTTAAATGGAACACGGTTCAGTTCCATTTAACATGTGTGTACTGTATATCAGCGACATCTCAACAAATCAGATTATCTCCAGATTTCCCCCATCAGGGAGGTAATCTGTTTTCCTATATCTCAGGAACTTCCTGTTTACAGTTTTTGACACAATCGTCAATACCCAAGTATTTGTGATTTCTTATAATAGGCCTAACTGTAGATTACCTATTACGAATATGGCGGCGGTGTGAATGTAACATGGTTCAGTCAGGACATCTTAACAGATCAGGATGGACTCTGTCACGTTTTTGGAAGATGGTGACAGCTATAACCAGAATAACTTTCAATATCTGGCATTTATTTACAATTCACTGTGAGTCAAAAAAGTGTATTAACATTTTAAAATGTAATTGTACATGAACACCAGATTTTGTGTGTTAAATTTGAAATTTGAAGAGTATAAAACATGTCTAAAGTAACATGTTGTCTAAAAACAGGCCACAAAAAGCAAACTACAGTATGTACAGTTGTTTTACAGTCCAACTCTCTCCTCTCTGCTGACAAAGACGTTGATTCTCGGGCTTCCTGCAGCAGTGCGAGTGAAATCACTGTAATAACCACATGCTGGCTTTGATGTGCAACTTCTCAGCTTTCAGAAACCGTTGCAATATTTCCGATAGCACAAACCTTCGCATAGTTACGGCGACGCAAAGTGCACTTGCGCAAAAGCGTCGTCTGCCGATGCAGGCTTGAGCCTCGGTGGAGGTTTGTGCTCTCTGAGCCAAACTTGTTGGTGTTTCTGGGGGATGTGGAGCTGCCATCAAAGCCCAAAAAACGATATTGATATTTTCGCCATGTGGTAACCAAAATAAAAGATTAATCTCTCAAATCCTGTGGCTCATGTGCAGAAATCTGGCTTCATTAACCAAACCTGAAGGCTGCCGTGGCTACTTTGTTCTCACTCAGCTCAGATCTGAGGAGAACTGAGACGATGACTGACATCTGAACAGTGAGACATCATCGCAGATTCTTAATATCTTGGGAGGCGCCAATATTTTGTCTCTTATCGTAAGTTATGACTGTTAATATTGAAAACCAGGTCTAATGTTCCAATTTTCTCTCACACTGTTCATGTGTGTGTGTGTGTGGATTTTCTCCAGGTTCTCCAGTTTCCTCCCACCTTCCAAAAACATGCATCATTGTTGGATTTTGGTGTTAATGTGACAGTGAATTCTCTCTGTGATGGACTGGAGATCTGTCCTATCACCTGATGTCAGCTGGGATTGTCTCCAGCTTCCAGTAGTGAACCTCATGTGGAGGACAAAGTGTGAGAAAATGGATGGATGGATCACAAAATGGCAGCTGGATGACGGCAACGAGAGAACAAAGAGCCTGAGGTTTTCTGATTTCAAGACGGGACGCATGAAGATCGATGGAGTCTGTAAGTCTGGAGTCTGACCCCATCAGAAAGAAAAAAAAAACTCAGATTAAAGCATAATTCAACAGAGATTCTTCAAAGCTGAGATGATATTTCAGCACAGACGCTGTTAGAGACACAGACGTGTCGGCCTTTTTTGCAAAGTTTGAATTCAAACTTAACGTCATCGGCACCTCAAAGATGCTCAGAAGATAATAGCTTCACAGCTCCAGAAATATCAACCCATTAGAGGGATGGATGGATGGATGGATGGAGGGAAGGAGTGAGGAAGAAAGGGATGGAGAGAAAGTGGGAACCGATGTGGAGACAGATCTATAAATAGGCTTCTCTCCCTGCAGCCTGTGAGTAGACAGTGAGTAAACCAGAGACATCAATGTGACAGACCCTCTCTCTGTGTGTGTGTGTGTGTGTGTGTGGACGTCCTCACTTCATATCTTCACATCACAGAGTGTGATTCGTCAGTTTTTACCCCCAGCTGAGCAAACACATGACATGACATGGAATTACACAGGTAACACGAATGATTCACTGTGATTTACACTCATTCAGGTAGTTTTTTTTTTTTTTTTTTTTCCCATCAAAGCTTTAAAGCAGTAATAACCGTGAGGACTCATTTCCACCAAGCAGAGCAGTAATCTCACACTCAGGGTATGAACATGACTTTTTATTATAATTTAATGTCATTAACCTTCTTTCTCTCCCTAGTTTGTGTCTTTCCTTCTTGCCCTCTCTCTCTCTCTCTCTGTGTACTAATCTTGCAGGTTGCAGGATCCAGATCTAGTTTTGAGGCTACTACCATTTTTATTATGCTATAATTAAAGTCAATCTCTGCTGCTGCTTATATAAATGACATTGTATAAACATGTCATCACTGACTCAGAACCGTCCTGTCTAAACTTAGAACTTGATACAGTTGTTACCTTGTTATACCTCACCTTTCACCCCAACCTGTCTAGGCAGATCTCCGCAAATCTGTGAGTCTGGATCTGATTTCTTCTTCTGTTAAAGGGATAGTTTGGAATGTTGGATTTAAGACCTATTTTCCAACTCAGCCCGTGTGATGGAGACGTCTGGCGACGTTTTCAAGAAATTTCATTCAGTTCTTCTAGTTGCCGAGTTCGCTGGTGCTATGGCTAGCGCAAGTCAATGGTACAAGTTAGCATGACATTAGAAACACTCATACCGACTCCACAGTGCACTAGAGGCAAATCGATTGTAACGGCAGACTATTGATGTACATATCTGTGTTGATAGAATGTTTGAAATAAAACCAACCTTGCAATTTGAAGGATTTATGTCTCAGCAGCAGCAGCAGCGCGTCATACTTCCTGTTAGGCTATGGCAGCGGCGGACTGATTCCGCTGCTGCTGAGAAAGTAGTCCCTCAAAAATGGATGATTCATGCGATGCGAGGTTAGTTTTGTTTCAAATATTATTCTATCAACACAGATATGTACATCAATAGTCTAGTGTTTTAATTGATTTGCCTCGGGTGCACTGTGGAGTCGGTATGAGTGTTTCTAATGCCATGCTAACTTGTACCATTGACTTGCGTTAGCTTTGGTGGCAGAACGAGCAACAAACACCAGTGAGTTGTCGAGATTCTTTAGTGACAAAAACGAACAATAAAATTAAAAAAAATCAATACTAAGTCAATACAATGGTTTAAGTAGCAGTGCAGGTGTTATGACCCCACAACCTTTCATTTGAAAGAGCTACTGTTGTCCATTGTGCTGCCTTGCATAAAAATATAGATTTTTATGGATCAGAAGCGTATTGTACATAAATGTTCTGGCTAATGCAAGTGCATGACCTAGCAAAAATACATCATACATGCTAATCGTGTAATATTTTTTTTATATAGCTATTTTAGTGCATAAATGTTACATACTACGGCTTTAAATCATGATATATATATATATCTATAAAGGCATCGCGGACTCTTTCCGGCCTCAAAGACAGCTGTTCTTCATGACTGCTGCAAAATGAATTATTCACACTAACATTTAAACTTTTCTATTATTTATGTAAAAGTGCCACAGTGTTGAGCTGAAGGTTTTAAAGGACTATTTTTAAGGGAGAAACTGTCCCAAAACAATCGCAGGATATGTAGAATCTGACGTAAAAGTCTCTCCTTCAGGCTAAAGCTCACAAACACCGCCTTTGATTCTTTCAGTTATTTTTGACATACCTGTGAGCGAATATTAAGTCCTCACTTAAATGTGACATGTGATGTATACTTATAGCTCCAAAATCTACTTATAGTTTCAAAATCTACTTATAATTCCAAATTCCACTGATTGGTCAGAGAGTGTCATCATTGGACGAGTCATGTCGCGTCCAACATAAGAATCAAACTGAGCAGATAATGCAGAATACAGAGGTCGATCAGTTAAAAAGACTTAAAAATCCTGAAATCATTACGTTAATCCCAACATAGGGCTGGGCGATGTATCGAAAATTTATCGGTATCGAAATTTACGAGGATAATCGACGTAATTTTGCCGTCATCGATACATTTGATAATTCAAAAAAAAAAGAAGTAAAACTTGTTTTTGGCTGTGTGTGTAGGTAGGCAAGGTACCTGTATGTTCATGTCCCTTTAAGACACTCAGACACTTATATCAGGCTAACGGTCAATTATGCAAATTAGGCGATGCGTCATTTAGCAACTTCGAACCTATCGTTCATTTATCGCTATCGAGGTGAGCTGCTCAATATATCGTGATATTGATTTGAGGCCATATCGCCCAGCCCTGTCCCAACATTAAGCCTTGCCAGACCCAAAAACTCACAAGATTTCCAAAAGTTGCGAACTAACATGAGCTACGCGTATCAACTCCTATCGCGTACAACAACCACATCACGGAAGTTTCGCACCGTTTGTGCTACGATGACTCCACCCCCACATTGAGGAGGTGCTACCAGGTCATGCAGTAATGGGGGGAAAAAAATGACGATACCAAACCGAGTAGAGTGGAAACAGTCTTTAAGTGTATGTGTCCAATCAGAGGATCCTCCATAGTCAGCTCACTGTCAGAGAGCGTGACCTATCTGTGTGACCCCCTCTGACAGCACTGACCGGGGGGGGGGAGTGCGGGCGGTGGGTGGCTACAGCACGAAGGCCTCACACAGTGAAACAGCTAATGTGCTAAATTTAGCTGCATCTGTATCACAAGGTGAATGAATGTCTTTCCTGCTTTTTAGTTTTCATAATAATATTTTGTCACTTTTAAAGCAGCCCCGTCTGTATTTCTGCTTCTCATTGTATTATTTAACCTTAACCTTTGTGTGTGTGTGTGTGTGTGTGTGTGTGTGTGTGTGTGTGTGTGTAACCCATCATGATTTGTGTTATAATAAACTCTGCAGGTGGGAACCGGTCGACAAATTATATTTTTCCGGCGTTCGTCGGGTCTGTCGGTGTGAAGTGTGACTCATTATGTGTGTGGGCAAAGGGGGGATTTCCTTGGGAAGAATAAGAATAAGAATGAGGAAAAAACCTTTGTACACTGTGAAGCCTGTGGAAGGAGGTGTACATTACAGCTGACATGGGGCCAGTGAGGGTCAGTTGTGGGGAATAACAGGCCCAGAGAAGAGTGCAGTGGGGGGGGGGGGGGGGTGTGGTGTGGGATGGACAGTGACGTGGAGCCGGCTGAGGTTAAAGCTGTAAAACGTGGTATGCTGGAAGAGACGCAGGGTTAACAGTGAGATCTACAGGGTCAGTGTGGAGCTGGATGTGGACGCGGAAACAAAGAGAGTCTGGGTGTGGAACCAGCAGACGCTGAGGCAAAGTTTCCTCTGCACATCCACCAAACAACGACACCACAGTCACAGCCCGGACAGAAAGACCATACTATTCATTACAGTCGAAGAGAATAGAATAGAATTTGGGCAGTGAGAGGCGAGGGAGGGGCGGGGGGGCGGGGGGGGGGGAGCAGTCATACAGTTAAGTTACTACTCTGTATGAGCGCAGTATTGTGCTGTTGCATGGCAACAGTTTCCACAGAAATCTTTGCTCAGAAACACTCTTTGGTCTTCGCATAACTGCAACGAGCAGAGGGAAAGAAATGGGCTGAGTGCAGGAATACAAATGGTCTCTTGAACCGTTTCAGCTAAATTTGAATTTTATTTCAGTTTATTTGTTTCATAATCATTTTTTTTCTTTTTGTGCTGTTTTTGCCGGACAAAACCAATCTCAGGGTGAGGGTTGTTCATTTGTGATGGAAAATGATGAGAACAATAGCAGGCTCTTACTCCGTCTAAACAATTAACCTTCATAAACAAAGGTTTTAGTTTCACTGAAACAAATTGAAGTGAAACACAAAACACTAGAGCTGGGATTTATTGGTCTTTTTAGGGAGCCGGACCTTGAGCCGTTCCTTTCAAAGAGCCGATCAAAAGACTCGACCCGTTCTTACGTTTCATTATTTTTTAGAAGCCAAACAGCGGTAAAAACAAATAATTTTTATCAAGAAAATAATAACTGGTTGTAATTATAAGGTAAGATTTGGATCTTAATGATTCAAACTTAACATCCCACCAATATATACTTGGCGCCGTATCAACATGGTTTGACGGTGAACGAATGATTCCCAACTGTGACTCGTTTCTCATCGTTCATTTAAAAGATTCGACTCGTTCGTGAATGTCACAGCTCTGGAAAACATGCAGATCTTGTATGCTATTTCTGAGCTAGCTAGCGCACATTACATTTAAGGAACCTACAAGGATAGAGTTTAGCTAGCTAGCATTAGCAGGAGTATGTCCTCATTTTAAAATCAACACTATAAAGCAAAGTTACCGATTCCTGTTCATTGTACAGACAGTACTCGGTGTCTTCGGGGGACTATGGAGACAAATCGTTTTGACTTAGCTTAAGTTAGCTTAGAGGAAATACAAAAAAGCAGGTTTACTCTGGTTTTGGTCTTGACTTGGTCTTACACTGCACTGGTCTTGGTCTTCTTGACTTTGTGTTGGTCTCTAAAAGGTCTCATCTTATAGTCTTGTTCATTCTGGTCTGGTCTGGGTCTTGACTTGGTCTTACCCTGCCATGGTCTTGGGTCTTCTTGACTAAGTGTTGGTCCCTAAAAGGTAATGTCTTGGTTCACACTGATCTTGGTCTTGACTATGTGCTGGTCCCTAAAATGTCTTGTCTTATAGTCTTGTTCACTCTGGTCTGGTCTTGGTCTTGACTTGGTCTTACCCTACCGTGGTCTAGGGTCTTCTTGACTGTGTAGGTCGCTGAAAGGTCTGGTCTTGGTCTTGACTAGGTGTTGGTCTCTAAAAGCTCTGGTCTTGGTCTTGACTTGGTCTTACCCTGCACTGGTCTTGGTCCTCTTGACTTAGTGTTGGTCCCTAAAAGGTCTTGTCTTGGTCTTGGTTCACTCTGATCTTGGTCTTGACTATGTGTTGGTCCCAAAAAGGTCTCTTCTTGTAGTCTTGTTCACTCTGGTCTGGTCTGGGTCTTGACTTGGTCTTACCCTGCCGTGGTCTTGGGTCTTCTTGACTAAGTGTTGGTCCCTAAAAGGTATTGTCTTGGTTCACACTGATCTTGGTCTTGACTATGTGCTGGTCCCTAAAAGGTCTTGTCCTATAGTCTTGTTCACTCTGGTCTGGTCTTGGTCTTACCCTGCCGTGGTCTTGGGTCTTCTTGACTAAGTGTTGGTCGCTGAAAGGTCTGGTCTTGGTCTTGGTCCACTCTGGTCTTGACCAAGTGTTGGCCCGAAAAGACTCCTTGTCTTAGTCTCGGTTCACTGTGGTCCTGGGCTTGATTGGTCATTTGGTGTTGGTCCCTAAAATGTCTTTTCTTGGTCTTGACATAGTGTTTTAACCTCAAAGGTCCTGATGTGGTCTAGATAGACTCGGTCTTGGTCTTGACTTAGTCATGGTTAGTGTGGTCTTGTTAACAGCACTAGTTACACCAACATATTTTCCACACCTCCATGTGTGGCTGTTTTTTCTTGAGCAGCAGCAGCAGCAGCAGCATGTTATTATCACTGTGCTGTTGGTTTCTTTCTTGTTTCCCACTCTGCACAGTTTCAGTCTCACATCCTCCGAGATCCCGTTCCTCCTACTACACTCACCTCCAGAGAGACGTAGGCTCAAATCTGCCTCAGTGAATCCTGCCTCTCTGAAACCAGCGGTGCATCCGCCACAGCTCGGCCAGATGAACCTGAACATTTGTGCTGATGAAGACACTTCACTAACAGCCTTTGCTGTGATAGTGAATGGCAGCGGCGCTCTTCTCTTCTCACTCAGGCATTTCTACTTTCTGCAGCATCATGCCTCCTCCCCGTCCTAGCCGAGCTGATACATCTATTTTTGCAGCACAATCAAAAGGAGAAATGGGCAACAATTTGCATTTCAATCAAACATCCAGCAGCTTACTTTGAACAAGTTATGGTCTTTTATTCTTGTATCCCACTACAATTCAGAGGCACAAACTGAGGCTTGTTTAAAAATGTATCTGACAGCTGTAGGTACAAGTACACAGAACACGCTCATCATTACGATGTATTATTAGCTTAAACAACCTGCAGTACATAAAAGAGTAAAAATGAGTCCCACCCTGCAGTGATAATTATAGCAGCCTACACATAGCACCTTGTACATTCTTTGAAATAACTGTTTAATTCTATAAATGCAACACATTTCACATTTGCAGTTTCATCATAAAGATAAACCTCCTGCAATGTAACAGAAAATAAAATTCAAAATGGCCGATTACGATACGGGGTCAGTCTCTTGTGTCACAAAGTTATAGGGCACTTCCTGTCTTGTGGTGAATGGTCATAATGTGCCAAAGTTCTGATGTTGAAAATACAACTGTTTTCTACAGTTGTAAAGGAAAATTTGTGTTTTTGCAATTATTAAGGGCTTTCCTCTGTCTATTTAAGGGGCCTCTTGGTTTTTCATCATCAGCCTTCTTGCAGCACAATGCTGCCCTCTAGTGGTGTAAAGTGCAAGGTACATACATAAAGACTGTTGGACTTTAGGTTTATTACCTTTTGTGTACAGAAACATGAGGTTGTTGCTGTGGCAAATTAGCTTATAGAATTAATAATGTGTGAGTTTACACAGGATTTAAGATGTCATATGTAAAAAGTAAAATATCTCATTTATTTATCTTATTTATATATTTATGAACAACACAAAGTAAATAATTGCTGTAGATTCATGAACGTGTAATTTAAGTCTATTTTGTACTTGCTGTTGTTTTATGTATTTAATTCACAATCTATCTCATTTGTATTCAGAATGTGACATGATGGTTTTGTGCATTAACACAATCATGTGAGCACAGTCAGAAAGATGCCAAAGCCCAAAATAAAAGTGTGAATTTCAGTCTGTGCACTCTGTAAATGTGTCAACTTCATACAAGTCCTCCAGCTCTCCGTCTCTGCTGCCGTCGTTGCTGACTTTCCTGTGGACACAGACGCTCTGTTGTGTTATTGGAGGTAAAAGAGGAGGAGGAGGAGGAGGAGGAGGAGGAGGTGGGGGGTGGAGCAGGGCGGGGACACTACACTAGAACTGTCACAGGGGGCGTGTCCTCAACAGAACAGCTCATCGCGTCACATCAACCTCATCAAGAGGAAACAGGAAGCAGACAACCAGAGCCTGCACAGAGCCGCTAAAAACCTACTATCAAAACTACTACTATATTACCACTAAAACAACTACCATAATTACCAAACTACTACTAAAACAATTACCAAAACTACCATTAAACTACTAAAAAAAATACTACTAAAATTACTAATCTACCAGTAAAACAACAACTAAAACCTACTATCAAAACTACTACTAAAACAATGCCAAAACCACCAAACTACTACTAAAACAAATGCCAAAACCACCAAACTACTACTAAAAAAACTACCAAAACTTCCATTAAACTAAAAAAATGACTACTAAAACTACTAAACTACCAGTAAAACAACACCTACTATCAAAACTACTACTAAAACAACTACCAAAATGACCAAACTACTACTAAAACAATTTCCAAAACTACCATTAAACTACTAAAAAAAGTACTACTAAAATTACTAAACTACCAGTAAAACAACTACTAAAACCTACTATCAAAACTACTACTAAAACAAATGCCAAAACCACCAAACTACTACTAAAACAAATACCAAAACTACCATCAAACTACTAAAAAAATGACTACTAAAACTACTAAACTACCAGTAAAACAACACCTACTATTAAAACTACTACTAAAACCACTACCAAAATGACCAAACTACTAAAAGAAAATACTACCAAAACTACGAAACTACCAGTTAAACAACTACTAAAAGCCTACTACTGCTAAATTACCACCAAACCTCCTACTAAACTACTGCCAAAATTGGTTGCAGCATCAAATGCTGACATAATGTTGTTGTTTATTTTTTAAATTCTGTTTTGAGAGACAAGAGTAAATTGGGGGCCCCCTCTGTGGTGACAGGAGCCCTAAATGGTACTGCTCTGCACTCACTCATCATCATCATCATCAACAACAACAACAACAACAACAACAACAACAACAACAACAACAACAACAACAACAACAACATCATCGAGCCTGTGTGTGTGTGCGTGTGTGTGTGTGGGGGAGTGTGTGTGTGTGTGTGTGTGTGTGTCCAGTTATTTTAAGTACAGCTCGTTTGTTGGAGGCTTTGCGTTTGTCTTGTCTCTCTTAAATCCTCTTAACGACAGATGAGCTGTTCTGGCTGTGGAGCACATGAGCTCAACATGCTATTATGCTTTCAAAAAAAATGATTACCTCAAGGAAGGATGAAGCAGAGGTGAAGAACCCAATAAACCCCAAGAACCTCTGCAAGAAGGACGTAAGAGGCCAGAATTACAGAAACACAGATTTGATTACAGCTGGACTGTGGCAGTTTGAAGTTATTTGATATCTGTGCAGTTAGAAGAAGGAAAATAAAGGTTTTATCGTCAGTCTTAAGCTATCATGACTCAGCTGTAAACAGGTGGAGAGAGCCTCATTGTTTGTGTGGAACCAGCACATGTAGGGTTTTGTCAGTATACTGTGAGTTTAAAATATATCTATGTTTTTTATTGAATATATAGTCTCATAATGGCTATGTCGAAATCACATTTGATTATAAAATCTAATCTTAAGTGTAAAATATTCATATCACTGTAACTGCACTAAAAACTAAGCGTAAAAAAATAGTGTTGTGTATGAAATATTAGTCATTTTAATATTATGTTAGATACTGAAGTTAAATGCATCACAGGTTTGTGTGTTAAGGTAAAATCAGCTTAACCCTTAAACACACATAGACACATTTTTGTGTTTTTGGCTTTTAATTTAGAGAATATTTTATCCTTTTTTCATGCATATTGTTGAAAATATATGCCAGTTTATGCATTTTTGAGTGTTTTCAAATGTTTTCATTTGTATTTATTTTTATTCTACAAAAATGTCCTCATTGAAACCCATGCAAATCACTATATTTGATGCAACGTGACAAAAACCTGGCAATTTAAAGATTAAAAACTTTCATTAAATATGAATGAAAAAATCATTCATAGTTTTTGGTCAGTTTTTTTTTGTAAAGCACATTACAGTCTGTAAACTGAGAAGTTTTCAGCAACATTTGCATTGGGGCTGTTTTTGCAGTGTACCATCATCCCTCCAAGAAGATCAGATTTAAAAGAAAATCTGATCTTCTTCTCAAAGCCAGCTGGAACAAATGATGATTTTGTTAATGATTAACTGAATTCAGAGATTACTGTTCTAGATATGATTGGTTAATATGTAAAGTTTTACTACTGACTGACAAGCATGTGCTCGCTGCTTTGTTTAGTTAAAATATGTGTATCATTCGTTTTTCAATATTAAATTAATACAGAACAATGATCATAAAGCTCTCTGCAAATCAACAAAAAAATTACATTTTTATGCACATTGCTGGAAGTAAGCGAGTAACTGTGAAACCACAAGACATGACCATGGAGCACAGGGAACATCCACAAAGTGCAACACCCCAAAATGATATTAATAATATTGAATAACTACACCATAATAGAGTGTGGTGTCAACTGCTGTACTGTACATGATAATACACCACTCAGTTTGAAAAAAAAATAAAATGCTTTTGTCAAATGTGAATCTTTATTAGTAATCATTTTAAGTAACTTTACCAGAAAGAGTGTAGTGTCATCAAACTCTGTAAACTTAAAATGTCTCCTGCAGGATGTGCTACGCCACTCAGTTTAAAAAATGTGTACAAGTAAAAAATTGTCAATTACTTCAACATAATGTAAAATTTTATTTTATTTTATTTTTTTGTGTAGTGTCACTACTGTAGTAGTGTCGCACTTCATAGACGGTCCCTCCGGTCTCAGTGATGACTGCACGTAGAAATCGACGTAGGTTTTCCAGCTCTTATTGATATTGAAAACGATGCTGTAGCTTGTCGCCTACGTTGCTATAATTCTCGCGTGTTTCGTTTAAATATTATTGATCGAAGTTTGAAATCTGTGAATTATCTTTCGAGCTTTACTGAACTCGCAACTGTCGGGTCATGTAACTTGCGTTAGATGGAAGAACAAACAGGAAATGCTTGTTATCCATTTTGTTTTTCATTTTTCAATTGAGCACACTATCGGAAAATTGGAAAAAAAAACTAGTCATTATTTGATTTTGAAAAACTAATGAACGAATGATACACAGATTAGGCTGTATTCACACCGGACGCAATCAGATTATGTTACATCTGACACTCAAGTTGAAATATTTCAACTTTTGCAGAAAAAAATCTAAAAAATTGAGAATCTCCAAATGATGTCACATACATGTCAGGGAAACATATTATTTCTGTGTGTGGCTTTTTTGTGGAAACTCGCGATAGACTCGTCTGGTGTGAACAATAGCATTAGTTCGAGGCCCTACAATCTCAGAGCTGGCAGTTTGGCAGGGAGCGCGGAGTGGGCGGGATTTCGCGTCGAGAGGTCTACTTACGTAAGGAGACCACCGGGGGCAGACATGGACCTCTCTGCTCGTCTACCATGACACTCAAAGGGATTACTGAAAGAGCGCTTCCTCAGCATGGACTTCACCAGAATCTGGAGTGAGACAGGAGAAAGAAAGAACATTTTTTGTAAAATTTTGTTAAAGAAATCCATCCATTTGCCCTGATGCATTTTGACAGTGAGCTGACTTTCTTCTATAAAATAAAAAGTATCTCGGAATGACTTGAAATTTACCATCATAATAGTCGGCATCGCCCTGAACAAGGATCCGTTGAAAATATTTGCAAACATCTTAAGGAATAATTTTAATAAATTTTTGAAATTCTGGAAATGATCCATTTGCCCTGATGCATTTTGACAGTGAGCTGACTTTCTTCTATAAAATAAAAAGTATCTCGGAATGACTTGAAATTTACCATCATAATAGTCGGCATCGCCCTGAACAAGGATCCGTTGAAAATATTTGCAAACATCTTAAGGAATAATTTTAATACATTTTTGAAATTCTGGAAATGATCCATTTGCCCTGATGCACTTTGACAGTGAGCTGACTTTCTTCTAAAAAATAAAAAGTATCTCGGAATGACTTGAAATTTACCATCATAATAGTCGGCATCGCCCCGAACAAGAATCCATTGAAAATATTTGCAAACCTCTAAAGGAATAATTTTAATGAATTTTTGAAATTCAGGAAATCATCCATTTGCCCTGATGCACTTTGACAGTGAGCTGACTTTCTTCTCAAAAATAAAAAGTATCTCGGAATAACTTGAAATTTACCATCATAATAGTCGGCATCGCCCTGAACAAGGATCTGTTGAAAATATTTGCAAACCTCTTAAGGAATAATTTTAATGAATTTTTGAAATTCAAAAAAACTAAAAGTATCTCAGAAAGACTTGAAATTTACCATCATAATAGTCAGCATGGCCCCGAACAAGGATCCGTTGAAAATATTTGCAAAGCTCTTAAAGAATAATTTTAATCAATTTTTGAAATTCAAAAAAACTAAAAGTATCTCAGAAATATTTGAAATTTACTATCATAATAGTCAGCATCGCCCTGAACAAGGATCTGTTGAAAATATTTGCAAAGCTCTTAACGAATAATTTTAATGAATTTTTGAAATTCAAAAAAACTAAAAGTATCTCAGAAATATTTGAAATTTACCATCATAATAGTCAGCATGGCCCCGAACAAGGATCCGTTGAAAATATTTGCAAAGCTCTTAAAGAATAATTTTAATCAATTTTTGAAATTCAAAAAAACTAAAAGTATCTCAGAAATATTTGAAATTTACTATCATAATAGTCAGCATCGCCCTGAACAAGGATCTGTTGAAAATATTTGCAAAGCTCTTAACGAATAATTTTAATGAATTTTTGAAATTCAAAAAAACTAAAAGTATCTCAGAAATATTTGAAATTTACCATCATAATAGTCAGCATGGCCCCGAACAAGGATCCGTTGAAAATATTTGAAAACCTCTTAAGGAATAATTTTAATGAATTTTTGAAATTCAGGAAATGATCCATTTGCCCTGATGCACTTTGACACTGAGCTGACTTGCTTCTCAAAAACAAAAAGTATCTCGGAATTACCTGAAATTTACCATCATAATAGTCGACATGGCCCTGAACAAGGATCTGTTGAAAATATTTCCAAACCTCTTAAGGAATAATTTTAATTAATTTTTGAAATTAAAAAAAACTAAAAGTATCTCGGAAAGACTTGAAATTTACCATCATAATAGTCAGCATGGCCCCGAACAAGAATCCGTTGAAAATATTTGCAAACCTCTTAAGGAATAATTTTAATGAATTTTTGAAATTCAGGAAATGATCCATTTGCCCTGATGCACTTTGACAGTGAGCTGACTTTCTTCTCAAAAGTAAAAAGTAGCTCAGAATGACTTGAAATTTACCATCATAATAGTCGACATGGCCCTGAACAAGGATCTGTTGAAAATATTTGAAAACCTCTTAAGGAATAATTTTAATGAATTTTTGAAATTCAGGAAATGATCCATTTGCCCTGATGCACTCTGACAGTGAGCTGACTTTCTTCAAAAAAATAAAAAGTATCTCAGAATGACTTGAAATTTACCATCACAATAGTCGGCATCGCCCTGAACAAGGATCCGTTGAAAATATTTGCAAACCTCTTAAGGAATAATTTTAATAAATTTTTGAAATTCAGGAAATCATCCATTTGCCCTGATGCATCTTGACAGTGAGCTGACTTTCTTCTCAAAAATAAAAAGTATCTCGGAATGACTTGAAATTTACCATCATAATAGTCGGCATCGCCCCGAACAAGAATCCATTGAAAATATTTGCAAACCTCTAAAGGAATAATTTTAATGAATTTTTTAAATTCAGGAAATCATCCATTTGCCCTGATGCATCTTGACAGTGAGCTGACTTTCTTCTCAAAAATAAAAAGTATCTCGGAATGACTTGAAATTTACCATCATAATAGTCGGCATCGCCCTGAACAAGGATCTGTTGAAAATATTTGCAAACCTCTTAAGAAATAATTTAAATGAATTTTTGAAATTCAAAAAAACTAAAAGTATCTCAGAAAGACTTGAAATTTACCATCATAATAGTCAGCATGGCCCCGAACAAGGATCCGTTGAAAATATTTGCAAAGCTCTTAAGGAATAATTTTAATGAATTTTTGAAATTCAGGAAATGATCCATTTGCCCTGATGCACTTTGACAGTGAGCTGACTTTCTTCTCAAAAGTAAAAAGTAGCTCGGAATTACTTGAAATTTACCATCATAATAGTCGACATGGCCCTGAACAAGGATCTGTTGAAAATATTTGAAAACCTCTTAAGGAATAATTTTAATGAATTTTTGAAATTCAGGAAATGATCCATTTGCCCTGATGCACTTTGACAGTGAGCTGACTTTCTTCTCAAAAATAAAAAGTATCTCAGAATGACTTGAAATTTACCATCACAATAGTCGGCATCGCCCTGAACAAGGATCCGTTGAAAATATTTGCAAACCTCTTAAGGAATAATTTTAATAAATTTTTGAAATTCTGGAAATGATCCATTTGCCCTGATGCACTTTGACAGTGAGCTGACTTTCTTCTCAAAAATAAAAAGTATCTCGGAATGACTTGAAATTTACCATCATAATAGTCGGCATCGCCCCGAACAAGAATCCATTGAAAATATTTGCAAACCTCTAAAGGAATAATTTTAATGAATTTTTTAAATTCAGGAAATCATCCATTTGCCCTGATGCATCTTGACAGTGAGCTGACTTTCTTCTCAAAAATAAAAAGTATCTCGGAATGACTTGAAATTTACCATCATAATAGTCGGCATCGCCCTGAACAAGGATCTGTTGAAAATATTTGCAAACCTCTTAAGGAATAATTTTAATGAATTTTTGAAATTCAAAAAAACTAAAAGTATCTCAGAAAGATTTGAAATTTACCATCATAATAGTCGACATGGCCCTGAACAAGGATCTGTTGAAAATATTTCCAAACCTCTTAAGGAATAATTTTAATGAATTTTTGAAATTCAAAAAAACTAAAAGTATCTCAGAAAGACTTGAAATTTACCATCATAATAGTCAGCATGGCCCCGAACAAGGATCCATTGAAAATATTTGCAAAGCTCTTAAGGAATAATTTTAATGAATTTTTGAAATTCAAAAAAACTAAAAGTATCTCAGAAAGATTTGAAATTTACCATCATAATAGTCCACATGGCCCTGAACAAGGATCTGTTGAAAATATTTCCAAACCTCTTAAGGAATAATTTTAATGAATTTTTGAAATTCAAAAAAACTAAAAGTATCTCGGAAAGACTTGAAATTTACCATCATAATAGTCAGCATGGCCCCGAACAAGAATCCGTTGAAAATATTTGCAAACCTCTTAAGGAATAATTTTAATGAATTTTTGAAATTCAGGAAATTATCCATTTGCCCTGATGCACTTTGACAGTGAGCTGACTTTCTTCTCAAAAGTAAAAAGTAGCTCGGAATGACTTGAAATTTACCATCATAATAGTCGACATGGCCCTGAACAAGGATCTGTTGAAAATATTTGCAAACCTCTTAAGGAATAATTTTAATAAATTTTTGAAATTCTGGAAATGATCCATTTGCCCTGATGCACTTTGACAGTGAGCTGACTTTCTTCTCAAAAATAAAAAGTATCTCGGAATGACTTGAAATTTACCATCATAATAGTCGGCATCGCCCCGAACAAGAATCCATTGAAAATATTTGCAAACCTCTAAAGGAATAATTTTAATGATTTTTTGAAATTCAGGAAATCATCCATTTGCCCTGATGCATCTTGACAGTGAGCTGACTTTCTTCTCAAAAACAAAAAGTATCTCGGAATGACTTGAAATTTACCATCATAATAGTCGGCATCGCCCTGAACAAGGATCTGTTGAAAATATTTGCAAACCTCTTAAGAAATAATTTTAATAAATTTTTGAAATTCTGGAAATGATCCATTTGCCCTGATGCACTTTGACAGTGAGCTGACTTTCTTCTCAAAAATAAAAAGTATCTCGGAATGACTTGAAATTTACCATCATAATAGTCGGCATCGCCCCGAACAAGAATCCATTGAAAATATTTGCAAACCTCTAAAGGAATAATTTTAATGAATTTTTTAAATTCAGGAAATCATCCATTTGCCCTGATGCATCTTGACAGTGAGCTGACTTTCTTCTCAAAAATAAAAAGTATCTCGGAATGACTTGAAATTTACCATCATAATAGTCGGCATCGCCCTGAACAAGGATCTGTTGAAAATATTTGCAAACCTCTTAAGGAATAATTTTAATGAATTTTTGAAATTCAAAAAAACTAAAAGTATCTCAGAAAGATTTGAAATTTACCATCATAATAGTCGACATGGCCCTGAACAAGGATCTGTTGAAAATATTTCCAAACCTCTTAAGGAATAATTTTAATGAATTTTTGAAATTCAAAAAAACTAAAAGTATCTCAGAAAGACTTGAAATTTACCATCATAATAGTCAGCATGGCCCCGAACAAGGATCCATTGAAAATATTTGCAAAGCTCTTAAGGAATAATTTTAATGAATTTTTGAAATTCAAAAAAACTAAAAGTATCTCAGAAAGATTTGAAATTTACCATCATAATAGTCCACATGGCCCTGAACAAGGATCTGTTGAAAATATTTCCAAACCTCTTAAGGAATAATTTTAATGAATTTTTGAAATTCAAAAAAACTAAAAGTATCTCGGAAAGACTTGAAATTTACCATCATAATAGTCAGCATGGCCCCGAACAAGAATCCGTTGAAAATAATTGCAAACCTCTTAAGGAATAATTTTAATGAATTTTTGAAATTCAGGAAATTATCCATTTGCCCTGATGCACTTTGACAGTGAGCTGACTTTCTTCTCAAAAGTAAAAAGTAGCTCGGAATGACTTGAAATTTACCATCATAATAGTCGACATGGCCCTGAACAAGGATCTGTTGAAAATATTTGCAAACCTCTTAAGGAATAATTTTAATAAATTTTTGAAATTCTGGAAATGATCCATTTGCCCTGATGCACTTTGACAGTGAGCTGACTTTCTTCTCAAAAATAAAAAGTATCTCGGAATGACTTGAAATTTACCATCATAATAGTCGGCATCGCCCCGAACAAGAATCCATTGAAAATATTTGCAAACCTCTAAAGGAATAATTTTAATGATTTTTTGAAATTCAGGAAATCATCCATTTGCCCTGATGCATCTTGACAGTGAGCTGACTTTCTTCTCAAAAACAAAAAGTATCTCGGAATGACTTGAAATTTACCATCATAATAGTCGGCATCGCCCTGAACAAGGATCTGTTGAAAATATTTGCAAACCTCTTAAGAAATAATTTAAATGAATTTTTGAAATTCAAAAAAACTTAAAGTATCTCAGAAAGACTTGAAATTTACCATCATAATAGTCAGCATGGCCCCGAACAAGGATCCGTTGAAAATATTTGCAAAGCTCTTAAGGAATAATTTTAATGAATTTTTGAAATTCAGGAAATGATCCATTTGCCCTGATGCACTTTGACAGTGAGCTGACTTTCTTCTCAAAAATAAAAAGTATCTCGGAATGACTTGAAATTTACCATCATAATAGTCGGCATCGCCCTGACCAGGGATCCGTTGAAAATATTTGCAAACCTCTTAAGGAATAATTTTAATAAATTTTTGAAATTCTGGAAATGATCCATTTGCCCTGATGCACTTTGACAGTGAGCTGACTTTCTTCTCAAAAACAAAAAGTATCTCGGAATGACTTGAAATTTACCATCATAATAGTCGGCATCGCCCCGAACAAGAATCCATTGAAAATATTTGCCAACCTCTTAAGGAATAATTTTAATGAATTTATGAAATTCAGGAAATCATCCATTTGCCCTGATGCATCTTGACAGTGAGCTGACTTTCTTGTCAAAAATAAAAAGTATCTCGGAATTACTTGAAATTTACCATCATAATAGTCGACATGGCCCTGAACAAGGATCTGTTGAAAATATTTGCAAACCTCTTAAGGAATCATTTTAATGAATTTAGGAAATTCAGGAAATCATCCATTTGCCCTGATGAAAGTGAGATTAAAGTCTAAAAATTATCTCAGAATTGCGACTTTAATCTATAATCCATATTTCTGACTTTAATCTCAGAATTCTGACTTTTATCTTGATTTTAATCTCAAAATTCTGACTTTAATCTCTTCTGTACCCTTTAAATAAAATTGAACTGTACATAATACATATACATTGAATGGGTTCAAATTGACCCTGAGGATCAGTTTTGGACTCACCACAGCAGAAAGGCTGGGGATGAGTTTGACACTGTTCTGCACCTCCTCCTCTGTGACCACCACCGCAGTGCAGTGCTCCTCCTCAAGAGGGAGAAGATTCAAGCCGTTCTCCGTCACCCACGAGTGAAGCTGTAATTATATGCACCCTCATTAAGACTGTGGTGAACACGTGATTTCAGCAAAAAAAATTTTGTGACTAACTTTAACTTCAGGGACGGTGATTCTCGTTTCGGGGTTTTTGTCCAGCAGCCGTCCAATCAGCTCCTTCAGTTCATTACTAATCAATGGCCTGTGAGAAAAAGAGTCAAATGGCAAATTAGTGTATACTTCCACAAACTTCTGGGCGAATAATTGCAATTTAAATACCAGCGCTGATTTAATGTAGTTTTCTGACGTTTGCTTACGTCTCTGGAAACTCCACAGGTTTGCTCTTGATCTTGTTGCGCAGAGAGACAACGTACTCATCGTAAAAAGGGCACTGGAAGCAGAAAAATGTGTTTATTGTTGACTCTAAGAGTACAGAGCATTTAGGTCGCTTTCTTTCCATTACTATGTTAAAACATAAACACATAGACTATAAGAAGGTCTGTAACCTGCTGCTTCTGTCAAATTGAACACCTCTAATTTAGAGATCCAGGCAATAAATAAAATTGTTTTAATGTTTTCTGTGTCACATGCGCCAAGTTTGAAGCCAAGTCACGCGAACTGTTGGACATTTACGACAGAGAGAACTTGCTCTGTGTGAAGTTGCTTACCTTCCCAAAAACAAAACAGTACAGTGTGACTCCCATCGCCCACACGTCTAATGCCTGCAAAACACACACGTACACAAACACTAATTATCAAGGATGTTGCATTAAAACAGCAGAGTCTGAAATTATGACTAGAAGATGTTTTATGCTGTGTTCACACCGGACACGACGCAAATTTGTCGGAGCTATAAGACACTTTATCTCTTGTGGAAACGTATGCACAGAAGAAAGTGCCGTCTTCATACGGAGCTCCTGAAGATAACGGTGAAACTCACCACTTTGTGCAACAATGCTTTGATTGATGGGGAAAAGAAACAAATGGGGTCTGGTGTAAACGCAGCATAATTCACGGCTATATCTCACTTTCCCGCTGAAGCTCAGCTCGTGTTCGGTCATCATCTCAGGGGCCATGAAGGCCGGCGTTCCCGCCGTGCTCGACAGCAGCGCGTCCGCGCCCTCAAACTCGTTGCTCACGCCGAAGTCGGCGATCTTGACGTGACCGTCGTCTCCCAGCAGCAGGTTGGAGGGTTTAATGTCTCTGTGGATGATCTTGTGGTAGTGCACTGCACAAGACAACCTTTAATCAGCTTTGATCTTAAACAATAACAACGTGTTCAACGATCTCTGATGATAACCAGAACAAGGATCCTCAGTTTCATAGCAGTGTTTCCCAAACATTCTATAATGGGACCCACTTTAAATTAATAATTCCCAAGAGATGTTTGGTAAATAAACTGGAACTTGGAACATTTTCTTGAAAACATATACACAAATAAATCTGGTTGGTTTTGCAAATTTGAATGGGGACCCAAAATATATCTCCCGTGACCCACCTGTGGGCCCCAACCCAGTGTTTGGGAACCACCGCTTTAAAGATATCCATATGACACGAATATAACCACTGAGTTATAGTTTTTGTGTGTATCACTATCATTTTATATCAGTACGATGAATGCTCTCAATGACAAATTTGTTCGCCAAGATGGATGCCAAATTCAAAATGGCCGACTTCCTGTTGAGTTGATGCCTTAGACCCAACTGAGTTTTTTTGTTCACCATGGACTATTACAAGATCCCACCAAGTTTCGTGAAATTCAGTGCAAGTTATTCTTGGTTTGCACCACCTACGTTTCACCTTAGGGGGTGCAATAGAGCTTTTATGTACCCGGTCAAACATGACCACAGAGATACAGAATAATAATAATCAGCAGAAAATGTGTGCTCGGGCCCTAAAAATAAAAGCCTAAACAGATATAAAGCAAAAATATCCATTAAGTAAATAAAGACAGCAAAAACAGAAAGAAATAAGTTTTTTTTAAAGTCACTCTATGCTGTTTTTACAAAGCAACATTTAATCCAGACTAAACTTACAGTACTCTATTCCCAGGACGACGTCTCTGAAGTAAAAACGAGCCTGTTCCTCTGTGAAAGGGTCGTCTGTCGGCACCTCCATCACTGGACTGAGGGTCGGAGACAGACAGAAAATGATATTACATATTTACAATGTACAGTATATGATGTCCATCCAAAAACACTTGAAAGCGAAAATAAAAACATACCCCCTTGACATCAATTCGAAGGCTTGAGGACAAATAATCGGATTTTAATGCTCTGATTTACTGCTTCTGTTTGTTAATCCTGTATACTTCATGTATAATAGTGAATTCATTAATAATTCAGTGACTACAAAATGGATAAATGAGTACCTACCCATGTGAAGTCCATCTTCAGCAGGATCATCAAGCACCTGGAAGACAAACATAATTATGCACTTAATTTTTGTATGTAGGATTTGTGACACCTAGTGGCGAAGTCACTTTACTGAGTTTTGCTTTTGGTTACTTTATATTTTATGACTGTACTCATGCGTATTTCAATCACACCTTCAGGACTACATCACACGTGTCCTTTGACTGACCTCCACCAGTTTGACAACGTTGTGATGGTCCAGTTTCTTCAGGATGGCGATCTCTGTGTACACTTTCTCCAGAGGCAACGTGGCTTTAGGGAACGGATCTTGCTGCAGCTGTGAGTTTGAACCTTGTGCAGACAGACGACCTGGAAGCAAACGCACACACAGTATCAGCGCAGGAATAACGAAACCACGTTTCAACTGTTGTTAGAGTTGGAAAGTTTTTCACTCACGAAAAAATCCACACTGTTTCATGAGCTTCTTCTTTGAGACGACTTTCATCGCCTGAATAAAAAAAAAAGAGCAATCGGACAAAAGTTAGACAAACTCACTTTGACGACACTTAATGCACAGTTTTTATGAGCTTTAACTTACATAGTATTGTTCCGAGTCTTCATTATAAGCCAACTTCACCACTCCATATGAACCCTGTGGTGGAAGAACAACATGATGTAAGAAATGCATTCTGTTAAAGGTGCATTATGTAATAAATGATAAAATCCTCCTAATATGTCACAGAGACTCAGGAATAATGTTCATATAACAAACTGAACTCACCAACAACAACAGTACAGACAAAATATTTGCATTAAAAAAATATTTTGCAGACTGCAAATCATGTTTATGTTTTGAAATCATGTTTTGGCGTCATGTGGCGCCACCTACCGCCATCTACCAATCATTGCAGTCAGTAGAATCTCAGCTGCCGAGCAACCACAGGTTGCCAGTTACGTCAGAAAACGAAACCTAAAAGACCTCTGTATTTTGAATTTGAATGTAGTAACTGTTTTTGGCCACATTCTTACATATGGCACCTTTAATTCATAAAATGACCATGACCATAAAATGATCATTCAATGACGCAGATCGTATTATGTAGTAGGAGTTAGTCAAACTAGATGAAATGACCATGTTCCAGTTGCGAAATCGGAAGAAAAATTGATGTTAAAGTAGCTGAAGTTCACCATAGTTAGCAAAACCCGTCGATGGCAACACAAATAAATAAGACAGAAAGTGCGTTAAAAGTAGCAGACTGTTTTAACTATTGACGGTAATGAGTGGAAACCATCCTGAAATCCTAGGTCAGGGGTTTGCAAGGTTGCGAGGTCAACTATCCAAGTTGGAAATCTGTTCCTGTTGAAACTTTGCACTAAGAACATGTCATTTCTGACTTCCGACTACAACTGGAATGCACCTTATGCGTCAGAAATCCTGAACGAAAACCGGCAGAGAAGAAAAACAAGGCAGTGTTTCTGCAGTGGAGATAAATTATAAATGTAGACGGCTGAGGAGTAAGTAAGAGGAAGGTAAGACAGATGGAGATTTTTCCTCAATGGGATATTTATATATGTATATCATCCATCCATCTTCTACTGCTTATCCAAGGTCAGGTTGTGGGGGCAGCAGCTTGAGAAGTCCAGACTTCCATCTCCCTGGCCATTTTGTCCAGCTCCTCCGAGGGAATCCAGAGGTCTTCCCAAGCCAGCCAAGAGACTTAGGGCCAATTCCAATTCCTATCTTAACCCTCAATCTCAACCCTTAATCTTAACTGGCCTCAAAACCAAGTGTTGAGGGTTATTTTGTCACTTAGAAATGGGACACCCCTTAAATGCAGATACGTCTTCAGACTGTAGGGGGCAGAATAACGCTAAAGCTGCGTCCAGTCTGTCAACTCCGAACATGATTATTTATTTATCATTTTATTTCAGTCAAGTTATTAGGTTGTCAGTTAGTTATAAGATGATACTCATACAAATATTCAGCTGACAGTTACCACACACCACGACTTATTGAAAAGTAAACCACACCGGCCGACTATTGACAAAAGATGGTAAAATAAAAATAAATGTTACGCAATGTTATGCAACAATGACGTCAGTAATCCATAATCTGGGCCTAAACTAAGATAATTTTTATATCTCTATTAACAAAGAAAATTCTTCATTTGTAGCGTACTCTCTGGCGTGCTTTCGGCGCCATCTTTGTTATGTCAAAACACGCAATGCATTCTGGGTAGCCCTTGCTCCCAAGGGTGTCTCGGAAAATCTCAATATTGAGGGCGATACAGCCCTTAAACTTGGCCTCAACTTAATTTTTCTGAGAATCTGGACAGCACTTGGACTAGAGGGAGAGCACATTTTTGAGATTGAGGATTAAGCAAGGAATTGGAATTCACCCAAAGTCTCTCCAAGGACTCCTGGACCTCCCCCAGAACGTGCCCAGAACACCTCACCAGAACACGTCCAGGAGGCATCCTAACCAGATGTCCGAGCTACTACATCTGGCTCTTCTCGATGTGAAGGAGCAGCAGATTCAAATCCAATCACAGCTCTCGTCTGTCCATTGTTTTACGGGGGGGGTTACGGTAATGAGAAGTACACATGGGTTAAAGAAGGGTTAATAATAATCACCTTTCCAATCTCATTCTTCAGCTTGTACTGGTTGAGCCGGACACAGTCCTACACAAAATGAAGGGACGTGAAGAATTCAGTTAGGGCGGGAAAACATGTTTAAATTTACACTAGCGTCAGAATCACAGAAATCCTCACATCAGCGTCTGTGATGGACACGCGTTTGGTCTCGATGGTGGGCTGTCGGGCCACGCGGCTCCCTCGCTCCTGCAGGGACATCTTTCTGTCCGAGAGGCGAGGCCTCGTGGTCCTCGGGGGGCCGGACCTGGAGCCGTTGGGCGGAGTCATGCGGTTGGCCGCCACGTTCATGGCCGCCACCAGGTCGGCCAGCTCGCCGCGGTGCTCCGAGTCCAGCTCGGCCCTGCAGGCGGTGTCGGCGCTCATGGTTGTCGGTCCACTCGTCCTCTCACAGATGAACGTCAGCGTGGAGGTTTGGTGGAAGAACCAGAGGAGGCATCGCTGCACTGGAAGGGAAACACGACATGGTGATGATTCGATTTGGTCGGCTAGATCGTCAGAGAATCCGATAAACATCTGTGCAGATAGTTTATTGTCAGACTCTTCAGGAACCGTACATAGGAGAAGGAGTTTAGGACAGTGATTCCCAAACGGTGGGTTCAGGACCCACAGATGTGTCATGGGACAGTGGGAAATATCACCAAAAGTTCGATAAGAATGAGAGCGTGGTCTGTTCTATTTTCCATACTTTTTCAAAAAAAGGTAATTTGAAAGAAAGAAGAAAAAAAAACATGCATTTTGAGATTAAAGTCAGAATTGTTTAGATTAAATTAGACTGAGTTTAGCCTGAGAATTCTAAATTGAAATCTCAATATTCAGAATTTCTCAGAATTCTGACTTTAATCTCAAAATTCGGACTTTTTCCCTCAAAATTCCGACTTCAATCTCAGAATTCAAAAACTTTTTTTCCCCAACCTTTTAGTCAAGATTTATGTGTTTTAAAAACGCTTACTCATACATTACGTGATTTATTTACCACAAAACATGGCTCAAAACATTTTCTTTAAAAAGTGGATTGGAAAAACTTGTTTATAAGAATCCACAAATGTATTGTACAGAAAAAGGCTCTGATTTTCCTACATAGACAAAAATATTTCATACGTATTTATTTAAATGTAAACCGAGAGTGAGACCTGACTTTAAATGTTCACTTTATAGATTTAATCTGCATTTCTATGTAGAACAAAATACACTCTGAAGAAAAATGTTCAAATATGAAGTTATATCTTGTTATAAATCAACTTAAAATTAAAGAATTGAACCTTTGTACAGTCACAGGTTAGTGCATCTCCTCGTTTCTAGTGAAAATCTTGTCTTGTAGCAAAGTCGAATGCTTTAACAGACGACTGACAACCTATGCCTTTGCATTACATAACGATTTAAACCAGGTATTTAATACAAATAGTCATAAAAGAGACAAAGAAATAGTAAAAATAATAAAAATGAGGTGATAAGTGAACAGTACTCACACAGTGTTAGTGTCCTGCGTGTGTTGAAGGCAGTTGATGTACATGATTGTCCTGCTGTGGAGAGGAAACTCCCTCATGGACTTTCACTGATCACTGATCAGCACAGAGTGACCTGAGAATTAAGGATTAACTGGAGCCTCATTTAGCCGAGGATGAGTTATTCTGAGGCAGGAAGTCGTCCACTCACTCCACTGTGTACATTCACACAGAACAAACAAACCTGCAGCATCACAGCGGTATCCACAATAACACAATGCCCAAGTGTGTTGCTCAAGGGCTCTATAGCGCCCCCTATGGTGAAGAATTGAGTGCCACCGAATTTGACGAAACTCGGTGGGAAGATGTTATAGCGCAAGACGAACAAAAACGTTGATAGGATACATGGATAGATGGATACCTTAGATCAGGGGTTCTCAAAGTTTTGATACCTGAGGGTCAATTTAGGAACCCAACATTGGACTGAGGGCCGTCAAAGGAAAAAAAACAGAAAGAAAGTAATATAAGCGTTAATATAATGTAATTTAAGCAATATAACCCTAACCCTAACCCGCTTTATACATTACTGGGTAATTACCCAGTATTTTGGCCATTGTTCTTACCTTCTAATTACAGGTTAATACCAAGTAACACATTTCTGTTACCATATATTTACTGGGTAAATAGCTAGTAATTGGGGGCTGTAGCTACCTGCTTATTACCAGCTTATAACACAATAATACACTAAAATTCACCATATAGAAACCAGGTAAATACTCAGTATTTTTTTTTACACTTATTGGTCTGTATCCAGTAATGTCCAATAAACATTTAACAAGCTTAGTCGCTCCTGGATTATTATAACTATTAACTGTAATTCACTGCGGGGCCGCCAGAAATGTTTCTGCGGGCCGTCATTGGCCCCCGGGCCGCACTTTGAGAACCAATGCCTTAGATGGTTGTGCATGACAACGCAAGAACAATGTGCTCAAATGTACATTTCAAACAATTTCCAACAGGGGGAGACAGCAAGTTCAACCTTCAACTGCTCAATAGACAGAGGGAAAAAAATGATATATGAGGCATTTGTCACTGCATAAAACAAAGTTTATCAGATTATATTTTTGTCATGAGTGTTTATTTTATATGCTTCATATATACAGTATTTTTTTTCCGTATTCACCAGTTTTCTCTGATTACTGAGGGAAAGTCAGCAGCAGCTAAATGATCATCATTTTGCAACTTCTGTGAATTTGTTGCAGGATTTGTAAAAGTGTTTTTCCATTTTTATAAATTTCTTACAAATTCTAAAATGTAAACGTCTGTAATTTTGTAAATTTGTCTTGTTGAAGTGTTTTGCCTCTCTGTAATATATTGTATTATTTTGTACTTACAGGCCACCGTACTCGTAATTACCATATAATTAAGTCACTTGAAGCCGTCTTGCGTAACTTTTAATATCACCAAACATGCGTTACATAAGACACCTTTGTCAAATGAGTTCTCACAAAGCTGATTTAAGTTTTTATCAGCGACTCCTGTGTTTCTCAGTGTGGCCGTGCTGCACACAGGAAGTGATTCGCTTACCATCGAGAGAGACAGAGGCAACAACACTGAGGTAGTTAAGTGAAACGACCGCAACAAATAGAAGCGTCCAAAAACAAAAAAAACAGGATAAACGCTTCCTGTTTCTTGTTAAATAAATAAGTTTAAACTTTATTTAATTGACAAATGGGTTAAAATGTGTAACCTGAATTAAAGAGAATTATCGAAGAAGCTTTCAATGTAATTCCTACACACACCGGGATTCCGCTAAAACTTTGACCTTGACCTTTGACAAACTTGAAAAGCTTCTGACCTTGACCCCCAAACAATGAGTCAAGTTTAAGACGACCAGACAGATAAACACAAACAAACAGCTGCTTTGTATTAAAATACTTATTGTTGTTATTATTATTTCATCTGTGAAATATATTTTATGAACATGGTTCCAGTGTACAAATAAAAACCTACTGCTATTATTATTATTATTACCTTGTGACTGTAAATTAAACTTGGTTATCACGATGAATGCGGTCAATCAAATTCTGAAGGTTTATGTCCCTAAATATCAAAAATAATTTGTGACAACAACCCCTGACACACCTACATGCATATATGAAGGACTACATTCTGTTAATTCATCGATAAACACTTGCCCTGACACCAGCAACTACATGTCAAACAAAGGCTATTTATAAAATCACTGAAGTGCTTTAAGGAAACACTAAGTGACAGAAACATGTTCTCCTCACACACACCACATTATACTGATTTACTCCTACTTAAATCAGGAAGCTCAAATGGGTTTTCTCGCAGGTTTAGCGTTTGAAATCCTGACAAAGACTTACCAAACAGGTCAAGAGTAGAATGGCAGCTCCAGTGTTCGCGCGAGATAAAAAAAGGCTGATTTTCTTTATGGGATTTGGTGTGACAGAGTTAGCAGCTTTCAAACTTCAGTTTGACTGGCTAATAATGAAGGAAACGACGCAGAAAACATAATTGTTCGTAAGATATCATAGATGTAAATAGGCATTTATTTGTTTGTGTGCATTGAGTAACCAAAATCGTTTTCTAATAGCAAAGCTAATGGCTATGCTAACAGCCAAAATGTGCTGTCAAAAAAAATTGGTTCACTTGGGTATAAAAAGTTAAAAATAAACATAATTTTGTTAAAGTCGAGGTATTTTATATGGCTCTGTGTTTTGTGAACAAGTTAGCCAGTTAGCGTAGCTTTTGGCTAGCTGCCCTGGCCAAACCAGTTTTGGCCAGGGTTGACGTTTATATTTATTTCCAGCATAGGAAGCTTGTCTCTTCTTTGTGATCGATTAAAGCCTCCTGATCACACTGTAAATTCAATTATAAGGCTATAAACAGAGAACAAAACAGGTGTCCTCTCAGATTGTTTAAATCACATTATGCTGACAGTTAATGTTTATTAAAATGGAAGCAGCTAAAACTAAATTTAGCCATTTATTGAATTGAATTTTCCTCCTGAGATATTTTCAAATGTCTTCTGTGAAAAGAGAACATTGTCAGCATTTACAATATTCAAGTCACGGAAAGTTCAAGATGATGAATCCCTGCAGTTATTCTTCAGACTGTGACCTCTCAGATAAGACCCTGAGGAGGAACAAGTCCAGACCAGCAGTCGTCACCACCGTCCAACCGTCAGCTTATTCATCACAGCGGCGTCATACCTGCTGTCAAACGGGCAAAGATGAAGACTATAAGGACTGTTGAAGTCTCACTGTGGCTCTCTTGATCTGCTCGAAGCTCATAAACATCACAATGTTCCAGGATCCCAGACGAAGAAACGCTGGCACGAATCTAAAAAAAAAAAAAAAAATCAAAAGAATCAAGGATTTTTCGTACATCTTAACAATTGTTAAAATTGTCCGTTGTCCCTGTTGAATAAACAATAAACTAACCTAAACATTTTTAAACCTTTATTTTATACAGGTTATCCCATTGAGACATGGGGTCTCATTTTCAAGAGAGACCTGATGAGGACAACACAGAGTTACAGACGGACAACATAACAATAAAGGAAATGGGAAAAATTTCAAGTGAATAAACAGGTTCAAATACTAGGAGTAGGAACAAGTTCCCAAAGATGTCCTCTCCAGTGACTCAAGAAGAATTGATGCCAAGGTATTTATAAGAAGTCACAAGATAAACAGGGTTATTCTGAGCAGATGTAAATGAAGGAAGTATTGTTGGCACCTTCTTTTTACCAGAAGATAACATCATCTTGGTTTTGTCAGCAGTCTACGGTGGTAGAGTTGAGACTGAATGATGATGTCACATGCAAATGTTCAAATACAAGTGCAACAAGTGCTTGCACAACAATAGATGATAGCATCGTCTGCACAAAGATGTACCGATGCATTTGTATTTTGAGCCACAATATTGACAGAGATAGTAAAACGAGTGGGTCCTAAGACTGAACCCTGTGGATAGAAGAAAGACCACTGAGCTGCACACATTGCTTACGATTGGACAGAACCAACAGCTAGGTCTATATCTGACATGAAATAAAGTTTTAAATGATTTACCAAACATCTATTGGAAATTAGGATTAGGATTGATATTGTGATTTGGGTCACGACAGTCTTTAAAGCTCACATAGAGTGGTCCTGTTGCACATAAATGTTAGTTATGGAGGTCTACTTACATACATTAACTTGTTTTTATGGTCAAAAACCTCCTAGTTGCTGTAAACGAGCCGATAGAAATCCTCTTTTCTGACGCTGTTTCCCAGCCGCGAGACTTGAGACTCAAATCTCTCAACCTGGAAGTGACATAATCAGCACACCCGTTCTCAGAAGCACAGCTCCCCCCTCTGGAACGGTGGATGCACTGCTACTCATTATCAAAACATTGTTTTAACAGTGTTTAAAAATAGCTTCTTCACAACTCCCCGCCGCAGTCCCTTTGACGACCTTTGACCTCGTGAAACACCTCCACAACGGACGTTATTCTTCTTCTGCGGTTCAATGTACGCAACCGGATGTGCCCGGACTAGTGCCCGGACTAGTGCCCGGAGCAGGAGGATCTGCTGTTCCGGAGAACCGGTGTTTGCGCAACTATAACGGGATTTTCAGAGATGTCGCTGAGCCCAAACTGTTTGTTAAGAAACTTCAGGGCTTCATAAACAAGGTAAGGACGCAGATACACACTAAAAAACAGCGTTAATTGGAACTTCCGGTCTAGTTCCGCTTTAAAAAGCGGGTCCTCTTATAGAAAGTTTAGGAAACAGTGATTTACGACATACCCCTTATAGAAAGCTGTGGGCCCCTCTTTGATGAGCATGGTGAAGGCACAGTTCAAGGCACCGCTGTACTGTCCAGGCACCGAGTTCATGAATCGCGTTTTCACCACATCCACCGGAGACGCTACAATGGTGGTGCAGAAACCGGCCGCGAAACCGGCAGTGAAGTGACACGGCATGTTGTCTGAGGAAAAACAAATGTTTGCTTTAGGCCCCGGGAGACACAGAAAGATGGTACGCAAATACAAACCACACAATGTCATCATCTGAAATGCAAAATGAGGTGTTTGTGAAGTTGACGTTTCTTTTTGAGGCCTCCGAACTCACCTGTCATCAGGTTGTACTTCAGGATGAGCTCTTTGATGATGTCATAGGTCACCAGCTCGGAGCAGTTTACGATGGCGTTACGAGTTATATTTGGCAGACACCCTAAAAAGAAAAGGTTAATCAGTTCTATATTTTACGACACGGATCAGCCGGAACACTAAAATAATTATATTGGATTGAGAGGAACATCAGTTTTCCCACAGTGCACCTGTGGACAGTTTTGTGTTGTGCAAGCCTAACGCCTCAGGCGCAGGCCCACCCTACAGGTTTCTCTTAACTTTCACATTAACGTTGTCAGACCAAAACAAGACCAAGACCTTTGTGTGCAGTGGAACAGCGGAATTCAGTGAGTTTTGCTTTACCTTTCCAGAGCCCTCTGATGCCTTCAACCCTGGCGATGGTCTTGTAGGCATCCATGGTGCTGTTGTATCTCTTCACAGAACCGCTCTCTGGCAGTCGGACCTGAGCCTGGAACCTGACTTTGACCACGTCTGTGGGCTGAGCCAAGGCCACCGCCAGCCCCCCGGTGGTGCAGCCGGCCAGCAGCCGGATCCCGATTCCTACGTCTGTCGCACAAGCAACACGTGTCAGGACAATTTCCATCAACAAAGAATACACTCTATTTTATCTATCTATCTATCTATCTATCTATCTATCTATCTATCTATCTATCTATCTATCTATCTATCTATCTATCTATCTATCTATCTATCTATCTATCTATCTATCTATCTATCTATCTCTGTGAATTATGATTTTTACTGTTTCAGTTAATGTATTTATAAGTCTTAAAGGCGCCATATGTAAGAATGTGGCCAAAAACGGTTACTACATTCAAATTCCAATTTGGCGCCACATGCCAAAATGTGATTTGAAAACATAAACATGATTTGCAGTCTGCAAAATATTTTTTTTAATGCAAATATTTTGTCTGTACTGTTGTTGTTGGTGAGTTCAGTTTGTTATATGAACATTATTCCTGAGTCTCTGTGACATATTAGGAGGATTTTATCATTTATTACATAATGCACCTTTAAGCATTGTTTAATTAAATATTTTGTTATGTTTACTTAGTTTTGTGGGGCTGTTTTCTCTGCAACAATGTACATAGGTACATGGATACATCGACAGTGCACACGTATGGAGATACATTGTTACATACATAAGTCCATAGATAAGTACATACCCAACGTGTGTCTACATACACTGGAAACAAATATAAAGGCAACACTTTTGTTTTTGCTCCCATTTTTCATGAACTGAACTCAAACATCTAAAACATTTTCACAACAAAAAGGTTTTCACCCTAAAATGTTCGGTTTTGCTTTATTGGGGGTGGGTTCAGAAAACCAGTCAGGTGTGACCACCATCTGCCTCACACAGATCTTTGCCTGCGAATACATGAAATATGCTTCTATCTCTGTACATTCATATCAATTCATCTGTTGTACGTACATATACTGTAGATACCTAAATGTCAGTGTATGCAACTTGTCTATCTGTGTCTATTTATCTACTGCACATTATCTACATATCTATCTATGAGTCCTTGTGTGTATCTGCAGTAGAAGTAGAAAACAAGGGAGTTGACAGAAGCTGGTGGTGAATAGCACAAATTATGGGGCAGAAACATCCAACTGTGTGTCAAACTGCAGTGGATCATCAGAGCAGCTGGTTTAACAGGTTTTGAGTTGGAGTGAATCAGGCGAGTATGGAAACCTCCAGGTACTGGCTCTTACATAAACACACACATCTGTCCTTATAGGGAAGGAATCTGACCTGTGTCCTACAACCTGGAGCTATTACCTTCAAAACAAGTTCGTAGCACGCAGCTGTAAAATGTCGGCCTAGTTATTCGATTATATATCTGACTATGTAGACTTTCTCTCATATGTGTGCAGTGGTTAACAGGCTCAATATACTGTAATTACTTGGTCTGAAATATACATTTGAGATTTAAAGTAATGGTTGAGTAAATTTATATATATATATACATATATATACATATATGTATATATATATACATATATGTATATAATGTTTTTATGGTTTATCATTGTCGCTTTGTCGTCTCCTCCCATCATGTGATATCTGACAGTCACAGTATATGTACTGTATGTGTATAAAGTGGGGTTTCAGTAGCTGATTTAAACGCTAAAAGTTGCAGTTGTCCATACTTAACATATGAAAGATGATATTATCATCTTTCAGTAAGCTTTACTGTATTAAGTGTGTTTGAATTACTATATTTTTAAATATAAATATCACAGTTTTCATAGCCTCACAGTAAGCCTTTAACATGAACTTAAGGAAAAGGCTTTGCTTTTATGGAGGCCGCTATTTTGTGCAAACATGTTTCTCTTCAGTAGCTTCTTTATTTTACGTATTCCGGAAACTACGCTCATACAACTCTTTTTAATGGGGACTGCAGTAACTGGTTTAAGATATTCAAGCTCACATTTTACATACTATAACATTTCAGTAATGTGCATTTAAGGCATGTTTACTGTGGCATAACATTAAACTCAATATACAATATTTGCCTTTGTCGTTGATGTCGTACAATACCCCAAACCCCCTTTTTATTGCCAAAAAGACACTGAAAACTAAGGACTAATTTACAACATAAATGTATGCTTGTATATATAAAAATTTTAGTTTTCATATCCACAAAATAAGCCTTAAATATGTAATAAAAGGCGAGGGCCTCGCTTTTTACAGACATTTTGTGCCAACATATTTCTTCAGTAGCATCTTATTACGTGTTCCGGAAACCAGACTTAGACCATGTTTTTCATTGGGATTGCAGTAACGGTGTTAAACACTAAAGGTTGCTGTTGTACATAACTTTTCAGTAACATTTATGGCCACAGTTTCCAGAATGTTGCTTAAAAATTACAGTAAACTTAATATACAATATTTGGCCCTTTTGTTGTCACAGGATTGGATGTTATACACTCCCTTTTTGGCTCCAGGTCCAGGTTTATAAAGGTTCCACCAAGAACCCTTTTAAAACCCTTTATTCAGTAAAGGGGTTTTAAAGGGTTCTCTGGATCAAATTTGGGCGAAATTGAATGTACAACAAATGAGTATGTTTGGCTTAATGTATAAACGCTTTAAACCATAAATCCTATTGTGCTACCATATTTCTCCAGCAGCCTCACAGGATAAGGAGAAGGAGATGTGAACAAAGAAGAACAATGTTCTTTCTGGTATGTGAAGACAACTGTTGTGTGCAGTCTTAAGAAAGACAGGGGTGAATGGGAGGAGTCTTCTGTTGCAATCTGCAATCTCACATTTGAGATTGAGATCACACACAATCTATGTCACTGTGTGTTAACATCTGCTGTTGGAAAAGAATAGTGATTTTAGTGGAAGAAAATGGCAGACATGAGTTTCACTTCTTGGCGACACTTACCGTCTGAGCCTCTGCCGTAGAACTGCTTCACTGTGTCGTACAGGCCGATACGGACCGAGGCGAAGCTCATCTGTCTGTGCAGTCCTGCCACCAGGCCACTGTACAGACTCCGCGGGCCTTCGGTCCTCACCATGGTGAAGAGGGTGCCAAACACACCTCGGAATTTCGCTTTCTGGCCCGACACTAACGGCTTGGCTTCACCTTGAATCTGCAGTAAACACAAAAGAAATGTATCAACGCAAGGTTGTAACATAAACGTCAGTTTCCCAGCTGTCCACTGAGAGGATTGGTGCTACTCGTATGCATTCACGTCCAAGTTCATGAACTTGAAATAAATTTCACCGCAGCAGCACGTTTTTACTGGAAGTTGTGATTGTGCAATAACAGTAAATACACTTGTTTCGAGCTGAGTAAGTTTGGGTTTTCCAGTAAATTACGTCACTTTGCTTTGGAGGGGGTTGAATATGTGACAATATGTTATCACATCCAGGGGTGTGTTTTTGTAATAGTTATAACAGTTTTATTTATCAATCAATCAATCAATCAATCAATCAATCTTAATTTATATAGCCCACAGTTTACAAAACATAGTTTGTCTCACGGGACTTCACAGGGTTGGTAACATCCTCTGTCCTTAGACCTTCGATTTAGTTTTCACTCACACTGCAAAAAGTATCGCAAAATAATCAAAATCGCAATAGGTAAAAGTGCAATTTCCAAAAGAAAAGACACTGGAATTATGGGATGGTGAAACGTGTGACAGCATTATTATGGAATTACGGCAGGATTTCTTGGTAGAAATCCTGTTCTACAAATGAGAAAATTGTTTGTCGAACCAATAACGAATGATATTGCATTTTTAGCCAAACTAAAAACAATATGATTTATTTCTCTCTTTTTTTTACGAGGATTCCAGGTTTCTGAAAATGAGAAGCTGTAATAATTGGTTCAATGATTGGTTATTTGAAGCATTGATTAACCTGCAGCTACTTTATTATTTTATATCTCATGGGACTAGCTGGGTTGCTGGTTGAAGGAAAGGATTCTCACCTGAATGAATGAATGAAAAGGAACAGGCTGAAGCACAATCTATTCAAATAACCCAGAATTAAATAACCACAACATCAAAATGGAAGTGTTGAAAAACAACAAACTTAACAGCACACCATGATACTTAATACAGATAGGAAGGATTATATTCACAACTAATATTTTTAACGTTTTTAGTATCTGGAAATTTTAAAGAAAGAGGACCTGATTAATAGGTTCGAGGTGTCAAGCCCTATTAAAGATTGTTTCCTGAAGTTTAATTGAAAGAACAATAATATTTAATAAATAAATAAATAAATAAATAAATAATTGACCTGCAGTCTGACTTTGGCTGTGTCCAGGGGGAAAGTGACCAGGTCGGCCACACAGGCAGCTGTTCCAGCCGAGAAAAACTTCACGGCGACTGAAGGAGCCAGATCAGCAGCTCCTGTCCCAACCATGATCGATGTTCAGCTCAAGAAGAACAACAAAGGCTCAAGAAGATCAACAAAGCCTTTATCCTCCGAAAAACTGCAGTCCATCAATCAGGAGGAGACGGATCAGCTGAAGTCCAACAACATCTTCAGTCAGGACATCGTTTCCTTCAGCGTAAATATTTGCATAACCCAGTCACGGGTCCCGTCAGAACCAGGTGGGTTTGCTGCTGCAGCCAAAGTCCAGCTCCAGGTGGTGGAAGTTTGTCCTGTGAGAAGCTGGTGCTGCTCTCGAGCCATCAGCCATCTACAGCTCCAGGCTTTACGACTCGTTCTAAACATTAAACGACAAAATAGGAAGAAGAAGTAGTGACACCTTGGAGTTCATACCTGCGGTGAGAGCCACAGCAGGACTGAACTGCTGCTGCTCCACCCCTTAAAACCAGACACACCACTGTTGCTGCTGCGTGGAATGTTTAAGAGGAACATGTAATGGCTCATGAGTCACGCCACTGCAGAGACGCAATCCAGGAAAGCTGTTCTAACACCGTGAAGTGTTTGGTGTCACAGTTCTTAAAGCACTAAACACTGTGATGCCTTCAGGGAGCTTTGCGGACGTTATAGTTTCCAGCGACGTTTGCACAGGTGTAATAGAGTCACTGTGTACACTTTTATTATTCTACCTTTTAGCCACAGCGTGTGGAAGGTTTTCACAGCAGCCTTACAAAGGCTATTTTAGGTGTTGTCTAGCTGTGTTCATAATAATGGATAGTATAATTGGAAACTATACTTTAGAAAGCAGCAATACATTTATTTTAAGTTATAAAATAAGGAAATGTATACTTTTATTAATCCAATGTCTTTTTTCATACATTAACATTTTGTTAACGTATCTATCATACATTCATATACCTACATATCAATCTATGTACATACCTATTTATGTATGTACATATCTATCTACATTTGCAAATATATATATATACATATATTATGTATCTGTTTATCTATCTATAGAAATATGTAGATATGTACATAGATAAGTAGTAGAAACATACCCATCTGACAGCTAGCTAGCTGGATGGATATAATAATAACTCGGACCAAATGACTTTAAAAGTTCTTAATGAACATGCTTGTATTTGTAAAAATCCTAGCAGCAGCATTTTGTACAAGGCAGAGACAGGAGACTGTCTTCTGGTCTAGTCCTGAATAAAGTGCACTGCGATCATCCAAGTGTGTAGAAATAAAAGCATGAAATACTTTTTCAAGGTCAGCAGCTCTGACGAAACATTTTGTTTTCGCAATCGGGGAGTTCACAGAATCAGGATTGTACAACATCAGACACTTGACTGTCAATGTATGGTTGGAATGAAAAGATTTCTGGCTTGTGTTCGTGATGTTGGACAACACCAGTGGAGAGTATTCATATGGTTGCTAGAGTAGAACTCATTAAGATGTAGGACATTCCATGTCATCCTGGCTTTTATTTCAGAGGGACATGCATCGGGTTTTATGGGAGATATAGCCGAGTATAATCCGCAAAACAATGGAGATGGATGTTGTATTTACAGCCAAGATGAAGCATGTAAATTGAAAATAAGAGTGGGCCGAGGATGGAGCCTTGGGGGACTCCACTAGGTCATTAGTGGTCATTAGAGTCTTTTTAGTGGTGTGCCAAGTATGGAGGGGGGGGAACTGATTTTTCTCGACTCGAGAAAAATACAGCACATTCTTGAATTAAGCACACTTCCCTCCTTCCTTTATATATTTTAGAAATGTCATATTACTGTTGCAACAGGCAGCGTATGCAGTTCCCCTCAGGATACTATTGGAACAGTGAGATTAATGTCTTTCTTTCGTGTGAACCCGCCCTTTGTGCAAATGAGCAGAAATATTGAAAGGGTGACAGTCAGGGTGTTTCTTGTTACTTGTTGATGGTTTAAATATTAAATAGCTCTGAATGTTCACTCAGGTTTCAGCCGTGAAAAGAATGAACCAACATAAAGACCGGGGGGGGGGGGGGGGGTTAAACAAGCCAATTTAAAACTGAGAGAAAAGGAAAAGCATTGGGTGTAACGATGCAATAGTGAGTGAACTCTCCTGATAAAGAAAGAAAACACTGGTTTCTGGAGAACAAACAAAACAATGACAAAACAGTGACATGGACATGGGCTGTACCAATGTCAACGTTCATATTTTGAGATCGGTTTTAACCAGAAAATGATGATAAAGTATGAGTTGGGTTTTGGAAGAAACTTCCCATTCTCATGTTTGATACCCAGCCAAATTAATATTTTATTTATTTATGCTTTTTGAATATCTTCCTATTTATGCGTTTTTTTATTGATTGATTGATTGATTTCAATGGGTACGCTAATAAATTTGCCTTTGTGGCATTTTAGTCCGATACAGTATTGTCTGTTAGGGCTTTTATTGTTGTGCTGGTTGTTACTGAACTGTTTGGTTTCCGTAAAATTTAAAAGTAAATATACAGTTTACTTTAGGGCAAGGGCCTTGTTTAAACAGAGGCATACATCTTGTACTAACATTCTTTCTACATCCGCCCGAACGGACAAACCAGCCAGAGTTTGCGTTTCACGATCTGCGCACAAAGTTAACTACGCAAACAAAGAATGGCTCCGCCCACATACACCTGAAGCATAAGCCAACCAAGAAGAAGAGGGAAATTGCAGGAAGAGTAAGATAGTTGTGAAATTGTGTTTACATAGACTACATATACCTTTCTGGTATATGTAAGCCACCGTAGTTCACACTTTGGGAAAGGGAGGAGTCGGAAGAAGAGTCGTCCATTTGTTGCAATCTTGAGTCTCGCCACTAGATGTCACCAATTCTTACACACTGGACGTTTATGTCAGGAAATATTTGTTTAGATGTTCTTATTGGTGAAAAGTCTCGACTTGGTTGACTGCTCTCACTTGGCAAAGAGTCAAATCTGTTAACAAGGGAATAAAAGAAATTAATGTCGTGAATTCCAAAATATCACAACTTCATTTGCAATTGCAAAATATTTATTTATAAAAAATACAAAATTATATATTAAATTTAGGCAATATTTTTACAGTTAAAAAGGCACAAAAAAAAAACCACCAAACACTAATGACTCTCATCAAAGTGAGTTGCAAATATTTTTGCGATTCTATCCGTCGCTTTCTTCATGGACGACGGAGACATGTTGGGACGCTGTGGTCGACGTCTGCGTTGACCTGAAGGGATCTGGAACAAAAAAAGGAGCAGAAGATGATGAAATTAATTTGCTTTGGTTATACGTAATAAATTACAACACATATCAATTTCAACAATGTAAGAAATCTTACATTTTTACTCCAGTTACAATACAATTATAATTACAATATAAAAAGAAAGAAAGAAAGAAAAACAAAGTAATATGCAATTTCTAATCTAATCTAAATAACAGACAAAAAATCAAGTCCTTTAGTCCTTAACTGTTCCTCAGAAATTTGATTCTGTCTCATTAGGACTACTGGTCAGAACATGTCCTAAAGACGTAAGGAAAACATGTACACACACACACACACACACACACACACACACACACACGGAGCTTTGCTGTGCTCAGTTGTTGTCAATAGAACAGGAAAAACAGGACATTCTCCAGTTACTCCACCTTTAACAACACAGTCTGCTTAAACGCTGGTGTGTTTATAAAAGGTAATCTCAGGTAACATCCGAGCAAACAAGATTCACATGAACCTGGAGCTCATAATAATTGGCATATTGTTATTGTTGTTACTATAATTGTAGCGGCTTAAATAACATGTGACTGTGTTTCCACTAGCTCGACTTGTGACGTCATAACAAGACAACGAGGTCGCATGCCCCCTATCTGGTACAGATAGACGAGCCTTTTTTGTCTTGTCACATGGTGATAAATACTCACTGTGTCGCCGGACAAGTGGGAAAAGGTTGGAGCCAAGTGAATGGTTCTCATTGATGCCTCCAGCTGGTGAGAGGGGAGGAAGAAGTTAGGGACGTCCACAGGAACCAAGCTGAAGGTAGAAAGTTAAGGGAAATATATCATCGGAAACACAACTGTATGACTGCTCCGAATAAAGACAAACACATTGGTGATAAATGAGAAATATGGATTCTTTAAAACTTAAAACTGCTTTACTGGCTGTTGTACTGCCTGCATCAAAGGTGCTTTAGTGAGTTGATTCCCAAACACTGGGTCTGGACAAGCAGATGGGTCGCAGGAGGTTATTTTCTGCATCCACATACACATTTTCAGAAGCTTCCCAAAATTTTAAGATGTATAATATGCATAAAATAAAGTTTCAACATCTTTTGGAAAATATGAATTTACCATTTAGAAAATGATAACAGACATGGCTATAAATTTCACACAAATTAGCTCGTCGCAATTTACATTACAAAAATCATACAGAAGACGAAAAGAGTGTGGATCATGTCGTATTAGATTTTTCTGTCCAAACCAGACCAAAAACAAACTTTTGTTGTGCATTTTTGTCAGCTACGAGCCGCATGAACACAAACACACAGCTTATGAGTTATCACCAGAAATTAGGAGTATAACAAAATTCACCACGACCAACAATTGATTGTTGAACTTATTGTTATTGTGGAGGAAAAGGATAGCTTCAATAGTCTCCTTTAAAGAAATAAGTCGTGCTTCTCTCTCAGAGCTAACTTTTTACCTCTATTTGATTATGGCGATGTTGTGTATGTGTGTTTCAAACAGCTGCAAATGTCACATTGTTTCTGTTCACAAAGACCAACAAAAGATTAATTTGTAAGATTAATGAAACAAATCAGGAAAAAGGTGATGAAGGATACGTTTGTGGTTCTGAATCTTCACCATCCAGGGAAGAATCACGGTCGTCTGTGTTGTGCTGTAGAGTGGTTAATGGACCAGAATCTGACTCCTTATGGGGACTTCTCTCGTCTAAAGCTCTTAGTGTCCTCGCATCGTCTCTCTCTGGCTCTGACACGTCCTCCACTGATTCACTGAAACTGTCACTGTCCTCTTGTCTGACACTTCCACGTTCCAGGGTCTCCAGATTCGTCTCCGGCTTCGTCTCGTCCTCATCTCGGCTCAGGTCCGGCTCTTCTTGTGCCTCCACACTCTCCAGAGAAACCAGGTCAGGGTCTGACTGGAAGCTGGTCCAGGGACTGGTTTTGTCTGTCAAAGACGTCAGCTCGTTCAGATGCCTCGGCTTCACCACAACCACTTCGTAATCGTCATCTTCATCCTCCTCAGCTCCCTCATCTCCGATGAGAGTGACTTCATCTTTTTCCTCGTCTGATCTTTCTCCATCCTCGTCGTCGGACACCGTATATTTGTAGCGTTGTTTATCGGTTTCTTCCTCTGCCTCGGAGCCTCTGTGGTCTTCAGACATCACGGGAAGAAGCAACGGGGGTGGAGACGCATCTTCTAGAGAGGAATTTGAATTTGTTTGTGAATTTGTGCTTAGACTAGAGATGTTCTCAGGAATGGTTAGGAGGTTTGTGTCGCCACAAGGGGGGGTTACTGAGCTGCTCTGGAGGTGGGACGTGATTGTGTCCAAGTGAATTCCTTGTAGACCTTCATAAAGAACACATTTAAGATTATTATACACCATTGTGTACGTGTAACAAATACTTTACAGATCAACAAAAACAAATCAGCTCACATGAAAATCGAAATTGAAGTCATTTTTTTTTAATGGCAAAAGAAAGTAAGATTATTTTCAGCTTTTCAAAAGCATTTGTTTTGAGTAGAAATTCTAACCTCCACTTTTCTTTATCTGTTAAATATCATACCGGTTTACTTTACTTTTGACCGAAAACGCAAATGATGTCTGTGTTGAATGGAAGAGCAGCTCACCACTAATGAGGTTGTCACATTTTCCAACCAACTGGTCCGTCTTCAGGAGAAGCCGACTCGTGTCCGTCTCCCTCTGCTCCTCGCGCTCGTCTCGGCGGTCGTGTTCGGACGTGAACGTGGGCGTGAAAAGCTTGCGGCTGAAATACTTCTGCATGTTGTCGAGCTCGCTTTGATTTTTCCTGTACAAAAACACACACAGACACACACAAATTTAAGGCTCATGTCAAAAACCCGCAGTGTACTGATATTGGTTTGTGTGTGTGTGTGACGACTGATACCTGAGAGCTGAGAGCAGGAAAGAGCTGGACGGATTCATGTCCACTTCACTGCTGTTACAGACACGCTGAGCTGCTGCTGCATGTTCCTGTAGACTCTGATGGTAAAAACGCACTTTGTCCATGTGCTCGACGTGACTGTCTCCGTCACTGGACCTGGGGCAGTTGTAAAGAAAACGTATATAAATATTGAATCGACTACCTTCATTGTCCTCCTGAAGCAACTCCCAAAATCATAAAAATGATCGTTCAATCCAAAATTGACACCTTCCTGTACGATTTAGGCCATCTGTCTGTCCTGACCTAATTACACTACCATTCAAAAGTGTGGGATCACTTAGAAATGTCCTAATTCTTTTTAATGAATATAACGTTAAATGTATCAGAAATACACTCTATACATCGTTAATGTGGTAAACGACTATTCTAGCTGCAAACGTCTGGTTCTTAATGGAATATTATGGTGTATAGAGGCACATTTCCAGTGTTCTAATGGTACATTGTGTTTGCTAATCGCGTTAGAAGACTATTGGATGATTAGAAAACCCTTGAAAACCCTTGTGCAATGATGTTAGCACAGCTGAAAACAGTTTTGTTGGTTCTTAGACGAAAGGACAAAATTATTATTTTGAATAAAAATCATTATTTCTAATCTTGTCAATGTCTTGACGATATTTTCTATTCATTTTGCAACTCTTGATGAATAAAAGTGTGACTGTTACTGGAAAACACAAAGAAATTGTATAGGTGACCCCAAACTTTTGAACGGTAGTGTATAACACAACACTATTTCCTTTAAGAAACATGTTATTTTTCAATTTCATTCGCCCCTCCAATTTCCAATTTACCGCACCCATTCACCACAGCACTTTGGATTAGAACGTGAATGTGTCTTTACAAACCTTTTAGGAAACAGTCTGTCCGTTTGTTCAGGAGATGAGATCTTCTGCTCAGTGTAGCGGCTGATGTGAGAGGGGAAGCTACTGTAGGTGGCTGTGGTGTGATAGTTGAATGCTAAAACCTGTGAATCAAACATTTATCATTTAATATTTATCACCGTTGATCTCAAATAATGCCGTTTGGAGCTTTTTAATGCTGTAAATATGATTAATTTCTCTCACAGATGAGTTATTGGAAGCCTCTTCATTCACAGGTCTTCTCTGGTCTCTCAGGTCCTGGACGCCCTTCAGCGGAGTGACAGACACTTTGAGCTGACCGTGACACTGACCGCTGAAGTCTGTGATGTTGTACCAACCGTACACCGAGTGGAAGCCGCAGAGCAGAGGAGTCAAGTCGACGGAGGCAAATCCCAGCACCCTCTCCACTTCTGTGGAAGTGCAAACAACCACAGGGTAAATGATTAAAAATCTGACAATTGTGACCGTGTTCTGACCTGGTTTAAAAATCTATCCTGAGCGTTCTGATCATGTTCTGCACCGTCAGTATGAAAAGTTACCATTAGAGGTCGATTGATAGCGGTTTTATATAGTCAATAAAGTCATTCAATTCAATTCAATTCAATTCAATGCCAATTGTTAGAAAACAGAGCAGATGAAGAAAGATTTTCTGGCCCAAATATTTAGCCAATGTCCTTCTTTTACTCCATCTCCATCTCCATATCTTCAGTCAACATTTACTGTATTGAATAACACCAATGATCTGTGTCTTCAATCTACATTTTGTCTGCACTGCAGTGCAATTATGTACAGTATTTTTTTAAATGTATAAACTATGAAATAAACGAAATAGATAAAAACGAATTTGATAGATTAGAATAAATCGATTTGGGGAATAAAACAATAACAAAAACAGGTCATCAAAAAAACTGAAAAGGGACTTCATCAAGTTTCTGAGAACAAAATTGCGTCATTTGGAACAATTGGACAATGAATAAATACGTACATTTTAAAAAACAGCATATGCTGTATTCTACGTTTATTTAATTGTTAAAAACAAACACATTTAAACCTCTGTCATAAAAGGGTTGATCATACCACCACATAAAATGCATTTAAATTGACTGTGTCTATTACACACACACAAACACACTAACAGCAGACACACCTGTACAATCACACTCATTAAAAACATGATTTATGTCCTCATGAACAGTGTGTATTTGGAAGTCATATTTGATCTCATGTGGTCACAGGTAACACGTCCAGGACACACTTTAAAGCCAGGTGTGAACACATGTACATCAGACGGTCTGAACAGGTCAGTCTAACTCAAATCAACAAGTAGAAAAATGCAACTTTACCTCCTTTGTGCCAGACTTTGAACACAAGAGACTGTTGTGGGTCAACCAGCAGCTGATTTGGAAGCCTGGAAAATAAGAACATAAAAATAGAATAATACGATATTTTGTATTTATTTTTTAATCTTAACATGCCTCAGAATATTTTGTTCTATATATCCTGACCTGCACTCATGTTGATGGTCCCACTCAGGGCAGTCAGTGTCTGATATGACTGTCGTAAACACCGGTTCAGCAGAGTCAGCGGTGATGTATGAAACACAGCTGCACGGTGTGGTTTCACTGCGCTCTGCTAGAGGGCAGCCTGCAAGAAACACAGGGGTTTTAACTTCATGCGAGGATGAAATAGGATATTAGATGAAATATGACTCACTTTTCAGATTCAGGTGCATCGCGCGGTCCACCGCGACAGTCACAGGGAAAGAATCCTCCACGGTAATTTCTGTGTGCGGCACAGACGTAATGTCTGACGTCGTTCTGAAAGATTTACTCTCGTGTCTGAGTTTATTGAGCGTTCCGGGTGAAGGGGGTCGATCTGCAGTGTCCACTTCATCTGGTGAGAGCGCCCCCTGGCTGTCATAGTCCATCGGGGTGTCAGCCCAAGCAGATGCCTCCCGGGAGACAGAACCTGTGGTCAGTGTGATGTGAACCCTGAGCGCTGCCCCCTGCAGGTCTGCTGCAGAGCGTCTGAACAGTGGGTACACACCTGTGTAATCAAAAACACAGCTGTCTTTTAAAGGTTCACTTTATAATCATTCTAAAATAGTTTTAAATGAATTTAAACTACTAAATTCATTTAAAACTGTACTGAGTACGTTTTAAATAAAAAAACGAACATCCATTCCTTGTAAAATGAATTCACACTGGGGTTGCAAATATTGTGTTTTTTCCTTATTTCTTATTTTCTACACCAATTAAAAGAGAGAGTAAACAATTGTGAACATGTAAAATTGTGATGTCTAGAGGCTTCAAAATGGCAGGTCAGATTCTCGTGGGTGGAGTCAAGACCCTCGTGTGGACGAAACAGACGGTGTCAACAGCATTAAGCTAGTTGTCTGCCCCTGTTCTGCTTCTGCATATAAACAACGCTCCCTTTGTGTTATGTGAAGGTGACCTTTAACCTAGTAATAACCTGTTAAACTTCAGTTATTCAGTTCTTACCACTAATTGTCAGCTTTTGCTTGGAGATCTTTGCAAGCGAGGACAGATCGACAAACGCTGAGCCGACCAGTCGGTCCGTGTCTGTGGGTCTTGTGGTTTTGTCCTTCTTGAAAGCCGCCCACAGCTGCACCTCCAGCCGCTCCTCTCGTAGATACCATGTTAAAGGCCGAGTCACCCTCAGCTCCACGGCTCTACTTCCTTCAAAGCTCACCGTGGCCTGGCTGTCGTCAGCCTCTGAGACAGACGGGTGTTTCATCTGAGAGCAGAAGGCCTCCTGTTCGTAAAACTTGTACCTGAAGTAGCAGTAGGTGGAGCGCTGGAGTTCAGTGTGGCCCGGCAGGAGCAAACAGTGAACCGGCATCCATGCTCTGGGCATCGAGAACGACAGAGAGAGCGTTTTTCCGTTTTCGTCCAAGGCCTCTTCATCGTACTGCGTTTCATCATCACTCTCCGTAGATACCCAGCCCAAACCCTGAGCAGCTTTAATCACTCTTTCTCTGTCTGAGTGGTGGGCAAAGCTGACAGAGAGCTCTAGACCCCCGACCAAGACTTGTTGATGCTGAGAAGAACTTGTTTCCTGAGGTAGATACACTCCAAACCAGCCAGAAATACCTTTAGAAAAAAGTACAATAATTATATTCATAGGAAAATCCACTTGTGGTCTAGCTGTGTCTAAGAAAAACAACATACCTGTTCTTTTATGAATGAGATCAGCTAATGGTACTTTCACTGTGCCCAACATCACGTCCTTAGACTTGGAAAGGTTGAATCCTGCAAAATATTGCACAATATGAATTTATTAGCACCCTAAATAATAATAATAATAATAAAAAGAGGCCAAGATAAATTGTGGAACCATTTGACAATATGAAAAAACAACAAAAAAAACAAAAGGACATTTCTATTTACAATTATTGAGCTAGCTCTTTTACAAAATAAAAATGCAGACCTACATTTATTAATGTAAATGAAGTATGGATTATGGATATTGAGTAAAGTATTTATAAATAAGGTCAGCCTCTCACAATTATTTTAAAGTGGACCTAGAGTGGTCCTGTTGCACATATATGTTAGTTATGGAGGTCTACTTACATACATTAACTTGTTTTTATGGTCAAAAAACTCCTAATTGCTGTAAATGAGCCGATAGAAATTCTCTTTTCTGACGCCGTTTCCCAGCCGCGAGACTTGAGACTCAACTCTCTCACCCAGAAGACAGAGTCTTGTGATTGGCCAGTATATTCAGTACACCAGCTCTCAGAAGCATAGCTCCCCCCTCTGGAACGGTGGATGCACTGCTTCACATTATCAAAACATTGTTTTAACAGTGTTTAAAAAAAGCTTCTTCACGACTCCCCGCCGCAGTCCCTTTGACGACCTTTGACCCAGAGTCAGAAGACACTGTCGCTCGTGAAACACCTCCACAACGGACGTTATTCTTCTTCTGCGGTTCAATGTACGCAACCGGATGTGCCCGGGTAGAGCCCGGAGCAGGACGATCTGCTGCTCCGGAGAACCGCTGTTTATGTAACCGGACCGGGTTTTTTCAGAGATCTCGCTGAGCCCAAGATTACAATAAAACACAGCGTTCTCAGCAGTGGCTAAACTGTTTGTTTAGAACCTTCAGGGCTTCTTAAACAAGGTAATGACGCAGATACACACTAAAAAACAGCGTTAATTGGAACTTCCGGTCTAGGTCCGCTTTAATTATTCTGACAAGTATCAATCTTGTGGTACATGTAATGTAAGACGAAGCAAAAGATGTAGCACTACAATGATTCATTGATGACTAAATTAAGTATTTTGATCAACAATTTTGGTTTGAATGTTGTTTAAATTATTTAAACAAACATTTTTTGATTATCCTGCATCCTAAATGTGAAACTTTCCTGTTTTCAAGGTTTGGGAAGCATTTTCTAACATTTTTGGACCACACAACCAATAGATTAATTGAGAAAATAATCACTAGATTAATCGTGTGATTTTCTCTTAACAACTAATGTGTAACTGCACACTGTTCATTAATCTGTAAAATTGCTGTAAAAGTTGTCTCGAACCTTTGCGATTGTCTGTGTTCCACACGGTGAAGACAGCAGACGCCTCCTCCAGCAGTTCAGCCAGGCTGCAGGTCTCTCCACTGCTCCTCTGAACCAGCAGGTCACAGGAAACCTCGGCGTGGTGGTCGAAATCGGGGCAGAAAGTCCGGGCAACGACACGTGTGCACCTCCTCTCACTGTCCGGGGCGAAGGAGAGCTGGACTGTGACGTACGTGTTCACACCCACACTGGCAAAGTAGTCGAACCTTTCATTCTGTTCTGATAATAACCTGCAACACAAAACGCAGATATTCTCAGTTTGGGTCAGTTTACGTTTGTTTTGTTTTTACATTCGAGCTGCAACGAAGGATTATTCTCATAATTCTGAAAAGCTGTTCTTTTGTGTGCCCCTCTCACTTAGGTCTATGGCCAACCTTCTTCATACAGTATAAACTGCTCTTGTTAATGAATACTACATGTCTCATTTGTGCTAGAACAGCATGTGTGCTAGTTGTGAGTACATTATTTGCTGAACTGATTGGTGGTGGATTAACATGGATTAGGACAGCTTTCTCTGTATGTTTTAATTGTTGCTTATTCGTTTTCAACTGTACAATTTGGGTTTATTTGGGTCGTGGACCCCTTTGAAAACGCAATGATTCATCTCAAGGGGTTTTCCATTCAATACATTTGTTCATAATTGAATAATCTGTCTGGCCAAACAAATCAAAATACTGATACCCGCTAATAACCTAACCTGAAAGGTGGCTCATAAATCCATGGGAAATATAGTAAATAAAAAGAGAGCCGAATTCAATCACATTAAGATTAACAGACTTGTGTTTCTGCCAAATTATATCAATAATAATGTTAGTTTAGTATCGGTTCTGTGTCGGGTGTAACATAATTAAGTTTGATTTAAAAGCTATTTATAATATAATATAATATATTATATATGATAATATAAAATGTTTAATTTAAAGTGACAAAGTGATTAAAGCCCGATCAATCAGTGTAGTGAAGCTAAAATAGGTGAAAAAAAGTGCTCCCTTTCAATAGTTCTTGTAACAAGTCTGACTACATTATGGACATTCTGTAGTCCATGTGGTGGTGATGAAGACGTACCTCGCTGCTGCCTGCAAACCTGACGCTCTTTGCACCTCAACCACAAGAGTCACAACACGAGAGGCGGCTCCTCGACCAGCATAAGCGTCAGGCCTCACAGGCCGGTGTTTGTACCGAACGCAAACATCAAGCAGACCTGGGAAAAACAAAACATTGTTAAACATGTGTGCATGTGTTATAATGACACAGATACTCTGTAGGTGTGTGTACCTGAGGACGGGGCCTGATGTCCTGTCAGAGCGTCTGTCCTGGGAGTCAGGGCTAAGGAGAACATGTGGGTTTCTTCAGGATGTTGTCTCTGCATGGTGACCATGGCACACAGCTTGGACAGTGGAAGCAGCCCTTTGGCCACAAGCTGATCTCTGACATTTGGATAATAATATCTGTAGAAATAGTATACAGTATGTTAATCACTCAAGTAAATTCATAAAGTATGTAATAAGACAAAAGATGTTCTACATTTTCTTTGTTTTTATTTTTCCTTGTGGGATTTTAACAAAATTTCCTCTTAGGTTAAAGTGCAAACAAACACAAGCATATAAACATATAAAAATATACATTTTCAGGAAGATTTCAGGAAATCCAAACTTCCAGGAATCTTATCTTAACTATAGTAGCCTGTAGTAGGGGCGCATCGTCAGAGGAAGGTAAAGAGAAAAATGATTTTCCTCCCAAACTACAAATGCAAATCGCTCCATTTTGTTTTCTTCACCTGGCCCTAATCTATCTATCAAACCCATTCCCATGCTTAAAGTGTCTTGCCTAGACTTGTGGATCGAACTCACAACCTTGCGGTTGAAAGATGATCCACCACCGGGACACCATTGTGTGATCCGGCAACAAATCTTAGAAATACTGTAGTACTGTACTGTGTCAAGTTAAATCCTGTTTTATGCGGATCAAAAGCAACAACCACCAACCTGCACCACACTTCAAACTGGACGCCTCCACCACTGCTGAGGCCTTGACTTGAGAGAGAACTGAGCAACAACGTCTGGACCGGCACACCTTCAGGAGCCAGGAGCACATGAGTCTCAGTGTGGCCGAACACCGGGTCTGGCACACACAGGGTGGTGGTGGTACGAAACGGCTTCAGGTCGACACCTGTGGAATGTGAGACAGATGTTGGAGTGATGTAGAAGGAAGAGAAACTTAGGTGATTTTAGGGCTATGAGATGAAATGGCCGTACTGCTCTCGATGAGGTTTTGGTCCAACGTTGCGTTCGTGTCACCGCCCTGACAGGGGAAAGTGTACTGGACGTAGCAGTCGGCTTCGCCCCACACTGTGGATTGCAGAGGCGTCAGCCCAGTGACTTTCTCCACTCTGATCACAAACACATGCTCCCTCACTGGCTCATGATGTGCAGCTACGACCTGACAGAGAAACAGAAGAGAGAGGTGAGAGCGACAGAAGTCGGCGTCACCCAGGAGTTCACCGTGTTCCTGTTGAGGAGTCAAAAACACAAACGTATCTCTGGCTAGCCATTGTACCAGTTAATAACAGTGCTCCTCATGGTATTTTGTGTGCACAAACAGCATAGCAACACGTCTACTGTTATACATTAAAATGTTCTATCTGTACGACTGATTTACTGTGAGAAAACATGACAAAAGTGCTGTTAACGATAAAAGTAAACTTCACTTCTGAGTGCTTCCAAGTTAGGAATGCTAGGATTGGCATAAGTGCCCCCTGTGACCCTCATGTGGAGTATAAAGTGCTAGAAGATGAATGCATAAATGTAGTGCGTCATCTAGTGTTTAAAATGTGTAACTGAAAGGGACAAATAAAGGTTTTGAAACAATTTCTCCCACATATTATGTGTGTGTTTTGATTCTTGATATCATTTTTAAGCTTCAGTTCAATAGCCAATGCCTTATAGATACAAAACTCTTTATATACTACTGCAAGGATAACAACTTAGACTCAGAATATTGTAGACTTATGACCATCATGATAATCAAGCCGCCTGGATTTGTTTTGATTTTACAGTTGTAGAATTGTCAAAAAACAACAACATTCTTAACAGGGTGGTAAATAACACTAACCCTTGTTTGTAAACGCGGCTGTTGATCAAGCAGATGAACTGGTTTCACCCAGTGAGACGAGTGGTCATACTCCTCATCTCTCGACCGCTGAAAGGCAACTATCTGCTCGGCTCCTCCCATCGCCAACAAGACCCTGAGGTTTCCTTTACAGCCTCCTGAGAAAACGTCCACGACCGGCATGTAGCAGTCCACCCCTAAAACGGGATACTGCGCCTGGAGGAGGAGGTGAGCAATCTTTGGATCTCTGCAGGGGAGAAGACATTAGAGGGGTGAGTTCATCCAAACGGTGGCATAGTCAGGACAGGGAAGTATAATTAAATATTAATATTAATATTAATATTACATTCACTGGAATACATTTAAAGTAAAAAAAAAAATGATTTTCACAAAGTATTTGAATTAAGAAAATATTTTTTAGTCAGATAAACAACTTTAATAAGTAAATATGTATGCGTTTGCATGTAAATTGGAAAAAACCTGTTTATTGTGGTTTATATTCATACCTGAAAATGTGTATTAGCATAATGTTTGAACATGTGAAATAAAGGTAGGATAATAGGTTAGTCGTTTTAAATTTACCTAAAGGACATGTAGAACTGATGGAGAGGTAATTTGACGAGACCCAGGAGTTGATCCTGGCCTGAGCTTCCCGTTTTCTGCCACACTTCAATGACCATCATGTTGTTCTTCATCCGCTCCAACAGCTTCTGAGTTAAAGCCACAGGAGTCACCTGACAGAGGGGATCGACACAAATATAAATGGTTTAATACGACCTTGTTTTCAATGTCCTCACTGTGACTTAAAGCTGCAGTGTGTACATTTTAAACATAAACAAAAGTCGGTTACGTTAAAATCATTGTCAGATGAGTTCCCACAACTCTCTCTGTGCTCCTCAGTGTAACAGTGCTCTGTTTTCGTGTCTGTGGAGACACAGAGTGAAATCGGAAGCATAACAGCTAAGCTCGTTAGTAAGTAAGACAGCAGCGAACTTTAGGAATTAACCCCAGTTCTCTGACGCGTGATTGATTTGAAACGAATCTGACACACTTTAGGTTAAGGTATTAACCACAGGTCTCTGAAAGTTGAAAGAAAACCATAGGTTCAGGAGTTAACCCCAGTTCTCAGAAACAAATGTTGAAATATAGCTTTAGGTTAAGAAATGAACCCCGGTTCTCTGAAACATGAGTGAGGTGAAATAAAGGTTGAAAGACAACTTTAGGTTAAGGAATTAACCCCAATTCTCTGATACCTGAGTGACATACTGAGATATTGAGACATTACAACACTACTTGTCAAAGGAAGTTATGCAGCGCAGCTTTAATTTAAATTTCATGGCTCGTTTGGAAGATTGGATCTCCTCGACTTACCTGAGCAAAGTTAAAAGATGGGTTTGTCTGACCCCAGCTGACCACAGATCTCGCCATCTCGTCGCACCAAAAGAGTTTACAGTTCAAGTAGACGTTTGGAGCCTGCATGGGTCCACGGCTGAAGTTCTTCCCGTCTGGTACCATGAGCAAAGTGTGCAGCAGGACCTCAGGATCCTCATCCGCCTGCTGCCAGGGTTCATATGACGATGTGACGGGACCTGGATGAGGAGGGGGTTCTTCCACGGGTCTCTGTGGAGTCCAAACATTTAGCCTGGGCTCTTCTACAGAGTGACGAGGTGACTCCTCTCTGTCGGATTGACCAAGTAGGACTCTCTCTCTCTGAGGACTGGGTGCAGTTGATGACGATGACTTTTCTCTGTAAGACGACTTGCTTTTGCTTTTTCCAGAGGAGGAAACTTTGTCAGCAGCAAGTTCTAGAGACACCTAAGAAAAAAATAACATTCCCTCAAGGTCAGTTACTGGTGTCAATGACGAGCATTCAGTTAGGATTACTGGTATGAATTGAACTGCTGTAAAAGGCCACAATAAACCTATATTGTATATTACCAAAAGAGGTCCAATCTCCTGTGTTTCACCGTGTCTCGCCAGGCTGCGTACGGGTAACACAACAGACTGACTCAGCTGCTTGTGCTGCAGCAGACAATGCAGCGGGTGAACGGCTTCACCGATGAGAACAGGCTGCAACAAGAGAGGATTCACATGGCGGTGAGTTACAGTAGTTCAAAATCTGATGCTGTTACTGTAGACTACATATTTTTCCTAAAACATTTGCAAAGGAAAAGTAAGGTGAGGGATTATTCAGCTGCAACGTCTACAGTAAACATTCTTTAATCTACTTACTTTCCTTTGGTCGCTCTTTTGTGAGAAAATCTTAAAAGTCAGATCCGTTTGCCACCAGTGTTTCACTGTTGCTGTGCTGAAGTGGACAGGAAACACGGAGCAATGGAGGAACTTCACCACTATAAAAAACAAATACATTTTTTTAGAGTGAAACTTGTCCCGCAACTTTGAGAAAAACCCCACACAACGTATAGGTGAAGAATTTCCATGAATGGAAAAGGGTTGGAAAAAAAGCCCATTTTGGAGCCCGACAGTGTCGTCATACTTTAGCGTAGAGACAAGGTTGAAACTTTAAACGGATCACAAGACAAAGTTTTGTTACCTATTATGGTTTTTACACACTTGCAATACTGCAAGAGTCAGTCTCTCTCCAAGTTTTAAAGGTTCAATCCACCCAAATGTTACTCCACTGATACTCTACTCAATTACAAGCCCAGGTTCTGTACCTGACGACATTGACACCAAGAACCAGGTGCGATCCAAATTTTGCAGCAGAATTTTCTAGTTTTTTTTCATACAATCACACTAACAACGACAGCGTTTTTCTCCCAGTTCATTAAAACATAGTACAGTTCAATGATTCCCGTACACTGTGTAGTTTTTGGGGTCCCAAAATAAAATTAGAAGTATTTTCCCAACCTTTTAGTGAATATTTATGTAACTATGTAACTTAAAATTATTAATTTTCCAGAGCTTTTTTTTTTTTAAATAAATATATTTACTTCTGCTTTCATTCAAAATAACATCAAGTTTTACAGATAGGGTAATAAATGAGTCATTATGATTTATATTGAGATTTGGGTCACGATAATTTACCATCTTATAGAGAGTTTGGGAAACACAGGTCATACCTCCTCCTACGACTTTACTGGAAACAGCTTTGGTCACCTCTGGACTGGGAGTGGTTGCCGTCGGTAAGGCGTACTCGACAAAATAAGTGCTGAAAATAAAAGAGAGAGAGAGGTGATGTCACTGGGTTTTACGAGACATAATACCATTTTATTTATGAATTAGTTCTTACATTGCAGGTTTTTCTTACCATTTTGTGTTAGTTAGCGGTCGGGGAGGTTTCCCTTTCGCTCTGGATCTTGTGGGCGTGGTGCTTGTGTTGCTTGTAGATACAGTCAGAGAGTCAACGCTCACTTTGGCCACGCGAATCAAAGACAGCAGAGTCGAGTGCTCAGCATTCAGGCCAGGAGGAATACCAGCAGCTTCTGCCGAGCACCGAGACTCTGGCGTAGGACTGGACAGAGTGAAAAAGAAGGTTAACCAATGTTTTATAAAAGCACAACAACTAATATGGGTACTTATTATTCCAGAGATTATATATTAGTCACTCCACTTCTTCCATTAAATTAGAAAAAGTAAAATGTTCCAACTGCTGACATGAGAAGGCTGATACATGACCTCTACGGCATACACACCTTCACAAAGTACATTTTTAGTCAATCTTTAAAGATGAAAAAGGATAAAACAAAAAACATGCCTTTGTTAAACTTCTGGAAGGAGCCTCGAACAGTTTCAGCAGCGTATCTTAAGAAGCAGGTAAAGGCTCTTACCCTCCGCTAATCTGTTTAGGCTGTTTTTTACTCGAGGACACTTTTCCCTGATCCTCTGCTTGAGTGTCATCTGCTCTGGTTTCCATCATCTGAAGACAGACAACAGTGAATTTAAAAAAATCTGTCAGGAAAATAAAGCAAAACGTGATGAGACGGAGACTTCTTGGCCGTTATGATGAGAAACTCTTCGACTTACTGGGTTTTTGTAGAATAAATTTTCCAGTAAGCTCTGATCATACTGAGGATCATTGAGCTCACTGTCACCACCGACGCTGCTGTGGCCAGACGAGATGTCACCTCCATCCCAGTGAACATGTGACGTGCTTAAGCTTAAAAAAATATAGAAAAAATAAACAAGGAGTTCTTTTTTACTTTCCTGACATGTCTGGAGACAGTATAATGGACAAACGGGTATCTTCACCTGCCGAGAAGAATCTCTACAGCTCTGTTGTCTAAGTCGGCAGCAGCACAGTCGAACTCGTGGTGTCGAGACGAGTCGGCGACATCGTTAGAGCGTTTAAGAGAAGAATCCGCGTGAAGAATGTTTTCAAGAAACATCCCAGAAGTAGAAGGCACAGACCTGTAGACACAGACATGAAAACAGCATTTTACAAATGGTCATAAAATGTAATTTTACATTTTGCTTTAAGGCTAATTCAATTACTTTAAGTTCATCTCCACATTAATTTGATTCCCAATCAAGATTCACTGGTTAACGTTGCTTTATAATGAAGATGGTGTTTAAGGCACAAAACTAATATGGCTACATATTGTTCCAGAAGATTATATATAGAGAGACTCCACTTCTTCCCTAACATTGAACTATTGAAAAGTCAATAGTTTCCATCAGGAGACAGGGTTTATGACTAATACTGCATCGAGCCACAAGAGGGCGATCAATATGAGGTCAAGTATTAACAATTATATGAGGTTTGAGGTGTCAAAATTCATCAGCAACTAGTTTGATAACCTAGAAATCATCTTCTCTACATAAATTTAGCAACTTAAATGTGAATATCATGTGGTTGCTTTATAATTATGACTCGGTTCATATCAGTTTTTATTTGGAAGAGACGATATCATACATAAAATCCTTAGATCGATATTTTTGTGTATGCTATTTCCTGTTTTGACTTGACTTGTGCCATGACCTGTTGGCATTAATAAAACAATTACTGCATGCTTATTCTTACAATTAACCCCAAAATATAACCATTTGTCAGCCTTATTTTGTCTGTTTGTTGTTTTATATGAACTTTTAAAAGCACTGACTTGAAAGGTGGCAGGATGTTGTCCTTTGGAAGAGGCAGAGGTGTGTCTTTAAGAGCTGCAACAGAATCCACGTCACACTTGAGAGCTGAAAGCACCATGGCGTCTCGAAGTTTGTTCCCACGCTCTGAAATAACTGAGAGTAACAGAAGTTCAGTGATGATTTGTCATTACATTACTTCATGAGATCTTATTTTCCATGCTGGGACTGACCTGAGAGGATATCTTTGGTCGCTGGTCCACAAAGCTCCTGATTTAAAGTCTTTGCAGCTGTTTGACCATTTTGAGATCCGTTTGTTATCGGCATCTGATTCTCTTGGAAATATAAGTGATCTTTCCCTCTGAAAGCATAAAAAAAAACACAGATGTGGTGAGTTCATCATGCTCAGATTTAAACTTGTATGGGCATTATGAGTTTGAAAACAAACGACTGCTTCAAACCTTGGTGTGTTTCCGTTGCTGCTCCCGCTGCCGGCTGACAGTGATCTGCGTGGATGAGTGGACGAGGCGACTTGTGGATCTTCGACGCCGACGTCAGTGTGAGGACATGAGCCGCTGCTGTCGTACGCTTCAGTCAAAGGCTCCAACTTTAGAGAAACCTGAGGAAACAAAAGGAGACGCTAAAAGATCAGCGCTTATTGCTCAAAAAAAATTGCTCATAAGTATTAGCTTTTGGATGAAAAAACCCCCCACAACTTATCAAGTTTCTAACAACAAAATAATAATCAGCCAACAACCAACTCATCGGTTTACTTGTGATTAAAGCACTTCAAAAGGTTAAATATGGCATAGCAAACCGGTCTCCCTTTAATACTGATTCCTGAATAATCAACCAATATCAATTATATAAAAAATATATCTATTTATCAAACGGCCCAACCATTTAACTGTTCAACCTTTAATCTAATATCGAGTAAAATTTATTCACAAAATTCAAACATTTGGATGACACCATTACATGAAGTTTGCTGGTTGAAGCACGTTTCCACTAACCTGTAGTTCCCCCAGCTTTTCAGAAGTGGGCGACACAAGGGTGTAAAATCCACTGATGGGCAGTGAGAGAGAGAGACGGGAGATACCAGAGACCTGCGCCCGAGCGATTGGAAAATGATCCGATTTTGTCAGAACTTCCAGAACCAGTGAGCCCATATCTGGTCACGGAAAAACACGTTTAAGTGAGATGTTTGCAGTTTAACCGCAGCAGGACATACAGTATCTTAGACACGTTCATCTCCTGTCATCACACACATGTTGAATTGTCTTTTCCTTCCTTCTTAACTGTACAAACAACTTCATCAAATCCAATTTTCACAGATCCTCATGTGAACACCAAGCTTGGTGAGTTTTTGTACATGACAAGGCCCCTAAACAGTGTGCTCAAACAGGAAGTGAAAGAAATATATGATGATGAAGATGGAAAAAGTTACCTGTAAGATATGAGGTGAACTGCTTTGGCCCACAGCGCACGGCAAAGCGAGCCGTCGTCTTGATGCTTTTCTGCGAGAGTTGCGATCCATCTCTGGGAAAGAAGTGAGTCTCTTTGGACGACTCCCCCCACCAGCGAAGCCGCACGAATGTTGAAGGCGGAGGCTTGTGAATCGTCCACAACAAACGACTCACCGTCACCTGCAGGAAGCATCTGAGTGGACCCTCGACCAGAGGCGGGAGGCTGGTGGAGGGCGACACATCACTGGAGACTGCAGTAGAAATATGACGGGTTCAAGGAAAAGCTTCTGACCAGTCTCTGCATAATTTCATGAATTTCATGAACAGCCACAGGCATTCATAATTAGGAAAATATATCATTAAAAGTGTAGTTACATACAGAGTATAGTTAAATCAAATAATACAAAATTGTAGAATTCAAAAACAGTATCTCATTAGCTACATTTTCTGTTTCAACAAAAAACAAAGTCAAATGAATAGCATACATCAAAATAGATTTAAGTGACTTTATTTGTGTGCTTTACACTTTTTAAAAGTTCTGTGGACTACAAAGTGGAATTATTGGAAATTGTATTATCTTTTTTCCTCTATATTCAACATTCATGAACAATTACATTGTTCAGAGAACAAGTAATGACAAAAAAAACACACAGAAAGAAGATTACACAAAACAAAAGTATGTGTATGATATTTTTTTATTAAAGGGGGGGGAATTAAGGCTCTCCACCATGGTTTCAAAATAAAGTCCAATTTTATTTTTAAACTGATGGGAAGATCTGATAAAAGGTTTAGTTAGTTTAGGTCTGCAATGATGAATCAACTATAAACGACTAAATTGCTCTATTTTGATAATCGATTAACCTGTTGGAGAGGGGTTTTTTTGAATAACAAAAAGTTGTTCTCTAATAATTGACAGCTAAATGAAAATGATGATAATAATCGTTAAGTTTCAGTGGAATTAACTAAAAACTATATCGATATTGCGTCAAATACTATGATATAATAACGTGTAATTGCCTTCATTTACTTTTAAATCAATCAAGAAGTCGACAAAACACTGTTTTTAACCAATTCTTCCATTTGTGAGGAAGTGATGAAGTCATACGTCGCTGATAGCTTCCTTTGCTACAATAACCTGCTGTCAAACGTCACTTTCCTTTGAAAATCGACGCACATTTACAGCGTTGACAGTAAAAGAGTTATAAAGTAAAAGTAAGACGTGAAACGCCATAACAATAACACATACACAACTGAGCTAACAGGCTAAGATGTAACGACACTAGCAGCCACTTTACAGCACTAGCACTAGCATTAGCAGCTAGCTGAAGCTGAAGTTTTGCTATTGTTTACCTTTTCTTTTGCTGTTTCCGGCTTTGGGCGCCTTCAGTTTTCTGCTCTTCATTCCTCAGTAAACGCCGGTGCTCGTAACGCTGTCTGCGGCGTTAGTTAGCATGATTTCTCCTCCTTTAATCGTACTTTGGCTCAGTAGTAATCCGTTTTAACAGAGAAAGTACGCGCGCGCGCACACACACACACACACACATTCAAACGGCAGCGCGCAAAACCGTCTCCCAGCAACAAAGACCGACGAGGCGACGAGGCTGCAAACGACAACTTTTGTCCCGCCTACACTGCCGCTTCCTTCACAGAGGCATGCTGGGAAACGGAGTTTATTGTAGTAACATGGTCAAAGGTTTCATTTTTCCCGTATTTGAACGGTGTTTTTGTATTTCACTGGTTGGGAATGCTGTATCAGCATTTACAACTATGGTTTTATTAATTATCGTCAATTATTTCTCACCGTTTTTGGTCACAATTTCAAGTAATCATATTTCAAAAATGTTCCTTTGGTTGGGACATTCTTGCTTGCATTTTAAGATTCAAGATTCAAGATTCAAGATGCTTTATTTATCCCGAGGGAAATTATTGTGCAACAATTGGGAGGTAAAAGTGTAGATGTACAAGAGTTAAAAGAAACATTAAATAAAATAAAATAAAATAAAAATAATAATAAAAATAAAATAAAATAAAAATAAAAATAAAACAAAAAAATAAAATAAAAATAAAAGTAAAATAAACAAATAAGACAATGCAACAAAGTGCCAAACAGAAGGAAAAACAGTAACTTACAACAGTAACTTAAATGCAACAATGCCACAAAAAAGAATCCAAAAAAGAATCACAGTCAACGTAGGTATATATAATATACAGCAGTACGCACGGAAATAAAATAAGTACAACTAAATATGGTGAGCACATGTTGAAAGTGATAAACAGTGATAAGGTGACTAATGATATCAGCATAGTGCAAACAAAGTAAAGTGATGAAGTGATATGGTAAAGTGACATTTTGATCAGGACACAGTGTCTCCACTGTTCCTAATGCGGCCAGAAGTAGCTAAATTAAACAGCCTGATGGCCACAGGAAGAAAAGACTTCCTCTGGCGTTCTGTGTTACACCGGGGGAGAATGAGTCTGTTGCTGAAGGTGCTTCTGCTCGAGGTCAGCAGCTGGTGGAGAGGGTGAGAGTTGTTGTCCAGGATACTGTGCAGTTTACACAGCATCCTCCTCTCAGACACCACCACCAAAGAATCCAGCTGGACCCCCAGGACGGAGCCAGCCTTCCTGATGATCCTGCTGATCTTGTTGGCGTCTGCTGCCCTCAGCCTGCTGCCCCAGCACACAACAGCAAAGAAGATGGCACTGGCTACCATCGACTGGTAGAACATCCTCAGCATGGTGTTACATACGTTGAATGACCGGAGCCTCCTCAGGAAATAGAGACGACTCTGGCCCTTCTTGTACACAGCCTCAGTGTTCTTGGCCCAGTCCAGTTTATTGTCCAGGTATACTCCAAGGTACTTGTAATCCTGGACAACATCAACAGTCACACCGTTGATGGAGATGGGTGTGGGGGTAGATTTCCTCCTGCGGAAATCTACCACTAGCTCCTTAGTCTTGGTGGAGTTGAGAATCAGATGATTAGCTCCACACCAGTCGACGAAGGAGTCCACGACGCCCCTGTACTCCTCCTCCTTCCCCTCACTGACACAGCCAACAATTGCAGAGTCATCAGCAAACTTCTGCAGGTGGCAGGACTCAGAGAGGAACTGAAAGTCTGAGGTGTACAGGGTGAACAGAAAGGGGGAAAGAACAGTTCCCTGTGGAGCCCCAGTGCTGCTGACCACAGTGTCAGACACACCATCCTGCAGTCTGACATACTGTGGTCGACCCGTCAAATAGTCCGTAATCCAGGAAACCAGGGGAGGGTCCACCTGCATCGCCGTCAGCTTACTCCCCAGCAGAGCAGGCCGGATGGTATTGAACGCACTGGAGAAGTCCATGAACATGATTCTCACAGTGCATCCCGGTCTGTCCAGGTGGGCGCAGGCACGGTGGAGCAGGAAGATGATGGCGTCCTCCACACCCAGTCTCGGCTGGTAGGCAAACTGTAGAGGGTCTAGTGATGAGCTGACCAGGGGCCGAAGAAGTGACAGGACCAGCCTCTCCAGGGACTTCATCAAGTGTGACGTCAGCGCCACCGGTCTGTAGTCTTTGGAGGTGCTGGGACGCACCTTCTTCGGTACTGGTACCAGGCAGGATGTCTTCCACAGCACCGGGACCCTCTCCAGACTCATGCTGAGGTTGAAGATGTACTGCAGGACTCCGCTCAGCTGGGTCGCACATGTTTTGAGGACCCTCGGGCTGACACCGTCGGGACCAGCTGCCTTGCCCGGGCGGAGTCTGCAGAGCTCCTTCCTCACCTGCTCTGCAGTGAAGGTCTGTCTGCTGTGTGTGTTGATGGGGGGGGTGGGAAAGGTGATGGCGGGGGGGTGGGGGGGAAGGTGATGGCGGGGGGGTAGGTGGGACAGGTAGGGTAAAGTCAGGAAGGAGTTGAGGGGGAGGGGTGTCAGCAGGGCTGGAGGTTTGGAGGTGAATGGTTGTGGAGGAGCTGGGGGAGGGGTAGTCCGGAGCCCTTTCATCAAATCTGTTGAAGAACAGATTCAGCTCGTTGGCTCGTTCAGTACCACCTCCTATTGTCTGGCTACCAGATGGTTTGTAGCCAGTGATGCTCCTCATACCGCTCCACACTTAAACCTTTTTCCCCTCTACATTTAGCTCTCTATACTATAGGGGTGTCAAACTCATTTTCACTGAGGGCCACATCAGCATAATGGTTACCCTCAAAGGGCCAGATGTCATATAGAATAAATGAAACTAAATGTAGCCAAAAGTAAAATAAAGGTAACTACTCCCCAACATATTGCTAAATAACTTTCTGTATTTATTACTTATTCAGGTTACAAATATGATGCATTATAGATGTAACCTGGTCCACGATGGTGTTTCTTGAAAAACACACTGCGATCTACTGCTGTCACTTTGCAGGTAAAGCAATCGCCATGCATTGTGGGAAATGTAGTTTATGGTCTAACGCACGCCTTAAAGCAGCATAGACCTATTTTAAAGGCGCCAGGCTGTATTGTTGTTGTTGGTGAGTTCAGTTTGTTATATGAACATTATTCTCTGTGACATATTAGGAGGATTTTATGGCCAGTTGATTTAGATTTATTACATAATGCACCTTTAACTCAGATTTTTAAGACCAATTAATCACTCGCGGGCCACATAAAATGACGTGGCGGGCCACATCTGGGCCCCGGGCCTTGAGTTTGACACGTGCTCTACACATTTAAATCTCAGTTTTCTCTTCAGTAAACCATTTACAATTGAAATAACGTGCGTTCTTCAACATCACCAGCAGAGGGAAGCACTCGTCTTTCTATGACTGTTGTAAATAGTTTTCCTTTTTTCTTGGATTTCTGTTTTACTTAGTTTTTGCACAGTTTTTCTTTTTTTGCTGAGCAGTGAATCTGTCACTCACTCACTCTTTTTTTTAATTTAAACAAGCCTTTATTTTTATTTATACTTTCTTTTTTTCCCTCTGAATGAAAAAGGTATTTTGGGCAAAATGTGCCGAGTCACTGTTTGAACTCTGTGTGTGTGTCGATCTCGACCTGTGAGGTCGTCATGTGAGCCTCGGGTCGTATGAACTATGCTCTTGCTTAGCAACGAGTGCCTCTGCAGCCATGTTTGTTGTGGTGACCATGGCAACAGTGAGTGAGAGAGAAGAGAGCAGAAAGAAGTACTTTGAATTGTGAGAGGGAAAACTGGGGGTTCAGATTCTAAGACCCTACTGTGAAAAAGATAACACGTCCATCAAAGACGCTGCAAACACCACTTTCACAATATCGGAATGTACCTACCTTATCAAATTGTCACAATAACACCATGGTAACAAGTCCAGTGTGATATTTATTGTGTTATTGGCATCGAAATGTAGTTAAAATTGTGCTTTAAATGTCACAAATCTCACATTTATCAGCAGGGAGACGTACAGTACAAGCAGGAATCACAGTTCACAGGGGAACTTTTTTTGGAACATGTAAATCAGGTAAATTAAAGCAGGTCGCAACAAGAAAAGTCACACACGGAGAAGCTCGCTCGTGAGAATGAGCTTTTGGTTTTTTTTACGACTCAATCAGACTTCGATATTTCACGATACTTGCGTGGCATTCACACAGCGGTGGTGGTGTGGAGTTCAGACGCGTAATGTGGAACAGACGTTGTTCACAGTCACCGGTCGAGCTGATGAAACTCTTGAGCTCAGTCGGTGGAGGAGGAGGACACGTGTGATTCATTTGCTCCATGTGATGGTTGGTGAGACACACATCACATTACACTGAGTCTCACACGGTGAAAACTCAGTGTTCACTCATCGTCAAAATGACTAACCACGGACTTATTGTTCAATAACGACTAATTAACCATGATCCGATCATTATTAATTTTTTCATTGACTAAACATTTTTTGTCACACATGTTCCCTGTCTAGTTGTGTTAATGCACACTCACCCAAAGCCCCATTCATAGTTAAATAAACGTGCATGGGAAACTAATTATTTACCATCATTACTTAATGGTTAATTAGTCATTAGTCAAAGGCGCCATATTTAAGAATGTGGCCAAAAACGGTAACTACACTCAAATTCAAAATACCAAGGTCTTTTAGGTTTTGTTTTCTCCACCATTGTAGCTCAGACGTAACTGGCAACCCGCGGTTGCTCGGCAGCTGAGACTCTACTGACTGCAATGATTGGTAGACGGCGGTAGGTGGCGCCACATGACGCCAAAACATGATTTCAAAACATAAACATGATTTGCAGTCTGCAAAATATATTTTTAAATGCAAATATTTTGTCTGTACTGTTGTTGTTGGTGAGTTCAGTTTGTTATATGAACATTATTCCTGAGTCTCTGTGACATATTAGGAGGATTTTATCATTTATTACATAATGCACCTTTAAATATTAGTTCACTAATTACAAGTTACAATAAAGTAATTATTAATTAACCTTTAGCTAACATCGAACCATTGGCTAATGGTTTAATTATGAATAGCTAATGATTAATCAATCCTCCTAATCAAACAGTACAGACAAAATATTTGCATTAAAAAATATATTTTACAGACTGCAAATCATGTTTATCATTTGAAATCATGTTTTGGCATCATGTGGCGCCACCTACCGCCGTCTACCAATCATTGCAGTCAGTAGAGTCTCAGCTGCCGAGCAACCACGGGTTGCCAGAAAAAGGAAACCTAAAAGACCTCGGTGTTTTGAATTTGAATGTGGTAACCGTTTGTGGCCACATGCTTACATATGGCAGCTTTAATCATTAATGAGAAATACATTAACAATCACTCAAGTGTTGCATGACTGTGTAAATGTAATGATACATGATTTGTTACAATTTTATATTCAATATCCGATGCGCGGTTATGTTTTGCACAGTAACAAGACAAGGCGTGTTCCTCATTCCTCACCGCACATCTGTCTCTGTACACGTGACAAAAAAAAAAAAAAAAATCCTAGAAATCCTTCAAATGTTGACAGTGACTGACTCATAACTTGTGGTCGGAGATGACCCAACAAGGCAGTGTTTCAGCCAAAGTCTCACAAACAAACACTTGTGTGATCCCTGCACAAAATCCTCTGCGTGAAATTGTGCGTTTTCTTGGTTTCCTGGGTTTGATTGAATGCCTTTTAATGAGATATGTAAAGTGTCTTTGTGCACACTTTAAAAGCACTATATCAATGAAGGACGTATTTTTCTGAAGTATCTTTTGCGAATTTGAAGTGACTGATTTTAGGAATTAATAAAAAAAAAACAGCTGCAGCAGGAGGTTAAAAAAAAAACCCTGACACAGTTAACTGAAAGCGTCACAGTGTGCAGAGGTAGAAGCAGAGGCCTCTTTCCATCTGCAGGAACAGTATTTGGCCTCTCGGGGCCCATTGCCAACTTCTGCCCCGCCCCTCGGCGTGTTCACTGCGAGCTCCAGGCTCCAGATGCAGCCTCCCCCCTCTCTCTTCTCTCTTCTCACCCCCGCCCTGACTGCATGTTCACTCTCTTGGTCTTGGTGCCTCTAAAATCAGAGGCTGGCTCCTGCACTCGTTTGCCCCAAGGGACCCGGAACAAATTCTCCACCCGCTCTCACTCTTCAGGGTTCAGGCTACAGCGACGGTGGAACTCCTGACCGTGCTCGTGGATCCATTTGTTCGCCACTGGAACATAGAGACAAACACAAATATGTTAAATGTTCTGTACATTTTTCAGTAGTTTCTACGACAGAGTATTGGGCCCAAACAACAAAGAAAACAACATCTTTCGAGAATAAAGTCTCAATATTAGAAGAATAAAGTTGTAATATTACGAGATTAACGTCGTAATATTATGAGAATAAAGTCAGAATGTTACGAGAACAAAGTCTTAATATGCAAATAAAGTCGTATTACTACTAGGATAAAGTCGTAATATTAGGAGAATAAAGTTGTATTACTACGAGAACAAAGTCGTAATATGAGAATAAAATTGCAATATGAGAATAAAGTCGTAATATTATGAGAATAAAGTCGAATTACTAGCAGAACAAAGTCGTAATATGAGAAAAAAGTTGTAATATGAGAATAAAGTCGTATTACTATGAGAATAAAGTTGTAATATTACAAGAATAACGTTGTAATATTACAAGAATAAAGACGTATTACTACGAGAACAAAGTCGTAATATTACAAGAATAAAGTCATATTACCTCAAGGAAAAAGTTGTAAAATTAGAAAAAAGTCGTTATATATATTACAACTTTATTCTTGTAGTAATATGACTTTGTCGTAATATTACGAGAATAAAGTCGTAATATTACAAGTATAACGTTGTAATATTACGAGAATAACGTTGTAATGCTACGAGAACAAAGTCGTATTAACAAAGGAGTTAGCACACGGTAGCTGAACTCATTCCTGACGAATCACAGCCTCCAAATTCTTCCGCAGCTACTTTGTGATGATTCATTTCCTTTGGCTAATTTAAGTTTTAGGGCTCTGACGGACTGAGCCAAGCGGCAGCAGATGTTTTCCTCCCAGGATGAGCTGTCAGTGACCTGTGCAGCACTCAAAAAGACTAGCTGCAGAATTCTGGACAGTCTGCAGACGACCAAGCTCCTTCTTATTAAGACAAGTAAAAAGACGGTTTTACACAAGAGCTCCGACTCGTCACCTGACTCTTACCCCACTTGTCTCCAATCAGAACAGGACAGCCGGCGTGCAGCGTGTCGAAGTCACCTTGACCATTTCTGTGGAGGTTCCACCAGAAGATGGCAGCTTTCTGTGAAAAACACATGTATGATATGAGAAAAGTTGACTTTTGGCGATTACCTCCACTATGTGGGTTATGTTTTCATCGGTGTATGTGTTTATTCCCTTATGGGGGTCATACCTATGTTCCCCGGGTCCTATGTTCCCCGATTGGGGAGCATCGGACCTTTTTTAAAAAAAAGGGTCCTATGTTCCCCACTTTGTGGAAGCCTGGGTGTGGAGCTCCAGGGTAAAGGGTTAGGGTTGGGGTTAGGGTAAGGGGTAGGGTCCTATGTTCCCCGGGTCCTTTTGGGTGAACAGTGGGGAACATAGGACCCTTTTTTAGAGAAAGGGTCCTATGTTCCCCGGTCACATACAAAGCGGGGAACATAGGACCCGGGGAACATAGATACGGTCCCTCCTTCTGTTAGCAACATCCTGTCTGCAGTTTTTGACAGATTCAACAGACCCATCATAAAACGCCTACCTACGTTTTATGATGGGTAGGCGATTACCGAAGTATATTCCCCTTTAACGTATGGTAAGAATCTACCCACTAATATATCTACATTTTCAAGAAATCCCTATCTCTTTTAAAAAAGGTCATTTCAGATTACTGATTTGGCAAATACTAAAATGTAACATGGTTCAGTCCCGTTGAACACGTTCAGATACGTTTATCTCAGCGACATCAGGAGAAATGTTGTCATGTTTATGTAAAGGCCACATTATACTTCTCCGACTGCGTAATGCGTTATCCGACTGCGTAACCCGCCCGATCACTAGGGGTCGCTACGCAAGGTTGTTGTGCTTTTGGCTACAGTGAGCAATGGCGACCGAGAGAGAAAGACTGTTGTTGTTGTTGCAGCGGAATAACATTGAAACAGTGGCCGTTTCTCACTTTTCTGTGTCCCAGAAATGCAGTTTTAAGATAATTAGAGGCGAGAAATGAGCCATTTAGAGTCTAAACATGTGCTGTGTGTGTTAAGATATGACGTATTTATAGTTTGACAGCGACGTTGTCGGCGGTGATCAGCTCCACCTCTGTGGACGCTCGGTGCTCACTGTGACCGGCACAGAGCAGCGCCAGCTCGGCCTGTCCTGAGGACCAATCACAGCCCTTGCTGTCTCCGTTGTCCCTTGACGGAGTGACGGACACTTAAAAAATATTTGCAGCTTGAGACGACGCAAAGGCTCTGACAGGCTATCCGTCGACGCAGAGGACTCTGCGTAACCTACGTAGAGCACTTTACGCAGGAGTATAAACTGGGCTTAAGATGGTAATAATTCGAAGCAGGTAAAGAGAGTTTTTTTTAGATACAGTGGATCCAAGTGTCGGGATGTAAATTTTCCACGTGTCCACGAGGTACGCGTTACGTAAAATTTCGTCATCCACCTATTTCTATATAGACAAGTTTGTTCTGCACACTTTTCAGTCTAGTTGGAGGCTGTGTAGAGTTACAGAATCAATATTTTGTTTTCAAGAGGTGAACATAATGACAAATTATAGGTATTTTTCTTTTTTTTTTTATTACTTAACACGTTTCAGTTAGGCCACACGGTTAGCATAGTGGTTAGCACTCTTGCCTTTGCAGCAAGAAGACCAAGGTTTAAGCCCCGGTTGGAATAATGGCCTTTCTGCATGGAGTTTGCATGTTCTCCCTGTGTGTGAGTGGGTTTTCTCCCACTCCAAAAACATGCAGATTTGGGGATTAGGTGAATTGTTCACTCTAAATAGGTGTGAGAGTGAGAGTGAATGGCTGTTTGTCTCTATAGGTCAGCTGAGATAGGCTCAGCACCTAAAGCGATAGATAATGGATGGTTAGAGTTTCAGTTCTTTTCTGTGTAAACAGCCAGAGAGTGAGATGAAAGACGAAGGGTTAAACTCCAGGAATGACGCAGTGAACTTCCAACTGTGGCTCATTAATCATCTGCAAAGAGCCTCAACCTCCACTGAGGCTCGACGACCGCAGAACTGTCATTTAAAAAAAAAGAAGAAAAAAAAGGGGGGGGGGGGAGAGAGAGAAACCTTGTGGCTGATGTTGCAACGATCCAAACGTCTGACATGTTTGGAGCTGCACCAGAAAATGTGAGTGGGGTGATGACAATCCAGCCTGAGGCCAAAACAGGGAACAAAACGAGAGAGAGCTTGAAGTTGTGACACGGAGACGCTTCGCTTACCTCGACGACAGGAGCGCTGAAGTTGGCGTAGATGAAGGCGGTGGATCCACCTGCCTCGACAGAGCTGAGCTGTGGGGGGAAGAAAAAGGACATTCCTTCAGCGCTGTCTGTTATGTTTCCCTGTTATTATCAACATTCTCTGCTGAGGTGCTTTCAAAGCCTCACAAATAGCTGTTCTGTTTGCTGTCACTGCGTTTTCCTTGCATAGTATTCCTCTTATTTATACTGAAATGTGCTGATTTTGTTTGCAGTAGTGTTAATTATTTCTTTATTCATAATAATTCCATAATTTAAAAGATCTATTCTATTCTGTGGGAAACTGTGCAGCCATGGAGTAGGTTTTTGCATTCTCCGAGCGCTTCCTCTGCATTGGTTGAAAGCTTGACGTCTTTATTTTTAATTCAGACCTCAGATCAGCCAACAGGAACCTGCCCAAGAACCTGTGGCTGCTGTGTGGTTCATTACCAGGTCAGCCGATGGTCAGAGTCAGACTCCACTCACATATATCATAAAGGTCGCCACTCGATTCCCAGCCTTCAGATTGTACACAGGACTGGAAGGAGACTGTGAACAACAACAAGATGCAAAATTTACAGAGATTTACAGTGACGCATATAATGAACAACACAAGGAATGATCTACTTCAAAACGACATACTGTTTTATACATAATGTTCAAAGAAGGATGATTATTGACGGGGGAGTAAAAGTGTGACGTAAATTTATGGAAGGAATTGGAGCAAAAAGAGAAAATACAAACACAAATTAGTTTAAAATCTTCCTTAAAGAGATATATGAAAGTGGAAATGTGTGAACTGTTTATAGAATTGGTATAGTTAGTCAAAATGTATGGTAATCAGTTATATGTATATCAAAAAAAGGCTAACTGTTTATAGTTCTATTGCATCATCAGTGTATACAATATAGTGGTAAGGTACACACTGGCAATTCATTTGGTAAAAAGCAGGAAGAAACTTAAGGTCCTGGTCATACTTTTCAGGTCCACGTTACGTACATCTCCGTCAACTGTCCCCTGTAGCGTGCTCAGACAATGAAGAAAACCGTAACCATGGAGAATTTACGTTCTAGTTGTTTGGAATTTCCAAGTTGAGGATAAGTTGGACAAAATCTCACAAAAATTTCAACATAGGGTTCCAAGATGGCTCGTGTCAATAGTAAAGAAAACAAAACAATTTTTAACGTTTATTGCACTTCTGTCTTACTAGTTCCGACTTCCAACCTCCAATGTAAATGGAACACCTAATGGAGCCTAATATGTTTAATACCCTAATACATCAATTTTTCCGGTTCCTACAGCTTCTTCCCACAGTTCAAACACATGCAGAGTGAGGATCAGGTTAAAGGTGCATTATGAAATAAATCATAAAATCCTCCTAATATGTCACAGACTCAGGAATAATGTTCATATAACAAACTGAACTCACCAACAACAACAGTACAGACAAAATATTTGCATTAAAACAAATATTTTGCAGACTGCAAATCATGTTTATGTTTTGAAATCATGTTTTGGCATGTGGCGCCACCTACCACCGTCTACCAATCATTGCAGTCTGTAGAGTCTCAGCTGCTGAGCAACCACGGGTTGCCAGTTACGTCAGAAAACGAAACCTAAAAGACCTCGGTATTTTGAATTTGAATGTAGTAACTGTTTTTGGCCACATTCTTACATATGGCACCTTTAACTGTCCATAGATATGAATGTGAGTGAGAGTGAATGGTTGTTCCATATAAAGCATTCATTCAGAGTTTTGGAAGTTGTTTAACAGTGAACTTACTGTCGCATGGTCAAAGTGAGGTTCATAATGGCCGCCGATCCCATAATTGACCACTTGGAGATACTCGCTGTATGGATGCTGCACATTCAGACCTGTGAGCATCGAGATCCTCTGGTCCAGCCTCCCAACGATGGGATGAGCTGTATTCTTCAACCATGCACTGCAAATAAGACATCAGTAATGCATTTACATTCTTGTGAATTAAATAACTTAAAAGTAAATACTTTAGTACGTACCTCTTGCTGATGCGATATGCCACTGACGCTTGATTCTCTCCAGCTGCCACCACAGACCTTCTCAACTAGTTTGCATAGACAAAAAAGAGAATCTTGTGTTTGTGATTTTTGAAGGAGTCAAACTTTGACAGTCTGCTGCAAGCCCTGACAAAGTGTGAGCATGAAAAAAACATGTTTCTATGACAACTGAGAGCAGCAGATGAGAGGAAATAGGTTTTCAAAAGCACGTTTTGGAGCAAAATAGTTCAGCCTTAAAGCTGAGTGTGTGATTTGGATATCAGAGACTTAAAACATGCTTTTTTGCTTATGTCACCCCTGATTTTAGAGTTTTTATTTCAGCTTCATTGCTTGTTTGGATTCCTTTGACTTTGTAAAACTCCTTGGGTTGAATCTTTGCATGAAATGTTCACATCAAATTTCTGATTATACCTAATATAACTACTGTAGATACATTACATCATTATATGCCAAAGGCACTAAAACAAAAATAAACCTGTCCAAAAGAGTTAGGATACTGGGGCTGGGTATCACGAATAAAAATCAATAAAAATCAGGAAAATAAAACATTGTTTTAACCCTGCTCTATGAGAGACTGAAAAATTGCCAATTTCACACATGAGTTTTTAATAAAAGCCCACACAAAGGCAGCACTGTTACCCCAAACCAGCTCTCCATTGTTCAGAGGATCAATACATAAACTGAGCGTAAACGAAACTCATGGTTAGCGATTGCAGCTCCAAACTAACAACATTCCCTGAGTCTGCTTTTAATCAAACCACACACTGACAAAACGATGAAATAAGTGAAGGGGTTTCCATGTGAGCGCGGAAAAGACGGAAAAGTCATTGAAAAAATGCCAAAACCTCACAGAAACTATATGGTAGAGGTTGATTTAATCCACCAAGTATTAACTTTGAGTGAGTCAGCAAACCGTGAGGACTCTGCAGCGCTGCAGCTTTCAGTAAAGTTTCATTTTAAGATGAAGACTGAGTATTTATCAGAGGAACTCAGCTCAGGGACACAGTGAGACACAGGTTTTCTTTGTAATGAATCCCTTCATTCCTTTAAGTCAAGCTAAATGTTTGGAAGTGGGCCAACTCTTCTTCCACATAGGGTCATTCCAGGATTTTTCCAGATGGAAAAGGTGCAAGGTTGGCCGAGCAGTAAGAGAATCCTTCATCCCTACACGTCAACAACAATAATGTTTCACATTTTCCTTTAATTTCCAAACTGCACATAAATGCCAAGTGCAATTAGAACGGACAAAAATCCAGAAATCAGCTCAGGCTCGGTCAATTTAAATCACTTTTTCATTGCTTTTTTGAAAATATGGTGTTAAAGGTCACATAGAGTGGTCCTGTTGCACATATATGTTAGTTATGGAGGTCTACTTACATACATTAACTTGTTTTTATGGTCAAAAACCTCCTAGTTGCTGTAAATGAGCCGATAGAAATCTCTCCTTACTGACGCCCATTATTTTCCACTCGCCGTCACTCGACTCTGTTTTACCTCATAGTACCTCCTCAACGTGGGAGGGGTCGTCATAGCAACGGCTGCGCGAAACTGCCGTGACGCCGTCTCATAGGCGGATGCCGCTCTCATGAAAGTGACGACACTCTCTGACCAATCAGTGGCGGTGCAGTCCGTCGACGCCACATTAATAAATATTTTCAGTCGCATGAAGTGCATAAAATCAAAAGGCGTGCATAATATAAGCATTTGTTTCTCTTTGAAATGAGACAAAAATATGGTCTCAAATATCGGGGTTCGAACAACTTCGGAACAAGGGCCTTTCTGCAAGGAGTTTGCATGTTCTCCCCGTGTGTGCGTGGGTTTTCTCCGGGTTCTCCGGCTTCCTCCCACAGTCCAAAAACATGCAATCTGGCGATTAGGTGAATTGGTCACTCTAAATTGACCGTAGGTGTGAGAGTGTGAGTGAATGGTTGTCTCTGGCCCTGCGATGGACTGGTGAACTGTGCAGGGTGTACCCCACCTATCGCCCTGTCAGCTGAGATAGACACAAAACCCCCCCGCGACCCGCAAGTGGAGGATAAAGCGGTAGATAATGGATGGATGGAAATATGTCAAAGTGCCTTTAACAGAATACAAAAGTATTCTGTTAAATGTAAATGTATGCAAACTAACACTGCTATCAAACCTATCAGACTACTGTAGGAATGTCTGTCGGAATCTTTAGGGACAGAAGAAAGTGTTTCTCAAGTTATTTCTTCAGATATTTCTGGTGAAACCACAGGCTGGGCCACTGTAAAGATGTTTATGGGCCGCATATGGCCCACAGCCCATCATTTTAATAGTCTGGACCTAAAATATGTGAGGTCAGGACACGTGTCAGGCTTGGTCAATATTCTTCTCTAACTCGAAAAAATGCGTCTCTCTCTAAGCGCCGTCACTTACTGCGGGCTGAGCGAGCCTCTTGACGTCCTCAGCCTCTGAGTCGGTGATGAAGTCGTGGTACAGAACCACGTACGGCTGCAGACTCAGCACCTCGCGTCTCGCCGGCAGCAGCAACAGAGCCGGGTCGTCGTTGGTGAAGTAGTCGCAGAAAAGCGTGGGGTTTTCAAAGTGCATTGGCTGTTGGAAGGAGAAGGTCTGACGTCCATTGATACAATCAAAGTACACGCCTTTGTAATAATTATGGCAAAGGAAACTAGTGTTGTACATGTGGAATTTTCATGTAGTTTGTAAATGTAAAATCACGCTAACTGTTCATTTAATGAATCGCTGGTCCCTTTCATTAACTTTTTTCCTCCAGAATGGCGTCACTTGAATACCTGAGAGCCTTGGGTCTGGCAGAGTCTCTCGTAAGTGTCTCTGGTCCTTAAATGAGTGGACGTCGGCCTCTTTAATCCTCTGCTCTGACGTGGTTTAGCAGCGAGCAGCAGCTTCTCGTACTTTTCGACGTTAAGCAAAACTCTTTCGTTCATCGGATCTGAGGAAAACAACACACACAAAAAAAACACACGTTGAGTCACAACTGAAGGATGTTTAGCCGATCTCAACCAAAACTGTTTTCCTTTGTAAATCCAAAGCTGCTTTAAGAGGCAAACTAAATGCACTTTAGAAATCCAAATAATGTAATAAAGTGGCTGGTGAGTGTACAGAATTACTGAATGAACAAATATTGTCAATAATTTTAGGTATTATGCCACGAATCACAAACTATGTCATGACATGACATAAACTAAAAGTAAATATATCGCTCACTCTATAAGGGATTAAGGCAGATTTGCTCAGTGACAGGAAAAAAACATTTGGTGCTTTTTCTCAACAAAGCTGACTCGAAACATGAAGAAGGATCTGAAACAGATGCTCGAACAGTTGGAACATGTTTCCATCACAGCAGACTTGTAAACAACCAACAATTAAAGACTTTTATGGACATGACCTTTTTAACTTTGCTGTGCCTGAGAGCTGCCATCCAGACAGCGCTGGTGGTGACGTGGTGAGCGCATACTTTTAGTGGTTTTACACTTTCATCAAAGAGGCACAATAACATTTTACAAAAAAAATTAATTTAATGTACAATGCATACAATAATCCAAGGTTTTTTTATATATATATATATAAATATATATAATATATATATATATTATATATATATATATATTATATATATACAAGCCCAAATTATAAATATATATAAATATATATATTTATAATTTCAAATGAATTATTACGGTGCGTTGTGTGTGATGTCAGAGAGGCGCGCCTGTGAAGCAGCAAGTAATGTGCTCCGTGTGTTAACATTAGCGAGCCGCAGGTGAATATCTCTGTCACCCTGCATATTTTGAGTTATGCCTCTTATTGTGAGAGCCACACAGTAATAAGAGAGGCTGTGTATCAGCCTGCAGTTCTGGGAATAAATGATCCAGGCTGCGTTGCATGCGGATAGCCCGCTTGCACACGGAGAAGTGCACACTGCTCGCCATCCACTTAAAACATAACGATAGCCGAAATGAAATTGATGCCTCTGCAGTCGTCTCAACAACCACTCAAAATAAATGTATGATACACGTCAGTAGCATTTTTCTTGGCTCTTTATGCAGCAATAAAAATTATTACTTGCAAAGGAAAATTTGTCTGACAAGATTTACCGTGGTGCAGTAACTCCTGAGACAGACTCAGAGCTTTGGAGACGTTTCCTGTCTGAAACAACAACAAAAACCACAGTTCATATCCAGTCATCGGTCATTAACTTCACTAATGTGCATATTATGGATGTGTCATACTTTAAAGTGAGAGAAGGCCAGGTGATCCAGAGCGTCCTCGAGAGTTCCCTGGTTCTCTGGACTCCACTGGCCTCCTGTTCCTCTGAAGAGCTGAACCGACTCCTCCAGCCACTGCACTGAGTGATAGTAGTCCTCCTGCTCATAGGCCACCTATGGAGAACAACACCTGGGTCACTTTCACTGGGAGACAAGCCGATAGAGCTCCAATAACTGACGTCACGCAAGTCCCATCGGAACCAGAACAACCATTTTGACAGGAATCTGCAATGCTCACGATACAACAATTCTCTGAAAGTCAATATATTGCAAGACAATCACATAGCGATACGTCACGATATCTGTCTTAAGTGAAGAAAACAAAAAGTTAACGTTAAGGGAAACTTGTGTCCCAAGATGCCAAGGACAAGCACGTGGTCAATCGTCAAAAAATGTTTTGGTCCATGGTGGGACAGGGTGATGTCAGCTAACGTAGTTCTACACATCATACAAGCACATGTGTGGATTCTTCACATATCCACAGCCTCATACCTTTGATTGGGGGTTGCACAATTCCAGAAATGTTCAAATTTGGAAACAAAGGAAAATTGCACTTAACCCTAACTAAACCCTAACCCTAATTAATTCCAACCCTAACCATAACCCATACATTTCAAAATTGAAGGCTGGGAATAGGGGTGGGTCAAAATATCGATTTGGCGATGTATCGTCGGCCTTCCTCGTGGACAATGGTGGAGAAAACTACGTTAAATGTGCCATATGTAAGGAATTCAAAATAGGTTTAGGTTTTTGAGGTTTCTTTTTCTGACATAACTGGCAACCCGTGGTTGCTCGGCAGATGAGACTCTACTGACTGCAATGATTGGTAGACGGTAACATAAACATGATTTGCAGTCTGCAAAATATTATTATTATTATTTTTCTTTTATTTACTGTTGTTGTTGGTGAGTTAAGTTTGTTATGAACATTATTCCTGAGTCTCTGTGACATATTAGGAGGATTTTATGATTTATTACATAATGCACCTTTAAGAGATGCCCAAATTGAGAAATCCTACACTTTTAACTTTTTCACTGACATTTTGTTTTCTCCAGTTAGACAGATATCGTGATGTATCGCTAGTCGATTGTCATGCAATATATTGATTATCACAGAATTTTTATATTGCAATGTTATTGGTAACACGTATCGTATTGTGAGGTACCCTGTGATTCCCACCCCTAGTCGGGAATTTAAATATAGTTGGTAAATAATGTATTGTAGCATAATTATTTGCAAAAGAAAAAACCACTGTCCCTTTAAAATTCCTCCTGGAGGAACAGATAAGCTCCAAGATGTTGGAGGTTTTGAGGAGCAGTTTTACAGCCAAATAAAAGCATGTGCAGGCAGAGCGTTCACTGACAGCACAGGAACACTGAGCACTTCACATAATCTGTGTTAATCCCAGCAGCAGAGCAGCAGTGTTGAGTCAGGCTCAGACCCTGAATCACTGGTCTCCACATCTGCTGTGTGAGATAATGTCTTTTCCACACACGCTCCCACACAGTGCCCTGCCCGTACACATCACCACTGTACATAAACAGTGGAATCTATTTTTTTCCGTCTTTTATACGTGTATAATTGTACATTCATCTTCTCGTGAAGATGGATTCCCAGATGCCAAACTGGAAGAATTCCACTTTTCCCAGACTGAACGTCTGGATTCCCTCCACACAGTGAGTGTTAATAAGGAAGGGAAATTCTTACAGCAACATTTTGTCATTTTTCATTTCATTCATTTTATTTCTTTTTTTTTTTTTAAATGATCCAGGGGAAAACTAACTCCAACAGTGAACTTCAGGGAAGACAATGGGCTCTTGTTTCAGATAATAATTAAAATCATTAACAGTTGTGGAAAGAGAAAAGTATATTTTCCCCAGCTGTAAACTTCACTTTCACCACAATTATGAGGCTGCTGTGCTGCACTTTACCATCCTGAGACTTTTTACTTTAATATTGCAATTTTACTATTGTGATCATATCATATTGTGATATTATTGTATAATGACTTAATATCGTGATAATATCGTATTGTGACTTAAATACTGTGATAATATTGTATAATGACCTAATATCATGATAATATCGCATTGTAACTTAAATATCGTGATAATATCGTATAATGACTTAATATCATGATAATATCGTGATCATATCGTATTGTGACTTAAATACTGTGATAATATTGTATAATGACCTAATATCATGATAATATCGCATTGTAACTTAAACATCGTGATAATATCGTATAATGACATAATATGATAATATCGTGACCATATTGTACTGTGACTTAAATATCATGATAATATTGTATAATGACTTAATATCGTGATCATATCCTACTGTGACTTAAATATCGTGATAATATTGTATAATGACTTAATATCGTGATCATATCGTACTGTGACTTAAATATCGTGATAATATTGTATAATGACTAAATATCGTGATAATATTGTGATAATATTGTGATCATATCGTATTGTCACTTAAATATCATGATAATATAAAATCCTAACTTTGTATGATATCATAATACTGTGATAATATCGTATTGTGACTGTAAATATCGTAATAATATTGTAGAATTACTTTATATCGTGATAATATAAAATCCTAACTTCATATGATATCGTAATATCGGGTTCGTATCGGAACTTAAATATCATGATAATATCAAATCCTAACTTTGTAAGATATCATAATATTGTGATAATATCGTATTGTGACTTAAATATCGTAATAATATTGTATAATGACTTAATATCGTGATAATAAAGAAAATGTATATCTACATCTGCTGCGACATGAGTATGAATAATGTGATGTTAATGTCAATACAGAAGAGACTTAAGGCTGGTTGGATGCAGGGAAACCCGTATTTTTTCGGTATCCGTTATCGGCAAGAAAGTCCAATATCATGCATCTATTTGTTTACCTTTCCAACCAGGAAGCAGTCGTCACCAGACAGCGGGACAGAGACTGCAGGAGTGAGGATATCTGTGGGTTTGCCGTTAGTCACTGTTTGGAAGCGACCCTTTACGAGACTCGGGACGCGGAGAGCGTAGACGTCCTGCAGCCTCATCAGTGCCTGCGCTGCCCCCTGCAGGTCCTCCAGTTTGGGAAGTTCTGCCTCTTCCTCCACGTAACTGGACCTGAGGGCTGGACAGCAGGAGGTCAAAAGGTGAGGTTGGGTGTTGACAGCAGAGAAGAAGAAAAAGAAGGGGGTTGTTTATTCATCAGCAGCAGATGTTTCTGAGAGCAAACCTTGCGAGTTCTCCAAGGCTTCGTCACTGTAGACCACGTTCAGCCACTCGGACTGCAGCCGCTTGATGAGGGTGAAGGCCACCAGAGGGTTTGACATCGCTGTGACCGAACCTTTGTAAAGTCCAGTATGTAGGTCAGACACTTTGGCATGAAAGCTGTGAGGAAGAACATTACACAGAGTTTCTAAAATGAAATATGGAAGAAGAAGAACGAGCGCTTCAAAGGGTTAAACACTTGTGTCGGTGTTGACGGAAACGCATCTCTTCAAGAGCTCATGACGACTTAATGTTCTCCAGGTAAAACAAAGATAGTTGTTTATCAATTATTACATCACAAGTGAACTGGAATAAGAACAAACATGGTCATTACAGACGGAAAGGGAATAAATAGACAGGTTCAAAGGAAAGAACAACTACTACATAGAAAGAAAGAACTTAAACGTGTGACTTAATATCATAATAAAATACTGTGATAATATTGTATCGTGACTTAAATATCGGGATCATATCGTATCCTAACTTAAGTATCATGATAATATCGTCTTGTGACTTAAATATTGATAATCATGACTTAAACATCCTGATAATATCATATTGAGACATAAATATCGTGATATATCGAATTCAGAATCAGAATCAGAATCAGAATACTTTATTAATCCCCGTGGGGAAATTGTTTTTCACATTTTTATGAATTGTGACATAAATATCGTGATAACATTGTGTTATGACTTATATCGTTATAATATCATATTGTGACTTAAATATTGTGATAATATAGTATAGTGACATAAATATCGTGACACTATCATATTGAGACATAAATATCGTGATATATCGAATTGCAACATAAATATCGTGATAACATTGTGTCATGACTTATATCGTCGTAATATCATATTGTGACTTAAATATTGTGAAAATATCGTATTGTGACGTGAAAATATCGTATTGTGACTTAAATATTGTGATAATATCGTATCGTGACTTAAATATTGTGATAAAATCGTATTGTGACTTAAATATTGTGAAAATATCGTATTGTGACGTGAAAATATCGTATTGTGACTTAAATATTGTGATAATATCGTATTGTGACTTAAATATTGTGATAATATCGTATCGTGACTTAAATATTGTGATAATATCGTATTGTGACTTAAATATTGTGATAATATCGTATTGTGACATAAATATTGTGATAATATCGTATTGTGACTTAAATATTGTGATAATATCGTATTGTGACATAAATATTGTGATAATATCGTATCGCGGTGTCTCTGGAGATTCCCACTTATTCTATACTATATTTTTGCTCCGGCTGTAACAATGTGAATGGATCAGTTAAATCTAAAATAATCTGATCTAATCTAATCTGATCTAATGAGATATTCCAGAAGAAAACTTTTCAGAAGCTGATGGAAAACTTCCTCTAAAAAAAAGATTATTCAACAGGACTGGATTATAATTATGGATATTGGAATTAAAAATTGAAAAATAATCACTTTCTGTCTAAAGACCCAGTCCATCTTCATCATCATCATCATCATGGTCTTCATCATATCAGTCTGTCACTCACCGCTTGATGTCCTCCAGTCTGTGCAGCTCGTGGTCTAAGTATGTGCTCAGGTCGTGGACGAGCTTCTGTTCCACACTGATCAGCTGATGCACATTCACCAGTGATGTGAACATTTCTGCTGACGACGTGAGGATCACGAGACTCCAGCTGAAGAAAGTTGTCATCATCATCATCTTCATCTTCATCATCATCTTCTTCTCCCTCCAACAGCAGCAGAAGAAGAAGAAGAAGAAGAAGAAGAAGAAGCTCCTCGTGTGGACTGTGGACTGTTCTCAAGACATTTCCTTCCACGCGCTCTTCTCTCTGTCTCTCTGTGGGACACACACACACACACACACACACACACACACGCACACACGCACACACACACACACACACACACACACACACACACACACACACACACACACACACACAGTTCTGAGATCATCTTTCACAGCCTGTCCAAAAAAAAATTCTACATCTGTTTCTGCTTCTTTTTTCTGACAAAACACTTTATTCCAAACATAATTTTCTTATTTTCATGACATCATCACTGTAGGCTTTAATGCATTTACCACTTCTATGCTTTTATTTTTTTATGTCATAAATTTGATGAATGACTTTCCTGTTTCATATGTTATAATTATGTTTTGTTGTTATAATGTTATAATTTATTTATTTTTTTAGCCCATGGGTATTACAGCACGTTCACGGACTCACAGTGACACCTGCAGGCGACAGCTGTGCACAACAGCCTTTGAAAGAAGCTGTAAATGTGGGTCACTGCACTGCCCTCTGGTGGCTCTTATAGAGGTATTGCAGGTGGTGCCTCGTTGAAATTCACATTCACATTAATAGGAATAGTAGTTTTGATCATTTTACATTCAAATAATCACAAAAATATTGAGGATTTTGCTGCTTATTCACAACTTGGAATAGTTAATGGTTGCAGAGAAAACAGCCCCACACCCAAACTAAGTAAACCTGACAAAATATTGAATTAAACAATGCTTAAGACTTATAATTACATTTACTGAAACAGTAAACATCAGAATTCACAGAGATAGATAGATAGGTAACTTCCGAGCTAGCTAACTAGTTAACAAGATAGATAAATATCTAGCTACTTGCTATCTATCTATCTATCTATCTATCTATCTATCTATCTATCTATCTATCTATCTATCTATCTATCTATCTATCTATCTATCTATCTATCTATCTATCTATCTATCTATCTATCTATATAGATAGATATCTCGTTAACTAGATAACTAGCTAGGTAACAAGATAGATAACTATCTAGCTACTTGATAGATAAATAGATAGATGGATAGATATAATATTCACTTTTTGTTTTCGTTGTGTCTGTCTGGAGTTCCACTTGTGAATGCTGACACAGATTGACCTGGTTTATATTTAACAGCAGTGGATCAATCACAGTGCTAATCTTTGTGCGTCATCAGAGGTGAAATCAGAGGTGAAATCAGGCTGAATCCATTCCTGATTCATGGTTGACTCCTGTAAGTTGAATTGAAAAGTGCCTGTTGGTATCATGACAGGTTTAGTCGCGACAGGTTTTTATTTACAGTCTGTTGTTTACTGCTACTGAAATAAAGGGACAGTGGAGGAAAAACAGAGAGCAGAACAAACGAGAGACAACTGCACAAAATAAAGGTAAAATATATGTTTTATCACCTTAAATTTAGATTTTTCACTTAAAACAAGGACTATGGACATTTGCCCTTATTGATTTTAATGAAAATCAAGATGATGATAAGATTATAACAGGGCAAATTATGAAATCATTCCAAATATTATTATATATAATACGCCCGAGACCCTCTGGTGGAGGATAAAGCAGTAGATGATGGATGGATGGATGGATAATACGCTGCACTGGACCAGAAGTATGACTGAGTTTTTGTTTTTTTTAACAAATATACATATTTAACATAAATTATAATATAATATAAAGGGACAGTGGAAGAAGAACAGACTGCAGGAAAGAAATGAGGTAAAACTGCACAAATTATCCCAGTAAAATGTTTATTATCTTATTTATTTAAAACAAGGAGTAAGAATATTTAATAATAATAATTACAATAAAGTGCAACAAGAACCTTTTCTTGATGGCAGGTCAGAACATGAGGAGAAATGACGGAACAAAAATGTCTTAGTTGATTTTATGCAGATTTATTTAGACTTTGCTTAAAAGATACTGTTTTTTTGATTGATATTTCTTGCGCCTGATCATCACATTGTCACTTTTATCTGCTACAGTCTCTGAGGCTAGTAATGGTTTTTGTTCTCTCTTTCAGAGTCTTGAAAATGTGTGAATCTGTTTTGTTGTTGTTAGGACAGAGGTTTGACTTTCTTTGCGCAGCAGAAGAAGCTTTTTTGAATGTGTACTCTGAGACTCTGGTCTCTGAAGCCGTAGATGAGCGGGCTGAGGAAGCGCGGGATCAGGATGAAGCAGAAGTAGTTGAAAAAGGCCACGTCCTGCTGCTGCCAGTCGGGGTTCAGCACCGTTATAGCCTCTTTGATGGGGTGAGTGAAGGCCAACATGCACAGCAGCAGCTGGAGGCCGTGCAGCATCACCGTGTACATGGCTTTGCTCACGGACGCCGTGTCCTGCCTCAGCTTCCTGGTCTCCAGCAATATCCTCACATACGTGAAGAGGATGACGACGGCGACCACCGTGAAGAAGAGCATGCTCACGGCAGCTCTGAACAGCGTCTGGATGGGAGACGGGTTGACGACGGCGATCTTGCAGAGCAGAGGCGTGGAGAGGACGTCCACCGTGGGGTCACGCTCCACGATGATGAAGTCGATGATGATGAAGACGCAGCTGACGGACCACAGAGACAGAATGATGATCCACATCCGGTCTGAGCGCCACGTGGCCGGGGTTTGCAGCGGGTAGAAGATGGCGACGTATCGCTCCAGCGACATGGTGGCCAGGATCAGAGGCGTGTTGTGGAACGTGGTGATGGATATGAAGACCAGAGGAATGCAGTAGACGATGGCGAACCTCACTTGGGCCATGATGAAGAAGAACATGAGCACGGACGTGGTGACCTGTAGCGCGTCGTTGACCAGCATGTAGGCGAACAGGATGTAGCGCGACGTGTCCAGGAACTGCCTGTGGGACGCAAAGATGTGCAGCATGACAGCAATGAAGCACATGAAGACACAGAAGAACGGGACGACCACGCACACTTTAATGATCACTGAGAGGTTTCCGTTGGATGTGGCGTTGGCGGGAAAGTCGGTCAGATTCTTCATTTTGACGACGAGAATACTAAAGCACCTGGAAAAGGAAAACATGGATTCAGTTTACAGCTTTGGTGGCAGAACAAAAACAATGAAAACAAACAAGTTTTTGCCATCGTGGAGTAATCTGTAGTTTTTGGATCCATGAACTGTCACAAAATGTTTTTCCTCAACCAAAATGAATCCGTGTTAATGATTTCTTTGTTATATGGAGCAAAGACACCAGAAATGATTCACATGTAAGAAGCTGAAAACTCAGAGAACCTCTTCTCATTATCAGGAGTAACCAGTGTTGTGCACGAACAAGTTCAAAAGAACGCGTTCAATTTTGTGTGAACTTTGAACTGAACGCAACACATTTGTAAATAACTTGAATGTGAATGAGTTCAGATGATCAACGAACGTCAATGTTGAGGTCCAATCAAACTTTCCGGAATTTGTTTTCTCCTGATGCGTCGAGTGACACGACCTGCTCGCACTTGAGAAACAGCGTGTCGTTGTCACGTGCGCAAAAACGAGCATAGCAAGCCGGAATACCATTTTAAGGAAGGTAAGGGACTGCAGCTGATCCATTTAGGGGAAATACAGTATCCAAGATGGTGCGTCGACAGGACATTAAAAGGAAGAATTTGGGGGCTCCAAGCAAAATGGACATGGAGGCGCCCCCCATTAAGTACTTTAAATTAGCAGGAAAGCACACTGTACACATTAAACAAGGTAGAAATACACATATTACTGCCGACAGCATTGACAATTTAACAAGGCAATGAAATGATTTGATAGTAACGCACTCATGGTTCTTCATTTACTTATACCCAGAGTGTCAATCAAAGCACAACTGCAGATCACAAGTCAAAACACAGGTAAATAAATCCCAGATCTCGGTGAAAATATCTAACCTTTCTGTGCAAGTTATGTCCACCTGCGCTGACAAAACAAGCTCGATCGTCAACCACCTCAATTTCGAATTTCAAAGTCATAATTAAAAAAAACAAGTTCAGTCTTTCATTTTCATTCATCACCTAAAAAAATATGAACTAAACTTGTAACTGTAGTTCAAAATTGAAATGGTGAACTGAACTGTGAACAAGTTCATGAAAAGTGTGAACTTGCACAACACTGGGAATAATCATCACACTGATTAATCGGGATGAACAAATAATTTGGTGATCAATTTAGTCATGGGTTGATAATCGATTCATCATTGCAGCCCAAACTAAAACAATTAAAAGCACGATTAAAAAAGGGAGATAGGACAACATATTTCTCCACACAACACAACCAAACTTAATATAAAACAATTCTAATTTAGTTTAATATAAAGTACAGAAAGAGTACAATTAAAACTCATATAAATGAATCCAGTTTTACTTGATTTCCTGATCAATTTTGAACAAAGGAGTTCTGTTTTGAAGATAAACATTTGATTAAAACAATCAAAGTCTTTTCAGCATTAAAGGAATTCAATGAGCACAGAAACACAATCTGATTAAAAGCTCATTTGGTTAGAAATCACCAAACATCCTTTGTCATTCGCAGAAACAGTAAATTGTGAAATGAATGGATCACACTCACCTGTGAGTATCTTCAGTCAGTGGAGTTCAGACGCTTCGTTTTATAAAATATATCTTTGATGAACAACACGTGGGAAGCTTTTTTTTTTGGCCCAGGTTCCTCCAGAGATGCTTTTAATTTTATGCAATAACGTCACAAAGCCTGATGTTTAAGACACATGGGCTGATATTCATGTACAACAGGAATTAGGGTTAGGATTAAGTTTAGGGTTGTTGAATAACAAAAAAACAAATAATCATTATGAATAATTTCAACGACTTTAGTCTCAAAAAAAAAAAGTATCTCGGAATGACTTGAAATTCACCATCATAATAGTCGGCATCACCCTGAACAAGGATCTGTTGAAAATATTTGCAAACCTCTGAAGGAATAATTTTCATGAATTTTTGAAATTCAGGAAATGATCCATTTCCCCTGATGCACTTTGACAGTGAGCTGACTTTCTTCAAAAAAACAAAAAGTATCTCGGAATGACTTGAAATTCACCATCATAATAGTCGGCATCGCCCTGAACAAGGATCAGTTGAAAATATTTGCAAACCTCTTAAGGAATAATTTAAATGAATTTTTAAAATTCGAAACTGATCCATTTGCCCTGATGCACTTTGACAGTGAGCTGACTTTCTTCAAAAAAACAAAAAGTATCTCGGAATTACTTGAAATTCACCATCATAATAGTCGGCATCACCCTGAACAAGGATCCGTTGAAAAAATTTGCAAACCTCTTAAGGAATAATTTGAATGAATTTTTGAAATTCATTAAATGATCCATTTGCCCTAATGCACTTTGACAGTGAGCTGACTTTCTTCTCAAAAAAGAAAAGTATCTCGGAATGACTTGAAATTTACCATCATAATAGTCGGCATCGCCCTGAACAAGGATCAGTTGAAAATATTTGCAAACCTCTTAAGGAATAATTTAAATGAATTTTTGAAATTCTAACCTGATCCATTTGCCCTGATGCACTTTGACAGTGAGCTGACTTTCTTCAAAAAAACAAAAAGTATCTCGGAATGACTTGAAATTCACCATCATAATAGTCGGCACCACCCTGAACAAGGATCTGTTGAAAATATTTGCAAACCTCTGAAGGAATAATTTTCATGAATTTTTGAAATTCGAACCTGATCCATTTGCCCTGATGCACTTTGACAGTGAGTTGACTTTCTTCAAAAAAACAAAAAGTATCTCGGAATGACTTGAAATTCACCATCATAATAGTCGGCATCGCCCTGAACAAGGATCAGTTGAAAATATTTGCAAACCTCTTAAGGAATAATTTAAATGAATTTTTAAAATTCGAAACTGATCCATTTGCCCTGATGCACTTTGACAGTGAGCTGACTTTCTTCAAAAAAACAAAAAGTATCTCGGAATTACTTGAAATTCACCATCATAATAGTCGGCACCACCCTGAACAAGGATCCGTTGAAAAAATTTGCAAACCTCTTAAGGAATAATTTGAATGAATTTTTGAAATTCATTAAATGATCCATTTGCCCTAATGCACTTTGACAGTGAGCTGACTTTCTTCTCAAAAAAGAAAAGTATCTCGGAATGACTTGAAATTTACCATCATAATAGTCGGCATCGCCCTGAACAAGGATCAGTTGAAAATATTTGCAAACCTCTTAAGGAATAATTTAAATGAATTTTTGAAATTCGAACCTGATCCATTTGCCCTGATGCACTTTGACAGTGAGCTGACTTTCTTCAAAAAAACAAAAAGTATCTCGGAATGACTTGAAATTCACCATCATGATAGTCGGCACCACCCCGAACAAGGATCTGTTGAAAATATTTGCAAACCTCTGAAGGAATAATTTTCATGAATTTTTGAAATTCAGGAAATGATCCATTTGCCCTGATGCACTTTGACAGTGAGCTGACTTTCTTCAAAAAAACAAAAAGTATCTCGGAATGACTTGAAATTCACCATCATAATAGTCGGCATCGCCCTGAACAAGGATCAGTTGAAAATATTTGCAAACCTCTTAAGGAATAATTTAAATGAATTTTTAAAATTCGAAACTGATCCATTTGCCCTGATGCACTTTGACAGTGAGCTGACTTTCTTCAAAAAAACAAAAAGTATCTCAGAATGACTTGAAATTCACCATCATAATAGTCGGCACCACCCTGAACAAGGATCTGTTGAAAATATTTGCAAACCTCTGAAGGAATAATTTTCATGAATTTTTGAAATTCGAACCTGATCCATTTGCCCTGATGCACTTTGACAGTGAGTTGACTTTCTTCAAAAAAACAAAAAGTATCTCGGAATGACTTGAAATTCACCATCATAATAGTCGGCACCACCCTGAACAAGGATCTGTTGAAAATATTTGCAAACCTCTGAAGGAATAATTTTCATGAATTTTTGAAATTCAGGAAATGATCCATTTGCCCTGATGCACTTTGACAGTGAGCTGACTTTCTTCAAAAAAACAAAAAGTATCTCGGAATGACTTGAAATTCACCATCATAATAGTCGGCATCGCCCTGAACAAGGATCAGTTGAAAATATTTGCAAACCTCTTAAGGAATAATTTAAATGAATTTTTAAAATTCGAAACTGATCCATTTGCCCTGATGCACTTTGACAGTGAGCTGACTTTCTTCAAAAAAACAAAAAGTATCTCAGAATGACTTGAAATTCACCATCATAATCGTCGGCACCACCCTGAACAAGGATCTGTTGAAAAAATTTGCAAACCTCTGAAGGAATAATTTTCATGAATTTTTGAAATTCAGGAAATGATCCATTTTCCCTGATGCACTTTGACAGTGAGCTGACTTTCTTCAAAAAAACAAAAAGTATCTCGGAATGACTTGAAATTTACCATCATAATAGTCGGCATCACCCTGAACAAGGATCTGTGGAAAATATTTGAAAAACTCTTAAGGAATAATTTTAATGAATTTTTTAAAATCAGGAAATGATCCATTTGCTCTGATGCACTTTGACAGTGAGCTGACTTTCTTCAAAAAAACAAAAAGTATCACAGAATTACTTGATATTTACCATCATAATATTTTTTTTTTTCATTTTTACATACATTGATAGAACTTGCACAAATTATTGGAAGAAATGGTTTTTCTTTTATCCTTTATGACCTGAAATTTAGACTTTTCTAAAGAGTATATTAAGGGAATGGCAGGTGAAAATAAGAGAAATAACGACAAATGTTCCCATTGATCATATACCAACTGATTTATTCTTTGCCTAAAATAAAGTTTATTTTTTAAAGTCATATTTCTGTCACCTGAACCTGGTAGCTTGTATATAAAGTATATTCACTACCAGTAAAATACTTAACGGTGATGAAATATTGGAACAGTGGAAGAAAACCTTAAAAAAAACTGTGAATCCTTCAGAAAACACTGAGGTTGGATGTTGTTTTACACTCACAGGTAGAGTTTTCTACCTTACATTAAAACAGCTGCAAATTATATTATACTGATATGTATTATAATTGAACAATGTTTTCTTGTGTCTGATATGCTATAGTCTCTCAGCTGAGCCTTGGCCTTTGTTTCTGAGATTATATTTGGTCAAATTATGAAACAATTCCAGTAATAATTACATTGTCCTGATTTGACAACCGTTGAAATTCCCCTTGATAGTGACAGAAATAAAAGGGTGTGCTGAACTGGACCAGAAGTATGACTGAGGTTTATTTTTTATTTTTTACATATATGCATATTTACCACAATATATATAATATAAAGGTACAGTGGAAGAAGAACAGGCTACAGGAAAGAAATAAGGTAAAACTGCACAAATTATCCCCTCAAATTATTATAATTGTATTTATTTAAAACAAGGACTAAGTATATTTAATAACAATAATAATTACAATAAAGTGCAACAAGAACCTTTTCTTGATGGCAGGTCAGAACATGAGGAGAAATGACGGCACAAAAAACTATCCAAGATGATTTTATGCAGATTTATTTAGACTTTGCTTTTTTGATTGATATTTCTTGCGCCTGATCATCACATTGTCACTTTTATCTGCTACAGTCTCTGAGGCTAGTAATGGTTTTTGTTCTCTCTTTCAGAGTCTTGAAAATGTGTGAATCTGTTTTGTTGTTGTTAGGACAGAGGTTTGACTTTCTTTGCGCAGCAGAAGAAGCTTTTTTGAATGTGTACTCTGAGACTCTGGTCTCTGAAGCCGTAGATGAGCGGGCTGAGGAAGCGCGGGATCAGGATGAAGCAGAAGTAGTTAAAAAAGGCCACGTCCTGCTGCTGCCAGTCGGGGTTCAGCACCGTCAGCGTCTCGGTGATGGGGTGAGTGAAGGCCAACATGCACAGCAGCAGCTGGAGGCCGTGCAGCATCACCGTGTACATGGCTTTGCTCACGGACACCGTGTCCTGCCTCAGCTTCCTGGTCTCCAGCAATATCCTCACATACGTGTAGAGGATGACGACGGCGACCACCGTGAAGAAGAGCACGCTCACGGCAGCTCTGAACAGCGTCTGGATGGGAGACGGGTTGACGACGACAGTCTTGCAGAGCAGAGGCGTGGAGAGGACGTCCACCGTGGGGTCACGTTCCACGATGATGAATTCGATGATGGGGAAGACGCAGCTGATGGACCACAGGGACAGAACGATGATCCACATCCGGTCCGAGCGCCACGTGGCCGGGCGTCGAAGCGGGTAGAAGATGGCGACGTATCGCTCCAGCGACATGGTGGCCAGGATCAGAGGCGTGTTCTGGAACGTGGCGGTGGATATGAAGAGCAGAGGAATGCAGTAGACGATGGCGAACTTCACTTGGGCCATGACGAGGAGGAAGAGCAGCACGGACGTGGTGACCTGCAGCACGTCGTTGACCAGCATGTAGGCGAACAGGATGTAGCGCGACGTGTCCAGGAACTGCCTGTGGGACGCGAAGATGTGCAGCATGACAGCAATGCAGCACATGAAGACGCAGAAGAACGGGACGACCACACACACTTTAATGATCACTGAGAGGTTTCTGTTGGATGTGGCGTTGGCGGGAAAGTCGGTCAGATTCTGCATTTTGCCAAAGATAAAAAAACAATAAAGCACAAGCACCTGGAAAAGGAAAACATGGATTTAGTTCACAGCTTTGGCGGCAGAATAAAAACAATGAAAACAAACAAGTATTTTCCATCATGGAGTAATCTGTCACAAAATGTTTCCTAAACCAAAATGAATCCGTGTTAATGATTTCTTTGTTATATGATACAAATGATATACACCAGAAAATATTCACATGTAAGAAGCTGAAAACTCAGAGAACCTCTTATTATTATTAGAAGTAACCCTCAAACTGATGAAAGTTGCTGATCAATTTAGTCATGGGTTGATAATTGATTCATCATTTATCATAAACAATTAAAAACATGATTAAAAAGGGAGATAGGTCAACTTATTTCACCACACAACACAACCAAACTTAATATAAAACAATTCCAATTTAGTTTAATATAAAGTGCAACAGAAAGAGTACAATTAAGATGTTGTTAAATTGGTAGCATTTGTTGGAAAAAGAGATTGTATCTCTGTCCAGAAGGAAGAGGGATTCATTTAAAAAAATGTCCACAATTGTCAAGGAAATCAAGTAAAACTCACATAAATGAATCCAGTTTTAAAACAATCAAAGTCTTTTCAGCATTAAAGGAATTCAATGAGCACAGAAACACAATCTGATGTAAAGCTCATGTACATAGTTAGAAATCACCAAACATCACAAATGTCCTTCATCCGCATAAACAGTAAATTGTGGCCCCGCTGAAATGAATGGATCACACTCACCTGTGAGTATCTTCAGTCAGTGGAGTTCAGACGCTTCGTTTTATAAAATATATCTTTGATGAACAACACGTGGGAAGCTTTTTTTTTTGGCCCAGGTTCCTCCAGAGATGCTTTTAATTTTATGCAATAACGTCACAAAGCCTGATGTTTGAGACACATGGGCTGATATTCATGTACAACAGGAATTATTAGGGTTAGGATTGTTGAACAACAATAATAATAATAATTATGAATCACTTGTACAATAAAACAAGTCAGAAACATCGAAGTTCAGTGATAAACACTTTATATATAACAAAACAAAGTTTTTAAAAAAATGTGTTCATAGAAGCAAGTTTGAAAGTGCCAATGTATGGAGGACCAACACCGACAAAATTATACACACTAAATTATATAGAAGGTATAAAAGACGACATCCAAAATGTAAATGTAAAGAGTAGAATGAAATATATAAATGAAATATAAAGAGAGGCAGTGTAAACAAGGAACATAAATCACATAATTTAAAAAATGAATCATATTTAAATGCCAATTGAGCTAAAATTTATCCTCCTTTGTGTAAATAATAAACAACACAATATAATCTTCAATAGCAATAATGACAAATTATATAGGTCATATAGTCCATAAAGTATGCACACATTAAACAAATACATAGATGTATATGATAGGTATAGGTATCATATATACTACCTGCGTGGAGAACTGTACCTCAGATCTGTACGTCTTTTTGCAATTTTTTAAAATTATTTTTTTAAATATAATTTTGTTGTTATGTCCAGTCCCAGCCTTAATTGCAAGATTAAGGCTGGGACTGGCCATAACAACAGAATTATATTTAAAAAGCTGTAAGTGGACCCTTCCTATCCAACGCAGAATGGATCATTTCTCTATGCGCCGTTATATCCCCACATCCATAAATGACACATACATAATGACCTTTATGAAGAGGTTCGATTATAGCTGTTAGCTGACTATAACTGTTGACAGATTCTCAAGAGTGCACTTTTCATTGTTTTTACTCCGTGGTCTCATTCTTCCTGTAGAAGACGCTATAGTGCTGTGATTAAGGGAATAACAGATGCATCAGATGAGCTGATCTTTTTAGTTAACTGCTCAAAGAGAGAGAGTCGTGGGGAGTTCATAATCAGCATTTCATCCAGTCAAGATTACTGTACTTCACTCTGGTGGACACCTAAAAATAGGGCGTCTTTAGGGCGTCCTGCCTAAAAGTAGGGCGTCTAATTTCTTATTATTTTGTGTCCGGGCACGGAATTCATGACTGAATTGATTAATTATATGATATTATTATGATTTTTATGTCTAATTCTGACATAAAAGGTATCTAGATAAGGTAATAGGTTGCTTCATCAGTTATATGACAGGTCGGTGTCTGTTGCTCCTTAATTCATTATTGACAACAAACGGAGGATATTAATATTAAGTGACTTTAATTATACTTAAATTCCTGCATAATTCCTGTTCTTGGAACAAAAGTTTGGAACAATTTTAGTTTTGGTTATAACAGTTTGATGCTCCGCCAGGAAGCCATGTTAGGTTTTTACATGTCATGACACAAAGGAGACAATACGTTATTTTTGCATTCAGACAAAATTAATAGAAGGTTGGTTTTAAATATATTTATCTGCTCTATCTATCAGTTCACTTTCTGCTGATTTCATGGACAGAATCTCTTCCTGGTATTGACCGCTGCCTCTGTGGTGATTGTGCTGAGTCGACACTCTGGACTGGTTTGATCCAGTTTTGTCTCGCTGTGTGCAGTTTTGTCAACTGTTGAGAAAGTTGTTGCTTTTGGCAGCGTCCATGTGTGGAGATGTCGATTATGCAATGGCCACTTTGAGTGTCTGACATTATACTGTATTTCTAGGTTCTATCACTGGTGCAGTCCATCTAAAAGTTGACTTGCCATCGTCAATCCAGACTGAGGACCAAGAGGGGACCAGGATTCTTGAGTCCAGGTCAACACTCAACCTCTCTGAAGCTCTGTAGAGAGCACAGACCTCCACCAAGGCTGAAATCTATGTTTTACATACCGGCACCTGGAATGTTTTACAATTTGATCCACTGGATCCAGAAGAACTTTCTGGATCTGTATAGAACTTTACCTGCTTATAGCTGTTATCATCTTACATCAACAGGACAAAATTCGGTAACGCTTTCTTTTACAGTCCCCTAATTACCAGGTATTTACCTGGTAAATTCATGGTAACACCAAAGTGTTACTAGGTAATTACCAATGGTAATAAGAAAGTAAATACAGTGAAACTGTTGCCAAAATACTGGGCATTTACCTGGTAACTATATAGTTAATTATAGCGTGTTATTACTGCTGTTAATAAGAAGGTATGTACAGCTAAACTATGGCAAAACTATGGTAAATGTAAGTGTATTATTGGGTTATAAACTGGTAATAAGCAGGTACCTACAGTCCCCTAATTACTAGCTATTTACCCAAGGGGTAATCTAACAAACCTAACCCTAAAAATGTGTGTAATTACATGGAAACAAGCTTGGCTTTCTTTTACAGTACAGTTTTACTTTACTTACCGAGTACATTACCGTGCATTACCCAGTATTTTGGCAACGGTTTCACTGTATTTACTTATCTTATTACCCTTGGTAATTACCTAGCAACACTTTAGTGTTACCATGAATTTACCAGCTAAATACCAGGTAATTAGGGGACTGTAAAAGAAAGCGTTACCCAAAATTCTTCCTGATCTGTGCTGATGCCACTGAGATATTCGCATAAAATGCGGTATATGTAATATGTTTTCTCAGGTGGTCCTTGGTACAAAAAAGTTTGAGAACCACTGTTTTTATGTGGGAGGAAAAGTGGAGAACCTGAAGAAAACCCAGGCACACACAGGGAGAACATTCAACTTTCACACGGAAAGGCCCACACTGGCATACGAACCAGCAACCTTCTTCCTGTGAGGCAACAGTGCTAATTGTGGGACCTTTGTGAACAGCGTTACTCCTACTGCAAGTGGGATTTACAGGCAAAATTGTCCGTTTTTTTAAATTGACTTTTTTAAAGTAAATCTAATAAATTCAATACATTTAAGCGTTGAATAATGTTCAGTAAAACTTCAGCTCCATTAAGAAAAACATGCCTTTTCTTCATGTGCAGGACGGGAGAACAGTTTAACTCAGGGTTCAAGGACGGATAGAACATATGTGAGTGGGAGGAGCCTACATGTTGTTGGCAGTCATTGTAAAGATCAGTGCTGGTTCTACACACACACACAAACACACACACACACACACACACACACACACACACACACACACACACACACACACACACACACACACACACACACCCATACATATACTGAACAAAAATATAAACGCACAAACTTGAAATGGTGAACAACAATAGAATGTCATGACATTTGCTCAGATTCTTGATGCATTTGTTTATGGAATGATTTGTTTTTCTCAAACACAGTAGTCCAGAGTCACTCGGCCACTCCTATGGACTACAATCTCAGGTTGAGTATTTCAACTCACCAGAGTCATGGAGCATGGCAGAGTGGTGGTCAATATGAGTGACCAGTACACAGACACTCCTTATGGTCTGGTCAATAAAAGGGCACACCAAAATGTGGACTTTTGTCACTTGTCAATATGCCACAAATCATGAGGGAGCGTGCCATTGGCAGAGTGCTGGGTCGAGCGTTACAGCTGTGGCAACAGAACTGAACGTGCATCATTCCACGATCATTCCACGACACGATCGACAACCTGGTGATGTCCATGCGTCGCCGGTGTATCGCTCTGTGTGAGGCTAATGGTTGACGCACACGTTATTGTAGTTTGTGAACTTGGATCGTCGACCCCCATTGTGTTCTTCCTGCCATTACTCCAGGACTTTTGTTTTGAAATTGATCCTAATGCTCGCAAATTAAAGCCACTTTATTGATAAAGTTGAACTGTTATTACTCTGTTTTGTCACATAACAATAACTACAAGGTTTTCTTTGTGCGTTTATATTTTTGTTGAGTGTATATGTGTGTTTATATATATATACGTAAAAAAAACACACACAAAAAATGAATGAAAATACACGCGCCACATGCCAAAACATGATTTCAAAACATAAACATGATTTGCAGTCTGCAAAATATTTTTTTTAATGCAAATATTTTGTCTGTACTGTTGTTGTTGGTGAGTTCAGTTTGTTATATGAACATTATTCCTGAGTCTCTGTGACATATTAGGAGGATTTTATGACCAGTTGCTTTAGATTTATTACATAATGCACCTTTAATGTAATATTCATTGAAAAAATAAGGACATTTCTAAGTGACCACAAAACCTTTGAACGGTAGTGTACGATCATTTTAACACTAATATCTCCCAATACCGATATAGTGCATCCCTACTTTTCCCTGATTGATATAAATCGACTAAACTAACATCAAAAACAAACAGACAAACAAAAGTTTCCACATTTCCAAATCAATCACGTGTTTCTGCAGGTCTGTTTGTGCCGTCACTCTCTCTGAGACAAAGTTATTGATGCAAGAAACCAAAGGTGTAACATCAGTGTTGTTTTTCAAGAAGATAATGATGATGAAAGAAAGTTGGCGATAGTGGAAACATCGCAGACGTGCAGCGCTGTGTGTGATTATCTCCAGAGCACAATTAAACAACATGTCCCGTATTCCCCGGTTTAGTAATTAACAGACTGGCTGATTATTAACGCAAAGCTCCCGAGTCTAATTGTGCAACCTGAAGTTTTCATTTGTTTGGCAAACAAGTCTGCTCTGCAGAGAGCGGCGACTCGCAGGGGGCTCGTCAGCGCTTGACGCAGATCCTGCGTCAGGACACACCACTGCAGGAGGGGGAATCGGGCCAAAACAAACTTTGTGCTCCTTTAACCTAAGCTGACGTCACTTCAGCAAACAGGTCGTCAAACTTAGTCAATGTTATTGCCAGTTATTGTATGTACGATACGGCCTGGAGAAGCCAAATCAAAATTATTCACAGGGAAATAAAGTAAAAGACACAGAAGGTGGGTTTAATAAATGGAGCAATGCCAATAAAAAAAACAGAAAGAAATTGGCCAGATCCTTAATAAGCATTGCTGTGTGTGTAGAAATTCTCATTTTCTTTAATCTGACTCATTAAAACATTTTTTTCTCATCTTTTTTCTCTCTAGCAACTGTCAACATGTCCGCATATTTGACTTGGCAGAGATTTTACACCTGATGCAACACCTCCCCATTTAGTCACATCTAACACTTCAAACTTTAACCTGTGGAAGCTGTTTGCAGCTTTGAAACGGTGAGTTTTCAGACATTTTCTGGACATGACACAGTTGAGGAGCCTTCTAGTTACCTGGATTGCTGAAGAGAACAAACCGTACATCTGATTAAACGGTGACAAAATGTGAATCCTCACATTTGAGACACCGAAATTTGCATTTCTATCCTCAAAAATGCCTCTCTGTCACATCAGAGGCTGCAGCTATGATGAAGAATGACGCAGGGTTCCCACACTTTCCACATCTTAAGATGGGAGGACAACTTGTTAGAGCTTGTCTTCGTCCAACTTTACTGATTTTTCAGCACGGTCTGAATCTGGACAAGTGATTGTCCTTATTGGGATCTTTGTCATTTCTCTGTTGAGACAGAGATTTTGGAATTTCCACTTGCTCTCTCTTGTTTTAAACGTTGCATGTCATTGTTCTGCACGGAATCTCAGACAGTGGACAGTGTCCACAACACCACCAGTAATTATGACTCCACGTCTGTCCTGCGTAGGCCTGGTCTACGTACATCAAGCAATGCAGGGCATGAAACAGTAGGTGGTGCCGTAACAAACAAGGATGAGACATTCGTCGTCTTTCTCCGTGTCAGCAGATGAGGTTCGTGAGGCGAGGGAGAGGGCGGAGCTACCGCGGCCGTAGCAGACGAAGCGGAGAGAGAGGAGGCGGGACTTCTGCTACAAGTAAAGAGACGCTTGATTTGTTCTCTCGCGTTTGTCCTTACAGGCTCCGGTAGAAACATGGCGTCGTGGCAATGCAGTAGCGGCCCACGACCATGTTATTTTACATGACTTTTTGAAACACTACGAAAATGAAACAAAGAATATTATACAGCAACTAGACAATGCAGGAGCACATAATATGTATACAAAAGTGGGTTTTGGGTTATATAAACCCATAAATACTACACAGTGTCCCTTTAAGTGCTTCATTCTTGTTTTTTTGACCTGACCTCCACCTGGTTTTCTCTCGTGCACAAACACACTATACAGACGGAGCGCGAGAGGGAGATAGTGTTGGTTGCATTCTGCACGTAATCTGTGTCTCTGTGAGCTCCTGCAGATAAAACTGCAAATACGTACATATCCAGGCACAGTCAACAGATCAATAACTCTTACGCAATGAAAAGGTGGCCAGAGCCGTACAAATAGCAGCCGCAGCAGAGGCAGGGAGCAGTTGACTGAAAGATTCTCAGGAACAAGGAAAAAAAGAAAAAATCACTTGATTTTTACAAAGTGATTTGACAGTAGACTAAATTATTAAAGTTGTGCAAAGTAGAAGATTTTGCAGACAGAAACTCAGCGTTTTGTTTCGAGCTCCATTCACACCTGCGGGAAAACAATGCAAGCGGTGCGTCAGTGTTCAGCGTGTGCCCGTCGCGTTGCCGGAAGATTCCTGCAACATCGCGACGTTGCTCTGCTGCAGAGCAGCAAGACGATGCTGAGGCGAGGAGCGGCCTGCGTCCGTGAACAGAGGTTAGTGTGAACGTTAGCAGCGTTAGCAGAGTCGCTGCACAGCTGGGAAAAAAACCCCCAAAAAAACATCAGGCGTGAGTCTAACACAACACGGCCTTTTGTTGTGTCCTTCTGTCTCTGCAGCATCTGTGACATCGTCCCGTTCAGCAGCAGGAAGCCTGGAGTCCAGACGTCAGAGGAGTGGACCAACTCTGCACGAATGAACGTAGCATCCTTTAGTGTCGCCCACGCTGTCCCTTTAACACAGGTGAGACATATAAGACACCGAGTACATCTTCACTGTTTTCAGGCTACGATTTTGATTAGAGGTCGTCCGATAACGGTTTTTCTACGGCCAATATCAATGTATTATAAAACATAGCAGCCGATATTACGATAAAGTTTAAGATTATTCTGACAATATACTAATACTACACAAAGCTGTTGGACTTAAACACACGTGCATTGCTCTGTCTCTCCAATTGAAACCTGCTGTAGGTACAAGCTACACATTAAATGCATCACAATAAGATATTAAAATTAAAGAAATAGATGCATCCATCTACATTTTTTGGATAAACTAGCAACGTTTCAAATGTCTGGGAACAAAGTATAAACTCATATAAGTAATAATACGCTTTATACATTAAATAAGAGTGGTTTGGGCCATTACATGTCAGAGAAATGTAGAAAAATGTTCACTTTTGTTAGAATATATTTGAGATTTAAGAAGCAGATTATCTTTGCAGTGAGTGCAATTCCCCTTAGATTCAAGCGGATATAATTAAGGATGCAGTGATATTAATGAGAATATTAATATGAATCCAAAACTTACTTTAGAGACGAAGTTTAAATGTTTCACTCTTCGTACACAGAATTTTGGCCACATTTTTCCAGTATTAAAGTGCTAAAAATGTTTAAAATCGGATTGAATTTGTGAAAGCTCACTTAGCTATTGCGACTTCATCTCTCACGATTAAAAATGCGATATCAAAAGAATCGTAACTTTGCTTCAACAACGCATGAGAAGACAAAAAAGCCTGAATATGTGACCTATAATCACCCCCCTGTTCAATATAAAATCTGTCTCTATCGTGCAACAACTGCTTCAGATTCGGTAAATGCTGAGTTTCCTTTGGTTTGCAGCAGGTGGAAAACCTCTCTCACGACTCTCTGATCAGAAGAGCAGCGTCTGTGGTCACAGACAGTACCTGCACTTTCCTCTCTCAGACCAGCCTGGCTCTCATCGACGCTCGTACAGTCTATTCAAAGGTAGGTTTTTGAATAGCTCACTCACATGGTTCTCTGCTCAGATAGTAGGAAAAACGTACTTTTGTCTTCAAAGCTGTATTCTGTAATATATTCATGACTGCTGTTTTGCTCACAGGCCGTTCACACACGTATCGCGCTCCAAAGACGGTATCTGACCTCACTGGGAAAACTGACGGCTGCAGAGGCGAACTCGCTGCAGCAGGCCATCAACGGTCTGCGCGCTGAGGTTAGTTTGACCCAGATTTTGTTTAAAATCGTTCCCTTAAATTTGCCTATCTGAGAAAGAGGAAATTTTGATTTTCTTCTCTTTTTTGACCTAACAGATCAGTGACCGACTGGATGAATGCAAGCGATTTGAGTCGTCCTGGATTAATGCCGTCAACTTGTGTAAAATGGCGGCAGAGGCGGCGTACACTTCAGGTGAGAACAGCTGAGGCTTCACATCACATGATAACATGTATAACATGTATAACTTATTACATGTTAACCCGTATGTGCTCAATAAAATGTATAACGTGTAGCACGTAATACCGTACGCACCCAACTTATGTGTCACTGCACCGTAACCAACGTAAAAATTCACCTTTACCAAAAACACGTATAACGCATTAGACCCAAGGTGCGTAACGCTACGCTATCATGTTTAATAAACCTGAACCAATAACACGTAAAACGTATGAAACCCAATTACCGTATGGACCAAACTCATTACGTTTAAAGAAACCTTATCCAATAACACGTGTAACAGATATCACGTAAAACGTTTATTCGTCCCTGTAACAGTTACGTATAATTCATCTTTACCAGAAACACGTATCACGTATACACACCCAAGGTATGCGTCAATGAGTCGTTATATGTAATGAACCTGAATAACACGTATAACTTTATAATACATAATACTGTATGAGCCAAACTTATACGTCACTGTACCATTATGTTATAAAAACTTATAATTCACCTTACAAACTATGACATATCGCACGCTAAACCGTATGTGATGTATGTTTCATAAACTAATAACACGTATAACGCAGAATACCTAATACCACATGGGCCAAACTTATGTGTCACTGCGTGATTACGTTAAAAACCTATCCAATTACACGTGTAACAGATATCGCATGAGTGAGCTCAACTTATGCATCCCTGTACCATTACGTAGAATTCACGTATAACGTATTACACATTAAACACTATGTACCCAATGTACGTTTAATAAACCTGAACTAATAACACGTATTCTGTTTTAACATAATACCGTATGCACCCAACTGATGTGTCACCGCACCGCTACGTATTTAATAACTTAATACCATATGTGACGTACGCGATTCCCACCTTTAGTGGACAACGGTAGCTTTTTCAAGTTTAAACTATTGCGTGTGCGCTTGTGTCACAACAGCAACCCGAGGACATTTGTGAGAAAGCATGTTTTGTCCGTTTGTGTTTGCAGGAGCGGAGCAGGCGTCCATCACAGTGAGGACAAACATTCAGGTGGCACAGTCGCAGGTGGAGGAGGCGCAGAGAACGGCGGCGGACGCAGACAAGAAGCTCGCCGAGACTAAAGTAGAGGAGATCCAGAGGATGGCCGAATACGCTTCGTCCGAGGAGCCGGAGGTGGAGGCTTATCTACGAGAAGACTAACAGAAATATTTATAGTGTAGGGGGAAAAACAAAAGGGGACATATCGTGTGTTATTTCATGTCCAGTATAGAGTCAGTGAAATGTTTACGTGTTTGTATAATTTAAATGTTCTAAGGACGAATGAAAAGCTACAAATCATTCATCACTATTTTATGAATCAATATTTAAGCGTATTTATTTGATTTCTGAGCGTAGATGTGGTTTTTTTTTTAGCTTTTGGAACACGATGTTTAAATCTCCTGATCTAAAGTGTTTATTTTTTAACATAATGTTGTCCGAAGAATTGTCTTGTCATTTTTCACAAAGCGGTAAATAATAAACTAATATTTCATTTAATGCATGTGTTGACGTGTCTTGTTTATTGAGACGGATTTGAACAGAGTCAAAGACGATTGAAGCGGGGAAAGCCCTGTGTTCTTAAAGCACCATGAGGTTTGATTTCCTTCGTGGTGTTGACAAGTCTGCGGTACTTGTTTGTTTTTACATAATTTTCACTTTCCTATTTTCTTAATTTTCACAATTTTCCGTGGTCCTGGTAATATAAGTTTGACTTCATCATTTTTTTTGCCAAATTACATCAGTGGTCCTGGTACTCAGCCTGGAGCCCCACAGCGGGAACACTGAGCACCACTAACCCGCCGCCCTGGAGCCCCAGAGCGGGGACACTTACACCCACCTCCTGCCCCACACCACAGGCGCACAGGCTTTGTACCCACTACCCTAATTGTGAAAAGACTCTAATGTGTTAAAGTAATTATTATGTTTGTAATCACCATTATATCCATGTTGCATTAACTTGGAATTAGCCTTCGGGCATGTGTTTGCAATAAATGTAATACTTGTAATGCTTGTGTGAGAACATTTTACATAGGAACATAAGGCTTTGGAACATAGGGATTTCGGAACAGGTGTGTCACCGATTGAATCAGAATTTTTTATTCTTATTGACACACAGATAAATGTTTGATTTTGTACAAAACTTTCACCTTTGATCAACTGTGCTGTCAGAGAAAAAGGGACAAAGTGTAAAAGCCTCATCTTTATATAAACTCCACAAACGGCACAGAGATACGACAACAAAAGCACATTTCACACAGAAGATGCAACAATGAACAACAGTGGAGAACATTTACCAAAAATACAATTAAATAAAAAAATGACATCAGAGGTTGAGCAGCCATCCAACCCTTTTCTACCACTTTATCCTCCACAGGAGGGTCGTGGGGGTCCTGTGCCAGTGCAACATGTAACACAATAATAAAATAGTCAATCATTTCTCTTAGTTGCTGTAGCCGATGATCAAATCATCAACATATCAGAGCAGCAGTCGAATGTAGAATAATCTGAGAAAGTAGTCTACATGATAAAATAAATAATAATAATAATAATACTACATTTAAAAATGAGGGACATAGGGCGATAGTCTTGGTACACCCTGGACAGTTCACCAGTCCATCACAGGGACGCAGAGAGTCACACAACCATTCACTCTCACTCTCACACCTACGGTCAATTTAGAGTGTCCAATTTACTTAATCGCCACATTGCATGTTTAAGAACACCTGGGTCTTCTTGCTGCAAAAGCAAGATTGCATGGTGTTTTTTTGGCTCCACATAACAAATAAATCAATTAAAACTAGGCAATTTAGGTTTGTAAAAGTTGGAGAAACATCTTTCAACATTTTTTTGACATTTTATGGACCGAATTATTAAGAGATGTATGATATTAACTGTAAGTTAAAGCTCTTTTCTTTTTCTTTTTTTCAAATTCTCTTGATCCTCACACTGTTTTGTCCAAAATGGAACTGAAAACATGCATTTTGTTTCAGTGCAAGAAAAACTTTTTCATCCCTGAGGCCATAAAGGAGAGGACTCAAGCATCTTGGAGTGAGATTAAACAATATGTAATTGAAGAACCTGACATTTATAAAAAGCTTTAAATCAATCTGAAGCGCAGCAGTCTCTATGAACGGACACCACAGCTGGATGAGACAGAAAAGGAGGTGAAAGCCGTGAAGAGTCACTCTTCTGAGCGCTCTCCTTGAAGACTTGTTATTCTCTCCTGATGCAGCTTTTTTGGCAGCTTTCATGATCTTAATGTAGGAGAAGATGATGGTGGCAGACATGACGAAAAAGTACAACTGATACACAGATAATTTAGCGTTGTCCTGCCATCGGAGATACACAAACATGTCCATGGAGCATATCCTGTGTTTGGAGTACAAGCTGCTGGGAGCTGATGCAAAGAAGATGGAGAGGATGAGAATCAACGGCACAGAGCTGAGGCCGTGAATGATGAGGACGCAGTGCAGAGCTCTGCGGGACGTGCACAGCTCTCCGTGGCGCAGGGGCATGCAAATGGCCACATAGCACTCCAGCGTCATGGCTGTGAGAGTCAAAGGTGTGACAAAAGTGTACACAACCACAACAATATAGACTGGAACACACAGGGCGAAATGCATCGTCATTGCATGATAAGCCAAGATGTACAGAACATCAGTAATGACTAAAATCAAGGTATCAGACAATAGAGTCACAGTGAATAAGATGTATCGCATGGTTGTGTAGAAGTAGACCTTTGACAAAAGGGTCACAATGAGCGACACGTTGATGCACAGAAAAATTAACACCAGCAACTGCACGACATAAAAACGTTCACCCAATGCGTGGCCACTGACAAAGGAGCTGTTATCTGCCATAAATGTACTGTTCATATGAAATGTTTCAGGCAGAAATTAAATATAATACCTTCTAATATCAGCAAAGTAAGAAGGCAGCCCACGTTGACTCCGGCTAAATCCTCAGACTGTGCGTGAAGACGTTCATTTACAGTGACTCATGGCATCATTGCTCCTTATCTTATGTTTTTATCACCCATGGACAACAAGAGTTGTCAAGTCTCTAGAGTGAACACAGTAAACACAGTGTGCTCAGTGGGGTTTGAGTACCGTTCATAATTGAACCGACACAGTACTGGGATCTGGAATTTGGTACAGGTACCAAACGGTACCTTATTTCGGTTCTTTTAAAATGTTTTTCAGGTTCAAAACAAAGTCTACACTTCTAAGTTTAATTTTTTTATTAAGAATATTTAAGAACAGTAAATAAAAATATATTCTTGTTAGTGATGAATAAATAAAGAACATTTAGGACCAGGTCAACAACAACAACAAGACCTCTCTCTTCCACAACCAATGCGTTTCCTTTTTCTTTTTCGTTGTTTACACAATCAGCTGTGGACTGTGAGCTAACTGGCAGAAAGTTAGCTGCACTGCTAACGCTAGCCACAGATGGCAAGCAAACACTTTTGAGGAGTCATGACTCAGAGACTAACCCCTTTCAACAAGAACGCAATGTCACAGCTCTCTCCGTGACAACATGGGGCAACAAAAAACAAGACACTCAAATGTTGGTAGCATCAGCTACCATAGTGTTAGCATTGTGGTGCACAACATGATGATGATACACATGATGAAGAAGTAGAACTAACACGGATGACCTGATGTGATTCTGCCATTTATACAAAAATTAAAATATTTACATAGCATATCCTATACTGATGATAAAAGTCACCGAAGCAAAGAAGGTGATAAAAAATGACGTATGGCCGCAGGTCTGATGACACAACTACAAAGTCAATCATTGACTCACGGCCAAGGGTATCCTGGTGCCAAGTGCACAGATGGACACCCTTATGCTTGAACATGGTGTTTGTTATGGACAATCCGTGACGAGCACAGAAGTCAAATAACAAATCACCACTTGGGTTCAGATCGGGAGGGCTTTTCCTCCCAATCAAACCCCTCCAGGTCTCACTGTCATTGCCCACATGAGCATTGAAGTCCCCCTGTTATGGTTGGTGGCGTGGACCCGAAAGCAGACGATGACGACAGGTTCTTTCAAACAAAACTTTTATTACAAAAAGGGGGTAACACAAAACGACTTCCCAAACGGGGAAGTGATAGTGGATAGTGCGAAGAGTGGAAAAGAATAAAGTCTTTGCAGCGGCTGCGAGGGGAGCTGACTCAGGGCGCAGGGAGAATCCAGCTTGAGGAAGTCTTAACTCACGACGTGGCTTGGAGATTCCAGGGGAGAAGGTAACCAGAGAAGCCAGGAGAAGACGACCAGCAGGAGACGTGACGACCTGAAGCGGAGACGGAGTGGTGAGTATCTTTTCAAAGTAAGTATAGCGAGCGAGCAATGGCATGACTTTACCCATGAAAGTACGAGAACGATCTGACACCGGTGAGGAGGAATGACTCCGCCTTTAAGCTCCGCTGATTGCTCATCCGGAGCAGGTGAGGCGGAGCCGCGCAGGTGTAGACGATCACCGGTGTCTGGCAGTAATCAGTCACGCCTCCTGCAGAGTCAGAGTGGGAAGGAGAGCAGCAGCCACAACAATACAACAATAATAATAAAATTGAGAGGAAGGTGCAGGTGAGATCGTGACACCCCCAGCAGAATATATGTCCAAAAAAGGGTGGGTACTCTGAACAGTTGTGCGGTGCATAGGCATTAACAACGTCCCCCCCACCCGAAGGCGGAGGGGGGCTACCCTCTTGTCTACCGGGGTGAACCCCAATGTACTGGCCCCAAGCCGGGGGCAATAAGTCTGCCCACACCTGCCCGGCTCCTCCCACCAGCGGCAACTCCAGAGTGGAAGAGAGTCCAACCCCTCTCGAGGAGACTGGTTCCAGAGCCCAAGCCGTGTGTCGAGGTGAGCCCGACTATATCTCGATGGAACCTCTCAACCTCGCACACCAGCTCAGGCTCCTTACCTGTCAGTGAGGTGACATTCCACGTCCCTAGAGCCAGCTTCTGCAGCCAAGGATCGGACCGTCAGGCTAACACCCAACTCGCACTGCACCCGACCTCCAGGGCCCCTCCCACAGGTGGTGAGCCCATGGGAACGGGGACCCACTTTGCCTCTACGGGTTATGCAAGGCTGGTCCCGATGGGTGCAGGCCCGACCACCACATGCTCGCCATCATGCCACTCCCCCAGGCCTGGCTCCAGAGGGGGGCCCCGGTGACCCACTTCCGGGCAAGGGAGAGTGTAGTCCATTTATTGTTTTCTTCATTGGAGGTCTCTGAACCACTCTTTGTCCAGTCCCTCACCTAGGATCCGTTTGCATTGGGTGACCCTACCAGACAACTGAGCTCATAAGTTAATTGGGACATGCAAACCCCTCCACCACGTTAAGGTGGCGGCTCTTCAGAGGGGGTGTCCCTGTACCATTACGTCCTTTGCGTCACTGACAAGCCCAGTGTTTGTTTTAAATTATTTTCACTTGCTTATTTTCTTAATTCTTACAAATTTCTGTGGCCCTTGCACTATAAGTTTGACTTTGTCATTTTTTTTTTGCTAAATTTCATCCGTGGTCCTGGTACTCAGCCTGGAGCTCCACAGCGGAGACACCAAGCACCACCAACCTGCCGCACTGGAGAGGCCCAACACTTTCTACTCACTACCCTAATTGTGAAACGACTCTAATGTGTTAAAGTATTTATGTTTGTAATCACCATTATATCCATGTTGCATGTACTTGGAATTAAGCCTTTGGGCATGTATGCATATTGTGCTTGAGTTGGAACATTTCACATAGGCTTTCTGAACATAGGGATTTCGGAACATAGGGCTTTCTGAACATAGGTGTGTAACCGATTGAAGCAGAATTTTTATTCTTATTGACACACGGATAAATGTTTGATTTTGGACAAAACTTTCACCTTTGATCAACTGTGCTGTCACAGAGATAAAGGGACAAAGTGTAAAGGCCTCATCGTTATATAAACTCCACAGATGGCACAGAGATACAACAACAAAAGCACATTTCACACAGAAGATGCAACACTGAACAACAGTGGAGAACATTTACCAAAAATACAATTAAATAAAACATTTAATCTGAGGTTGACCATCAATCCCTCCATCCCTTTTCTACTGCTTTATCCTCCACAGGAGGATCGCGGGGTCCTGTGCTCAGCTGACATAATAATAATGCATTCTGTATATGAAAGGTGCTATAGCCTACAAATAAAGCATTTGTAGGCTATAGCACCTTTCATATGCAGAATGCAGCTCAAAGTGCTTTACATTTAGAACATGTTGTAATGATTAGTGGCGTGGACCCGAAAGCAGACGGAGACGGAAGTGGCTATTTCAAAACAATATAAATTTATTTACAAAAACGTATAACACAAAACGACTTCCCAAAAGTGGGAAGTGATAGGGGATAGATGGAGAGATAGGTGGAAAATTGTCCTTGCAGCTACTGCGGGGGTGACTCGGCAGGTCGGCGGTGATCCAGAGTGGAAAACAACTCAAGAACGTGGCACAGGAGATCCCAGGAGTGTAGGGAGACCGGAACAGCCAAGGAGTTGAAGACCAGCAGGAGACGTGACGACCTGGAGCGGAGATGAACGGGTAAGTATCTTTTTAGGTAAGTACAGCGAGAGAGCTAGCAGCATGTCGTTACCCATGTAAGTTAGAGAACGATCTGACACCGGTGAGGAGAAATGGCTCCGCCTTTAAGCCCCGCTGATTATTCATCTGGTGCAGGTGAGGAGGAGCCGCGCAGGTGCAAGTGATCACCGGTGTCTGGGAACTGGGTCAGCCACGCCCCCTGCAGAGTCAGAGGAGAGGGGAAAGAGCAGCAGCCACAAAAAACAACACTAATAATAAAATTGAGGAGAAGGTGCAGGTGGAATCGTGACACATGTAACACAATAATAATAAAAGAGTCAATCATTTCTCTTAGTTGCTGTGGCCGTTTATGATCCAATCAGCAACATATCAGAGCAGCAGTCAAATGTAGAATAATCTGAGAAAATAGTCTACATGATAAGATAATAAATAATAATAATAATAATAATACATTTAAAAATGGGGGACATAGGTGACCAATTGACCTAATCCCCATATTGCATGTTGTTGGACTGTGACCCCCCCCCCGCCCCCACACACGGGGAGAACATGCATACTCCATACAGAAAGGCCCTTGTTCTGACCGGGGCTCAAACCTGGGTCTTCTTGCTGCAAAAGCAAGATTGCGTGATGTTTTTTTTGGCTCCACATAACAAATATATCAATTAAAACTAGGCAATTTAGGCTTGTAGAAGTTGGAGAAATATCTTTCGACATTTTTTGACATTTTATGGGCCGAATTATTAAGAGATGTATGATATTAACTGCTTAAAGCTCTTTTCTTTTTCTTTTTTTCAAATTCTCTTGATCCTCACACTGTTTTGTCCAAAGTGGAACTGAAAACGTGCATTTTGTTTCAGTGCAAGAAAAACTTTTTCATCCCTGAGGCCATAAAGGAGAGGACTCAAGCATCTTGGAGTGAGATTAAACAATATGTAATTGAAGAACCTGACATTTATAAATAGCTTTAAATCAATCTGAAGTGCAGCAGTCTCTATGAACGGACACCACAGCTGGATGAGACAGAAAAGGAGGTGAAAGCCGTGAAGAGTCACTCTTCTGAGCGCTCTCCTTGAAGACTTGTTATTCTCTCCTGATGCAGCTTTTTTGGCAGCTTTCATGATCTTAATGTAGGAGAAGATGATGGTGGCAGACATGACGAAAAAGTACAACTGATACACAGATAATTTAGCGTTGTCCTGCCATCGGAGATACACAAACGTGTTCATGGAGCATATCCTGTGCTCGTAGTACAAGCTGCTGGGAGCTGATGCAAAGAAGATGGAGAGGATGAGAATCAACGGTACAGAGCTGAGGCCGTGAATGATGAGGACGCAGTGCAGAGCTCTGCGGGATGTGCACAGCTCTCCGTGGCGCAGGGGCATGCAAATGGCCACATAGCACTCCAGCGTCATGGCTGTGAGAGTCAAAGGTGTGACAAAAGTGTACACAACCACAACAATATAGACTGGAACACACAGGACAATAGGCATCTTGACTTGAGAGAAGCTAAAGATGAACATAACATCAGTAATGAATAAAATCAAGGTATCAGACAATAGAGTCACAGTGAATAAGATGTATCGCATGGTTGTGTAGAAGTAGACCTTTGACAAAAGGGTCACAATGAGCGACACGTTGATGCACAGAAAAATCAACACCAGCAACTGCACGATGTAAAAACGTTCACCCAAAGTGTGGCCACTGACAAAGGAGCTGTTATCTGCCATAAATGTACTGTTCATATGAAATGTTTCAGGCAAAAATTAGATATAATACCTTCTAATATCATCAAAGTAAGAAGGCAGCCCACGTTGACTCCGGTGTTAAGCTTATTTAAAGTTATACGAGCATAGATTGAGTACAGCTAAATCCTCAGACTGTGGGTGAAGACGTTCATTTACAGTGACTCACGGCATCATTGCTCCTCATTTTATGTTTTTATCACCCATGAACAACAACAGTTGTCAAGTCTCTAGAGTGAACACAGTAAACACAGAGTGTTCAGTAGGTTTGAGTACCGTTCATAATTGAACCGATACAGTACCAGTATCGGTATCTGGACTTTGGTACCGGTACCAAACGGTACCTTATTTTGGTACTTTTAAAATGTATTTCAGTTGCAAAACAAAGTCTACACTTCTCAGTTTCAGTTTTTTTTATTAAGAAGATTTAAGAACAGTAAATAAACATAAATAAATGGGTTAGTGAGAAATATAGAACATTTAGGACCATGTCAACAACAACAACAAGATCTCTCTCTTCCACAACCAAAGCTTCTTTGCCTGCCCTTTGGATGGCCCTGCCTAGAATTTTGAGCGCCATCTGCGTCTTACTTTCAACCGCTTTCAGCTCGCCATTATTGCTGTCATGCTCTCGTAGGCTGGGATGCAATGTCCCAGACATTTTAAGTACTGAAATTTGGCAGCGATTCTTTAAAAGTGAACCAATACCTACGCAAACTGGTACCAAGTACAAAAAGTACCGGCTGTCGGTACCCAGCCCTAGTGTTCAGAGATTATTCTGTCCAGGTTAGGCACGTAACTAACATTTTTAGACTCTGAAATTAGTTTTCAGGTTGGTTACTCTGTGCATCAAGAGGTCAAGTCACCTTGGACATAAAGTGAGACAGTCTTCCGAGCAGATAATTCTTAGTGCACAGCTTAAACTGTAATTTTTGTTTTCAATCAGCCTAAAAGGGCACATGTCACCCCTTTGTTCATTGAGCTACCCATAGCCACCCGTATCTAATTCAAATCACTGATGCGATCCTGCAAAGTGCTTCCTGGGTCTGGGTGTGCTTAAATGCTCTCATAATAGATTACGTTACCCCTCGACTACTCCATTCATCAGAGGATTGTTGCTGGCAGTGTCGACACCCTGCACAAGACAATCAGGACTCTTTTCATGTGTACTGAGCGCTACCAGAACAGGGGAGTTCTTGTCTTTCTTCAAGAAGCTCTTCAAAACCCAGCTCTTGCAAGAGCATCTTATGTTCAAGCACCTACTCTGACACCCCCCCCCCCTCCCCCCAGCACTTGGATCCACCTCTGCACACTCACCCTCTATCAGTCCACTATTTCTATCTAGTGGAGTTCTTTCTTAGGGGAGTTCTTTTGGAAGTTGCTTTGGATAACAGTGTCTGCTAAATGCTTAAATGTAAAGTAAATTTACTTTTTTGTATAAGTTAGGCTTCTCAATGTTAGCCCCTTAACCCCACTGACCTTTCACAGCACCCACAGCATCACATTTACACAGGTTACATCAAACAAAAACAGACAACAAGCTTGACAAGAGAAAAAGCTTTTTCAACAGATGTCATTTTATGACAAATTGGCCCATGAATTTCAGTCAGTAGTAGTCAAAATCCTACAACACAACAAAACAGAAGACACATTAATTCAAGTAGCATCAAGGCTAAATTTCAGCCCATTATAACAGTTCTATAATCTGTTTATATCAGGTCTGTCAGTCATTTCCTAAAGCAGCAAACCAAATCTTAAGAATCACACAGTATATTAGATAGTGTTGTAGATGGTTGTGGTGTTTAATGGCAGTGTTACGACCTCCTACTTGATTTAATCGTCCATATTTAGAATTTCAAATGTAGCTGATTATCTAACAGAATAAAACAAGTCAATAATCAAAGCAACCATCACTTTCTGTCACACAAGCCAAAGGAGAGGCATTTTTTCAGTGCGTGGAGAAACATTTCATCCCTGAGGCCATAGATGAGAGGACTAAGACACCGCGGTGCAAGATTAAACATTATGTAGCAAAAAAAACGGACATGTTGTAAGTCAGTGAAATCAAGATGAATTAGACTGGACGTTATTAAAGGATACCAAAACTGGATGAGACAGAGGAGCAGCTGGAAAGCATGAAGAGTCACCGTCCTGAGTCCTTTCCTGGAGGATATTTTATCATCACCTGACGCATTTCTGGCCACATTCATTATTTTAACGTAGCACAACATGATGATGATACACATGATGAGGAAGTAGAACTGAAACACAGCTGACCTGAGGTGATCCTGCCATTGGTACAAAATAAAAGTCTCTACATAACACATCCTGTACTGATGGTAAAAGTCAAGAGTTGCTGAAGCAAAGAAGGTGATAAAAATGACAGCATAGGGCACAGAGCTGAGGCCGTGAATGATGAGGATGACGTGTACGGTGCTGCGTGTGGAGCACAGCTCCGCGTGACGTAGGGGCATACAAACGGCCACGTAGCGCTCCAGCGTCATCGCTGTGAGAGTCACCGGTGTGACAGTGAGGTACAAGACCACGATGATGCAGCTGATGCTGCACAACCAAACCTGCATGGTGACTCGAAAAATGTTAAAGATGAAAATAAAGTCGGACGCCAAGAACAAGAAACTGTCAGACAGTAACGTCACAGCAAAGAGGATGTAGCGAGAAGTTGTGTAGAAACACTGTGTTTTAAAGAAGGTGACGATCAGCAACAAGTTGATGCAGAGAAAAATCACCACCAGCACCTGCACAATAATGAACTTACTGTGCAGCTGCGCTAAAGTCTGACCAAACACTGAGTTGTTTGAATTCATATTAAAAACCTGTCTGTAGCACTTTAAAATAAAAGTTCAGATCCAGGTGTGTTGGTTTTCTGCAGGTTCTCCCGTTTCCTCCCACAGTCCAAAAACATGCTGATTAGTCACTGTGAGAGTGAAAGTGGATGGTTGTTTGTCTCTATGTGGTCCTGTGATGGACCGGTGACCTGTCCAAGTTGTACCCCACCTTTCAGCCTATGTCAGTTGGGGTTGGCACCAGCGACCCTGATGTGGAAGATTTAGCAGTAGAAGAATGGAAGTTCTGATGTGGAGGAGGTTTGTCCAGTAGATGCTACAGCTCTGTGCAGCCTTTCTGACACAGATGATGTAAATATAACACCAAGCAATGCAGTGATGTCATGATCCCTCATTGGCTGTCCACAGGTCAGGTGTTAAACACACACACACACACACCACCATTAAGTAACCGTTTACAGCTTCACAATTTTTCTTTTTTGAATGCGACGTCGCAATCTTACATCATCGCAAAACTATGCTGAATGCAAGTCTGAGTGAGGACAGGTTTTAAAACATGGCCTGTAGACCACATAAGGCCCTGGACTTTTACTTTAAGTGACTTATTTTCACTGTAAGAATTACTGACATCTCATGGTGACACAGCAGATTGCAGTAGACTGGGAACTGGGAGTTTAGACTCCGTTCACACATGTTCTTAGATTCATCACCATGTTCACAGATCAGAGAGCTGACATTGATGACATTCTACCAGCAATATTACATATAACTGACACCTGTCAGACATGTTCATAAAAGACAAATGTGTGGTGAAGCTCAATGAAGTTGTATGTTTAACATGGCAAAGGATTTAGAAATATATCATTTGAAACTAGGCACGTACAGGGAAAATGTCATTTTAAAGAAATCTTGTCAGCATTCATTTGTCAATTTTTCACCGGTTTAGATTTTTTTGGACTATTTTGACCAATGAATCAACTGTTAATTGATAAAATAACTATTGCTTATTGAACAAATGAATCAATAAACAGTAGAGGATTTAGGTTTGTAGAAGTTTGGGAAACATTTTTCAACATTTTTTGGACATTTTATGGCCCAAATAACTTCAAGATGATCAACAGATTTTTCTAATATGAAACTAACTGTAAGTTAAAGCTCTTTTCTTTTTCTTTTTTTCAAATTCTCTTGATCCTCACTCTGTTTTGTCCAAAGTGGAACTGAAAACATGCATTTTGTTTCAGTGCAAGAAAAACTTTTTCATCCCTGAGGCCATAAAGGAGAGGACTCAAGCATCTTGGAGTGAGATTAAACAATATGTAATTGAAGAACCTGACATTTATAAAAAGCTTTAAATCAATCTGAAGCACAGCAGTCTCTATGAACGGACACAACAGCTGGATGAGACAAAAAAGGAGGTGAAAACCATGAAGAGTCACTCTTCTGACTGCTCTTCTTGACGACTTGTTATTCTCTCCTGTTGCAGCTTTTTTGGCAGCTTTCATGATCTTAATGTAGGAGAAGATGATGGTGGCAGACATGACGAAAAAGTACAACTGATACACAGATAATTTAGCGTTGTCCTGCCATCGGAGATACACAAACATGTCCATGGCGCATATCCTGTGTTTGGAGTACAAGCTGCTGGGAGCTGATGCAAAGAAGATGGAGAGGATGAGAATCGACGGCACAGAGCTGAGGCCGTGAATGATGAGGACGCAGTGCAGAGCTCTGCGGGACGTGCACAGCTCTCCGTGGCGCAGGGGCATGCAAATGGCCACATAGCACTCCAGCGTCATGGCTGTGAGAGTCAAAGGTGTGACAAAAGTGTACACAACCACAACAATATAGACTGGAACACACAGGGCAATAGGCATCGTCATTGCATGATGAGCCAAGGTGTACAAAACGTCAGTCGTGACTAAAATCAAGGTATCAGACAATAGAGTCACAGTGAATAAGATGTATCGCATGGTTGTGTAGAAGTAGACCTTTGACAAAAGGGTCACAATGAGCGACACGTTGATGCACAGAAAAATCAACACCAGCAACTGCACGACATAAAAACGTTCACCCAATGCGTGGCCACTGACAAAGGAGCTGTTATCTGCCATAAATGTACTGTTCATATGAAATGTTTCAGGCAGAAATTAAATATAATACCTTCTAATATCAGCAAAGTAAGAAGGCAGCCCACGTTGACTCCGGCTAAATCCTCAGACTGTGCGTGAAGACGTTCATTTACAGTGACTCATGGCATCATTGCTCCTCATCTCATATTCTTATCACCCATGAACAACAAGAGTTGTCAAGTCTCTAGAGTGAACACAGTAAACACAGAGTGTTCAGAGATTATTCTGTCCGGGTTAGGAAGTTAACTCGACTCTGTGGAATTTGTTTCAGGGACATTTTGAATCCCATTTGTTTTTATATTCACTATATTTCTTGTATCACGATACTGCTAAGATTCTCTGGCACATCTTTAATATTAAAAGATCAACGTAAAGGTCAATGTAGAGTGAAGAGTTCCTCTTCTTCACACATTATGTTAGAAAAGTGTTAGTTACCAATGTGTAGTAAAGAATTATGGAATAAAAACTGAAAACAATTTTCCTTTGGCCGTCTGCTCAGGATGTTTTTGCCGTGTCTAAAAAATATGGCTAGATGACGCACAGGAGTCACAGTTAGCATAACGCCTCCTCTAACACAACAACAATATTAAAGCTAGTGCTGGGCACTTCAACGGCGTCAAGGTTAATGTATGACACTTTTCCATGACGACTGACTGGAAAAAGACCTGGCGAAATCATGGAAACGTGAGTCCGGATTGTTAAAAATGAACGCTAATGCTAAAATTTAAAAACAGAGGCACACATACGCAAGTACGCTGGTTATTTGTAGCTCTGCTCTTTCCGTTTGATAAACAGACCGATCCGATTCGACTGTATGCGCGATAACGGCGCTAAAGGAGCTAATGCAGCTAACCGAGCTGTAGTGATATGTGAATGTATGGGCCACCGTAGTGACACCCCTGTGATGTCATACGCACACGTCGAAATAAACCGGCAGTTCTATGAGTGCAACCTACATGGTAGTCACGCTTATTGCCTCCGTATATGACATGGTGTCAGAAGTGACTGATTTACCAACCGATAAGTGAGAATGGCAAAGTTAGGACCTCCTGAGAAGTTCGATTTCACCCGTCCTGGTGAATGGCCGATGTGGCGCCGTCGTTTTGATCGCTATCGAGTGGCAACGAAACTGGAACGTGACAGTGGCGAAGTGCAGGTGAACACTCTTCTCTATGCGATGGGAAAGGACGCAGAGGCTATCTACGACTCGTTTGTATTTGACACCTTCGAAGACGACGATGAAGTAAGGCCTGAAATGAACTATGACATAGTGATTGAAAAGTTTCACGAGCATTTTGTGCCGAAGAGGAATGTGATACACGAGCGGGCGTGCTTTCATAAGCGTGTTCAAAAGCCCGATGAGCCTGTAGAAGCTTTTATCAGAAGCTTGTATGAGTTAGCACAGTACTGCGAGTTTGAGAGGAACAAAGATGAGCAAATCAGGGATAGGCTCATGATTGGCATCTCTGACACAGAAGTTTCAGAGAAGTTGCAGTTAGAGTCAGAACTGTCGCTTGAGAAAGCTATTCAAATAACTCGTCAGAGTGAACAAATAAAACAGCAAAATGTGACTGCGTGTCGACTGCGCAGTGGATGCTATGAGACAGAGAAGATGGCAATCCAATGGAAGGGATGGCGGGAAAGATAGATCGCAGTGGCAGAGAAGAGACGACAGCTGTGAGTTTGCTTGTTCGCATTGCAACAGACGGCATGGGGACACACGCCCCTGCCCAGCTATAAATAAGAGATGCAACAAATGCAACAAATTAGGACACTTCCAAGCTGTTTGCCAAAGTAAAACACTAAAATAAGTGAACGTCACGTCTGACAGTATGGACTCAGAGTACAGTGAAGATGCCTTTTTTGTTGGTGCTGTGATGGAGATGACACCAAACGTGATTGAGCAGCCTGACCCTGAAAATGAGTGGCTCGTGGAGTTGGATGTGAATGGCAGTATCGTGAAATTTAAAATAGACACTGGTGCAGATATCACAGTAATGTCACAGACTGCTTTCAATAGACTAGCACAGTGCCCGCGATTGGTCATGACTGGGCCAAAACCTTGCATTACTAGACCAGGAGGTGAAGTACAATGTGTAGGCAGGTTCCTTTTTACAAGTCCATACAAGGGACAGCGTTATAAGTACTGGGTGACTGTCATAAAGGGGGCTCCAGCGTCATCGCTGTGAGAGTCACCGGTGTGACGATGAGGTACAAGACCACGATGATGCAGCTGATGCTGCACAACCAAACCTGCATGGTGACTCGAAAAATACTAAAGATGAAAATAAAGTCGGACACTAAGAACAAGGAACTGTCAGACAGTAACGTCACAGCAAATAGGATGTAGCGAGAAGTTGTGTAGAAACACTGTGTTTTAAAGAAGGTCACGATCAGCAACAAGTTGATGCAGAGAAAAATCACCACCAGCACCTGCACAATAATGAACTTACTGTGCAGCTGCGCTGAAGTCTGACCAAACACTGAGTTGTTTGAATTCATGTTGTTCTTTGAAAGAACTGTCAAAAAAGCCTGTAATAATTAAACTTCAGGTCCAGTGTGGAGCAAGTTTCTCCAGTGATGAGATGCTGTAGTTCTGTGCAGCTGAGTCTCCTGCTGAGCTCTGTGTAGCCTTTATGACACAGATAATGTAAATACAACATTGAGCAATGCAGTGTTGTCCTGATCCCTCATTGGCTCAGGTGTGTATAGGAAGATGAAAACCCTAACCCACAAATAATTAATCGTTCACTTTATTTTTTTTGTGATGTCGCAATGGTACATCATCACAAAAAACTCTACGCTGAACGCAACAACAACAACAACAAGTATGAGTGAAGATGGGTTTCAATGGCAAAGCCTGTGGACCACATGAGGTCCAAGAATTTTTACCTTGACCATCTTATTTTTTAAAGTCCAGTGTGCAATAATTAGTGATAGCTAATGAATAGACTACAAATTGCAGCAGATGAAGGACTCCACCTCCTCCTCCACTTTCCTGTTAGCAAAACCAGCATTGCGTTTGTAGACTATATGACGTTAAACTGCGACCACATTTGTGAAAATATCGCTACCGTCCTCAATAGCTATATAACATCAACTGTCGGAAAAAAACACAGAAAGAGCCACCGTCAACTATTGTTATATTGCCATTACTGTACACTTGTCACAGCAAAATTGAGTCACGTCAGAAAGCTGCAGCTTAGCTGCAAAACACTAGCTTGGTACATTTGTGGCTCAGGACCACATGTTTAAAATCTAGCTCTACGAAATGAGACACCCCTTAAAAACCGTGACATCTAATCAGGTAAACAGATGGAACAAGTGTGTGCCATAGATCCAATGTGCCATCATAAAACCACTCCCACTTGCTAACCAATGTTAGCAGTAACATTAGGATCTTCGGATACCGTCAAAATGGGAAAATGTTGTGTTCAGTGATTAAACAACATGATACCATGTTGAATTTCTGGCAAAAAACATGTTGCACCTTTCTGTTTGATTTTGATGACAGAATGTTAAATCTGCGACAAAAACTGTGAATATAACCACACTACAACTCAGCTTCATGGGAAAAGGAACCATTTAGCCTAAAGATCCTAGTTAAAATCTAGCCCTACAGAACGGGACATGCCATAACGCGTAAAACATGTTGTGCCCGCTTACTTGATTATGAATCATGGTCCTGAAGGGCTGTCCTATTTGTAGGGCTAGATTTTTAAAAACTAGCCCTTGCAGCTCAAAACCAAACTGAGTAACTAATGTTACCGTCATAAAGCTAACACTACTAGCATGTTATGTTCATGTCTTCACTGAGACAAAACTTGTTTGCAGGCTATTGTACATACCATAACCTTGTACCACTCATACTCCCAGCATTAAAGACATTTTCTGACATATTTCCACTTCACTGCAGACAAACATGATGGCTTCTGTCCATTATATAACAATAGGGTTTTTACTTTTGTTTTGTATAATTGTATGTCAAGAGAATTTTAGGGTTGCAACTAACAGAGATGGGGAATCAAGACTTGACCTCAAAAGAAGTGGGACCTGACCTGGACTTGAGGACAGTATTTAATCATATCAGTAGGTTTCAGTAGCATGTTGGTTACTCTGTGGACAGATGCTGTACTCTGCATCAACAGGAAGCTAGCTCAGACTTAGCGTGAGACAGTCTTACGAGCAGCAAAAATAATCACTGCTCAGCTGTTCTTCTTTTACTCCAGGTGAGTTTCAAAGTGAACAATCACAGTTCTTTTACACTGTGCAACTCAGGTTCAATTTGTTTCAGCCTGTTAAATGTAAGAAAATAAGGAGGCTAACTGTCGCTAGTCTCCAAGGTTAACTGACACCATCCTCAGGGGCTAATTTAGCTAACTGGGCTGGTCATATTAGCTGTGTCATCTTACTGTGTGTTATTATCTCATTCATTATTACTGTCAAATAAAAATAAGTAAAGTACCAGTCCTCGTATGTTTGCACAATGGTTGGTGTGTTATCTTATAATACAAATCTTTTCCACAAACTATAAAAAAAATTAACAAATGATGAGTTATAACCAGTTAGTTCCACAAACATACATGTATGATCTGGTTTACACTGAAACCAAAATGTTGCCAAAATAGTTAATGATGATAAATTATGAATCAATTAATCAGCGCTGCCCTGTTGCTGTATGTTGGGAATTCAAACTTGTTTTGTCATCTCCAAGTAACAAGTGTCACGTGGCAAAGTAAAGTACTTTGAGTATAATTTAGGCTCCTTATTTTGAGCCCCAAAGCCCCCTGACCTTTCACAGCACCTCATCCCTCTGACACACATTACATCAAACACAAAGAGACAAGCTCGACAAGAAATTTGCTTTTCTCAATATAAGTAGTTTAACTATAAATTGGCCCTTGAATTTCAGTCAATAGTCGACAAAAGCATACAACATGACAAAACAGAATACAGATTAATACTATTGGCATAGAGGTTAAATTTCAGTCCATTATAAAAGTTGTATAATCTGTTTATATCGTTATATATCTAGTTAAGTAGATGGTGGTGGTGTTTAATGGCAATTTTACGACTTGATTTAATTGTCCATGTATGGTTGTTTCAAATGCAGCTGATTATCTAACAAAATATAACGGCAAATAAATGACAGTCGCGAACATGAAAACATTTAAATGTTTTTATTTTCTGTCACACAAGCCACAGGAGAGGCATTTTTTCAGTGCGTGGAGAAACATTTCATCCCTGAGGCCATAAATGAGAGGACTAAGACATCGCGGTGAAAGATTAAACACTATGTAGCTGAAAAACCGGACATGTTCAAAGGCAATAAAATCAATATTACTCAGAGTGGACGTTATTAAAGGATACCAAAACTGGATGAGACAGAGGAGAAGCTGGAAAGCATGAAGAGTCACCGTCCTGAGTCCTTTCCTCGATATTTTATCATCTCCTGACGCGGTTCTGGCTACTGTCATTATTTTAACGTAGCAAAACATGATGATGATACACATGATGAGGAAGTAGAACTGAAACACAGCTGACCTGAGGTGATCCTGCCATTTATACAAAATTAAAATCTCCACAGAGCATACCCTATATTGATAGTAAAAGTGAAGAGATGCTAAAGCAAAGAAGGTGAAAAGAACAATGACATAGGGCACAGAGCTGAGGCCATGAATGATGAGGATGACGTGTACGGTGCTGCGTGTGGAGCACAGCTCTGCGTGACGTAGGGGCATACAAACGGCCACGTAGCGCTCCAGCGTCATCGCTGTGAGAGTCACCGGTGTGACGATGAGGTACAAGAGCACACTGATGCAGATGAAGCCGCACAACGAAACCCACATGGTGACTCGAAAAACGGCAAAGATGAAGAGAAGGTCGGACACTACGAACAAGAAACTGTCAGACAATAACATCACAGCAAAGAGGATGTAGCGAGAAGTTGTGTAGAAACACTGGTTTTTAAAGAAGGTCACGATCAGCAACAAGTTGATGCAGAGAAAAATCACCACCAGCACCTGCACGAAAATGAACTTACTGTGCAGCTGCACTAAAGTCTGACCAAACACTGAGTTGTTTGAATTCATATTGTTCTTTGAGAGAACTGTCAAAAAGTGTCTGTAATAATAAAACTTCAGATCCTGTGTGGAGCAGGTTTCTCCAGTGATGAGATGCTGTAGTTCTGTGCATCTACGTCTCCTGCTGAGCTCTGTGCAGCCTTTCTGACACAGATGATTACTTCACATACCAGAATCATCTGAATATAACACCAAACAATCGAGTGTTGTCAATGTCCCTCATTGGCTGTTCACAGGTCAGATGTTGTTACCATTCATTTCTGTTTACAGCCTCACAAGTTTTGTGATGTCGCAATCTTACATCATCACAACACTTTGCTGAACAGAACAAGTTTGAGTGAGGACAGGCTTCACGACATGGCCTAGGGACCACATAAAGCATAAAAACATAACATTGGGTGACTTATTTTGAAAGTCCACTGTGCAAGAATTAGGGACATCAACATTACATAACATGTCATTAAGCAGACTCGCGACCTACAATAAGTGCATTTCAACATTTGTGTACAAACAAGAGCAAGAGTAAGAGTAAGTGCTTCAAATAAGCCAAACTATAAAGTGCTACTCATAATGCGAAGTACACTCTTAGAAATAAAAATGCTAAGTAGAACCATATAAGGTTCTTCGGCTTGTCCTCATAGGATAACCCTTTTTGGCTCCAGGTAGAACCTTTTTATAAAGGATCCACCTGGGACCCTTTTGGAGAGTTCCACCAAGAACCCTTTTAAAACTCTTTATTCAGGAAAGGGGTTTTAAGGGGTTCTCTGGATCAAAATGGTTCTTACTGGAACCCTTAGTGTTACCAAGAACCCTTGAAAAACCCTTTCTTTGGGCTTAGACACAACGTGCACTGGCTCGGGTTGGGCTTGATTTTTTGGGCCCGATCTAAGCTCTAGTGCCAACTACAGGGGTATCACACTCCTCAGCCTCCCGGGTAAGATCTTTTCGGGGGTCCTGGACAGGAGTTTGTTGGATAGTCAAACCACGGATCCAGGAGGAACAGGGTGGTTTTCGTCCTGGTCGTGGAACGGTGGATCAGCTCTATCCTCTTGGCAGGGTCCTGGAGGCTGCATGGGAGTTCGCCCAACCGGTCTACATGTGATTTGTGGATTCGGAAAAGGCGTTCGATCGTGTCCCTCGGGGCCCCTGTGGAGAGTGCTCCAGGAGTATGGGGTTCCGAAACCCTTGGTAAGGGCCATTCGGTCCCTTTACGACCGGTGCCAGGGCTTGGTCCACATTGACGGCAGTAAGTTGGACCCGTTCTTTGGTGGGAGTTGGACTCTGCCAAGGTTGCCCTTTGTCACCGATTCTGTTCATAAGCTTTATGGACAGAATTTCTAAACGCAGCCAGGGCGTTGAGGGAGTCCGGTTTAGTGAGCTCAGGATTGGGTCTCTGTTCTGTGCAGATGATGTAGTCCTGTTTTCCCATTTGAGAATCAGCACCTCCAAATCCGAGACCATAGTCCACAACCGGAAAAGGGTGGAGTGCTCTCTTCAGGTCGGGGATGAGATCCTGCCCCAAGTGGAGGAGTTTAAGTATCTCGGGGTCTTGTTCACGAGTGACGGAAAAATGGAGCGAGAGATCGACAGACGGATTGGTGTGGCGTCTGCAGTAATGCTGACTCTGCATCGGTCTGTCTTGATGAAGAAGGAACTGAGCCAAAAGGCAAAGCTCTCAATTTACCGGTCGATCTACCCTCCTATCCTCACTTATGGTCCTGGGTCTTCCCGGGAAGACCCAGGACTCGCTGGAAAGACTATGGGCCAATTCCAATTCCTATCTTAACCCTCAATCTTAACCCTCAAGCTCAACCCTTAATCTTAACTGGCCTCAAAACCAAGTGTTGAGGGTTATTTTGTCACTTAGAAATGGGACACCCCTTAAATGCAGATACGTCTTCAGACTGTGGGGGGCAGAATAACGGGAAAGCTGCGTCCAGTCTGTCAACTCCAAAAAAGAGGAAGAAGAACACATTTACGACACGATTATTTATTACGATCCGTTTGTCAGTCAAGTTATTAGGTTGTCAGTTAGTTATAAGATGATACTCATACAAATACCACAACCACGGACATATTCAGCTGACAGTAAACGATAGCAAATGATCGCTTGTCCGCATCGGCCGGCTATTGACAAAAGATCGTAAAATTAAAACAAATGTTATTATTATTATGAGTATTATTCATTACGCGACAATGACGTCAGTAATCCATAATATGGGCCTAAACTAAGATAATACAATGGTTTTCATATTTTTTATATCTCTATTAACAAAGAAAATACCTCATTGGTAGCGTACCATTTTTCTTATGGCAAAAACACACAATGCATTCTGGGTAGCCCTTGCTCCCAAGAGTGGTCTCAGAAAATCTCAATATTGAGGGCAATACAGCCCTTAAACTTGAACAACTGATCTACATTTTGGCATTGTTTGGTTTGATTCTTGTTTGACCATGTCACGCATTTTCCCTGCTTATGATGTCACGAGTCAAGCTAGTAGAAACACAACATGGCGTGTTTCCACGAGCTGGACTTGTTAATGTCACCTAAGCCACGATTATAATTATAACAACAGTAATCACAATAAGCCCATTATGCAGGACCATGATCGGAACCTAAAGAAATCACTGTTTTGCACTTTACTTGAATGTTTCTAATATTGTGTTCATGAGTGCAATAAACATTTGGATTTGTGAAAAAATTGTGCCAGAGAAACATGATCTAAATTCTAAGCAAAAAAAAAAAGAAGTGATTCACATATTTTCCAGATTTGTGCAGCCCTCTCTCACAGCATAAAAATCACAACAGCAGATATGGAAAGGATGAAAATTCATACTTTATTTCCTAAATCAAAGCTGTACACATACGTGTGTGATGAAGCTTAATGAAGTTACATGTTTTACATGAAGGATTTAAGGCTGATTATTAACCAATTTCTAAATTAACCATCAACTTTTTCATCAGAGTATTTTGTACATAGTTAAGTAGATGGTTGAGCTGTTTATGGCAGTTTAATACCACCTGGTTTTAATTGTCCCTATATGGTTTACCAATGCAACTGATTATCTAACAAAATATAACAGCAAATAAAAGACTATAGCAAACATGAAAACATTTTTTTTATGTTCTGTCACACAAGCCACAGGTGAGGCATTTTTTCAGTGCGGTGAAAAACATTTCATCCCTGAGGCCATAAATGAGAGGACTAAGACATCGCGGTGAAAGATGAAACACTATGTAGCTGAAAAACCGAACACGATGAAAGGCAATAAAATCAATGTCACTTAGAGGCGACGTTATTAAAGGATACCAAAACTGGATGAGACAGAGGAGCAGCTGGAAAGCATGAAGAGTCACCGTCCTGAGTCCTTTCCTCGATATTTTATCATCTCCTGACGCAGTTCTGGCCACTTTCAACATTTTAACGTAGCACAACATGATGATGATACACATGATGAGGAAGTAGAACTGAAACACAGCTGACCTGACGAGATCCTGCCATTTATACATAATTAAAATCTCTACAGAGCATATCTTATATTGATGGTAAAAGTCAAGAGATGCTGAAGCAAAGAAGGTGATAAAAATGACAGCATAGGGCACAGAGCTGAGTCCGTGAATGATGAGGATGACGTGTACGGTGCTGCGTGTGGAGCACAGCTCTGCGTGACGTAGGGGCATACAAACGGCCACGTAGCGCTCCAGTGTCATCGCTGTGAGAGTCACCGGTGTGACGATGAGGTACAAGAGCACACTGATGCAGATGATGCTGCACAACGAAACCCACACGGTGACTCGAAAAAAGGTGAGGATGAAAAGAAGGTCGGACACTACGAACAACCAACTGTCAGACAGTAACGTCACAGCAAAGAGGATGTAGCGAGAAGTTGTGTAGAAACACTGTTTTTTAAAGAAGGTCACGATCAGCAACAAGTTGATGCAGAGAAAAATCACCACCAGCACCTGCACAATAATGAACTTACTTTGCAGCTGCGCTGAAGTCTGACCAAACATTGAGTTGTTTGAATTCATATTGTTCTTTGAGAGAACTGTCAAAAAGTGCCTCTTATAATAAAAGTTCAGATCCTGTGTGGAGCAAGTTTCTCCAGTGAGGAGATGCTGTAGTTCTGTGCAGTTGAGTCTCCTGCTGAGCTCTGTGCAGCCTTTCTGACACAGATAATGTAAATATAACACCGAGCAATGCAGTGTTGTCCTGATCCCTCATTGGCTGTCCACAGGTCAGGTGTGTAGACCCACCAATAATTAACTTTACGCTGCTTCATAGTTCTATTATTTGTATTTATTTATTTTGTGATGTTGTAATCTTACATCACAAATCTATGATGAATCCAACAACAACAACACAAGTATCAGTGAAAACGGGTTTCCAGACAAAGCCTGTGGACCACAGAACGCTGTGTTGTATTGTAATCTCAGGCTCAGCGAGATCTCTGAAAAAACCCGGTCCGGTTACGTAAACACCGGTTCTCCGGACCAGCAGAACGTCCAGCTCTGGGAACTAGTCCGGGCTCATCCGGTTGTGTACATTGAACCGCAGAAGAAGAAGAATGTCCGTTGTGGAGGTGTTTCACGAGCGACAGTGTCTTCTGACTCTGGGTCAAAGTCATAAAAGAGACTGCGGCGGGGAGTCGTGAAGAAGCTGTTTTTAAACATTGTTAAAACAATGTTTTGATAATGAGTAGCAGTGCATCCACTGTTCCAGAGGGGGGAGCTGCGCTTCTGAGAGCGGGTGTACTTCCGGGTACTGGCCAATCACAAGACTCTGTCTTCTGGGTGAGAGAGTTGAGTCTCAAATCTCGCGGCTGGGAAACACCGTAAGAAAAGAGGATTTCTATCGGCTCCTTTACAGCAACTAGGAGGTTTTTGAGCATAAAAACAAGTTAATGTATGTAAGTAGACCTCCATAACTAACATATATGTGCAACAGGACCACTCTATGTGAGCTTTAAGCAATATTAATACATAAAGCATATTGTGTAAAGCATTAATAAGCTTGGGATGTATAAACTATTACTATAGCCATACATTTGCTCGCATGCCAAGATGTCTCACTCCAAGGTTTTCTCAAAAGTTGGCAACCCTGTAACTGGGCTGGTCATATTAGGTGTGTAATCTCACCTTGTGTTATTATCTCATTCTTTATTACTGTCAAATAGAAACAAGAAAAGTACCAGTACTCGTATGTTTGTACAATGGTTGGTGTCCAGATTTTTACCGGCTGCTTCTTACAGCTCAATAAACTACCCTCTGGAAAGGGCGACCAGAACAAGTATGGCGGACAACTTTAGTGTCTTTAAGAGGTTTTATTCTAAACACAACTCAATACACTGCTTAATAGGTTGTAAACCTGCAAAGCATACGGGTTCTGATGATCAGTTACAGATGACGACAAACAAATAAGGGGTTAGCTATATACAAGAATTGCCTTGGATGTTAAAGCTTTGATTGCGACTGCTTTGACGACAATCTCACTCTGATTCCGCACAGAACGCGCTGAACAACTGCTAGAAAGTTCTACACCTCTCACTTGGCTTCCTGGTTCTTGAACCCAAGTAAGCCACAGCAACAATTCAAACAGTTTTACAGATTGCAGATTACAATTAATCCATCAATGATAATAATTAAGGCTTAAGCAGATGTAACATTTACCTAAAGTACATAAAGTCACGTCCTTAAACAGGAACGCGCTACCTACATCAACGCACTACACATTTCACACGACGTGCATAATTAAAGGTTTGTTCCATAAACAACGTACATTGATTACATGTCAATCAGTCTAGAATGAATTAGTGTCCTCACGGTATCCTGGGGGGGGGGGGGGGGGTCTTGATCCTTAACCGAAACACCCCACCGACAGGTGGAGGGGGGGGGGTCTTGATCCACAACCGAAACACCCCACCGACAGGTGGAGGGGGGGGGGGTCTTGATCCACAACCGAAACACCCCACCAACAGGTGGAGGGGGGGGGGGTCTTGATCCTTAACTGAAACACGCCACACGGGAATTTGATCTAGGAGCACCACGTGGTGGGGACTGTTTACTTCTGCCCCTCTACTGGTGGTAGGACTACCGGCGGCCTGACATCCCTGTGGAGGATGGCGAAGGGACAATTTTCCACCCCCGCCTCTCTTGCAATGCCCGCCAGAGACTGGACAACTTAGGCAAGTTCTTACTTTCGTGTCTCGTACCACGCCTTTTGCATCGGGATATACTTCTACGACTCGCCCAAGCCCTCTGCTGGGTGAGACACCCAAGTCCACTCGGTCCCTGTGGCTGCTGCATTTGCCTGGATCTGTTCCTTATCGACATTATTTAGAAACCTATTAAGTTCCTTCAGCACCGGCCTGACGCCTACAAAATTCCCTTGATCTAACCAAAGCTTCCTTGGGTGGCCCCTGAGAGCTGTGAAGTGCTGGTACGTCTTCAAGGACCCTTCTGTTGACGGGTCTTCTACGATGTCAGCGTGTATTGCTTTTGATGCCGTACAGCTGAACACTACACCCAACACTTTCATCTTCTTCTTTCTCCGTCTAACAGTGTCTCTGATAGCGTAGGGCCCGAAGAGGTCAAGTGCCATTAACTCAAAGGGTGAGGCTGGTTCGGTTCGTTCAAGGGGGAGGTCACTCATTACCTGTCCGTATGTCCTTGCTTTGGTGTTATGGCAATGCGCTGGACACCCTGGACCTCGCCCGGAGCTGCGTTTCCGGGGGGCACGCCGGGCTCTCCCTGGCTGAAACTCTGGACTCTGCCGTAGCACCACAGCAATCCTGAGGCCTCGTCCTTGCTGACAACGAGCCTGTTAAGCTTTACAGGGAATGGGACTCCCTGTTGAGTGGCCAGGCACAGGTCTAGGAATGCAACTTTGAGTTTTTCACTGTCCGTGTTGCCTCCCACTTTGCTGGAATAGGGGCTCTCAGTGTACGAGCCAACCACTTCTCCGCTGGTGGGGGTCCATCTGGAAACATCACGTGGTGGATGATTCTAACCCTGTACCACCTGCCTCTATCCCAGGGGTTGTTCCGCCCGGCAATCTGGCTCAGTAGGACACAACGAGGTCTCCGGAGTCCTGGTGTCTCTATTTCCAATTCTTCTTCAGTGGGGTCAATTCCAGTTCCCCTCTTCTCCCCTCTCTTAGAGGAGTTAATAGGGGCCATCATTAAGGGAAACAATCCTCCTTGCACAAGGTTGTTGTCTTCTCCCCTTAGTTGATTGGGTGGCACCAGAGTCTGGGTTGGTTTTGTCTCGTCCTTCCTCCCACTTTGACCTAACCGGACCCAGGGTTTAAGGTTAAAAAAAACCCTCCTTTCAGGGTCTTTTGCACTGCTTTCAGGATCTCATCTCGGTGCTGTAGGTTGTTGTGGGAGGCGTTTTCCTCTATCACTCCTTTTTCCTCTTTGATGTCAGTGAACCGGGGTAACTTTGCGGTCTCGCGCATAGCTGCCTGTGCGATGTATACAGTGGGCTTGTCTCCCATTTTCACTTTCACGGCAGTGTGGTCCTCAATCTCATCAGACAGCGAGTCTCTCCACAAGAATTGATGCATGTAGACTTCTTGTTTTTCCAGCCACACTGAATTGTTTATCTTGGAGATGTCACCCTCCCTGAATCTGAGAAAAACCGCTCTAATGGGGTTGAGGGCATCTGGGTATTTCTCAGCAGAGGCCACCATCTCGTCAGCGGCCTTCTCGGCATCTGAACCTGGGTCTTTCTCAGCAGAGGCCATCATCTAGTCAGTGGCCTTCTTGGCATCTGAGCCTGGAGGTCTTACATGTCCCAGGGGATTATCATCATCGACGTCCAGGGTGGGTTCGGCTGATTCGGTCCCCATCTCTGGCCCGGAATTCTCATCCACCTCTGGCTTGGCGTCATCTTCAGTCTCTGCCTCAACCTCTAGTTCAGGCTCTGTCTTGACCCCAGGCCCCGGATTTGGTTCTACCTTGGCCTCTGGTTTTAGCTGGCTCAGGTCCGGGCCCTGCCCTAGGGTCAGTCGCAGTTTCACACGCTGGTTCAGTCTCAGCCTCGGCCTGAGCAAAGCTGTCCTCACTGTCACTGTGAAAGTGTCAATTCCAGGCGCTGCAGATCTCCTGGGAGAACTTTAGCCGAAATCCCAAAGGGCTCTAACTCTTCCTGACCAAGACCACACTTAATAAAGTCTACCTGCTCCTCCTCCTATACATCACCCTGTGCCCTTGGTTAGCCATTTGACCTTCAGTCTCCTCTAGGGAGCACATCAAAGGACAAGTGCCTTTGATGTGACCTGGATTCAGGATTCAGGAAATGCTTAACCTACATCCACTTCATTCAACCGACAATCCATCTGAGCAGGCAATGCTCTGATAAAATCTGCAGTCTTCCGTTGTAAACTTAATTGTAGGCCATTGCAAAAACCCAGTAACAGAGTATGTGAACACAGACTTATAGTAAACATATTTGCTGTATTAAAGCATCTAATGCACTTCACCTTTCACAGCACCTCATCCCTCTGCCACACATTACATCAAACACAAAGAGACAACAAGCTCGACAAGAAATTTGCTTTTTTCAATATAAGTAATTTAACTATAAATTGGCCCTTGAATTTCAGTCAATAGTAGACAAATGCATACAACATGACAAAACAGAATACAGATTAATTAATGCACAGAGGTTAAATTTCAGCCCATTATAAAAGTTCTATAATCTGTTTATATCAGGTCCGTCAGACATGTCTTAAAGCAGCAAACAAAATTATCAAGAAGTACACAGTATATAACTGCTATTAGTTATTAGGTAAATAGGTGGTTGGGGTGTTTAATGGCAGTTTTACGACCTCCTACTGGATATAATCTTCGATTTTGTTTCAAATGCAGCTGATTATCTAACAAAATATACAGCAATAAATGACTACAGCAAACTTAAATGTTTTTATTTTCTGTCCCACAAGCCACAGAAGAGGCATTTGTTCAGTGCATGGAGAAACATTTCATCCCTGAGGCCATAAATGAGAGGACTAAGACATCGCGGTGAAAGATTAAACACTATGTAACTGACAAACCGGACCTGTTCAAAGGCAATAAAATCAATGTGACTTAGAGTGGACGTTATTAAAGGATACCAAAACTGGATGAGACAGAGGAGAAGCTGGAAAGCATGAAGAGTCACCGTCCTGAGTCCTTTCCTCGATATTTTATCATCTCCTGACGCAGTTCTGGCCACATTCATTATTTTAACGTAGCACAACATGATGATGATACACATGATGAGGAAGTAGAACTGAAACACAGCTGACCTGAGGTGATCCTGCCATTTATACACAATTAAAATCTCTACAGAGCATATCCTGTACTGATGGTAAAAGTCAAGAGATGCTGAAGCAAAGAAGGTGATAAAAATGACAGCATAGGGCACAGAGCTGAGGCCGTGAATGATGAGGATGACGTGTACGGTGCTGCGTGTGGAGCACAGCTCTGCGTGACGTAGGGGCATACAAACGGCCACGTAGCGCTCCAGTGTCATCGCTGTGAGAGTCACCGGTGTGACGATGAGGTACAAGAGCACAACGATGCAGATGATGCTGCACAACGAAACCCACATGGTGACTCGAAAAACGGCAAAGATGAAAAGAAGGTCGGACACTAAGAACAACAAACTGTCTGACAGTAACGTCACAGCAAAGAGGATGTAGCGAGAAGTTGTGTAGAAACACTGGTTTTTAAAGAAGGTCACGATCAGCAACAAGTTGATGCAGAGAAAAATCACCACCAGCACCTGCACAATAATGAACTTACTGTGCAGCTGCGCTGAAGTCTGACCAAACACTGAGTTGTTTGAATTCATGTTGTTCTTTGAGTGAACTGTCAAAAAGTGTCTGTAGTATTTATATTTCATTCATTATAAAAGTTCAGATCCAGGGTGGAGCAGGTTTCTCTAGTGATGAGATGCTGTAGTTATGTCTCCTGCTGAGCTCTGTGCAGCATTTCTGTCATAGATGACTTCAGAGACCAGAACCATCTAAATATAACACTAAACAGTGCACAGTTGTCATGATGCCTCATTGGCTGTCACAGGTCAGGTGTAAAAATGAATGAAAAAACACATTCATTTCTGAAAACATACGTATGGGTTGTATTCTAAAAACTTACCTATGGGTTGTATTCTAAAACTTACATATGGGTCATATTCCAAAAACATATCAGTGGGTCATATTCTAAAAACATACCTATGGGTCGTATTCTAAAAACATCTATGGGTCGTATTCTAAAAACATATTTGTGGGTCGTATTCTTAAAAAAAACGTACCAATGGGTCGTATTATAAAAACATACCTATGGGGAGTATTCTAAAAATGTACCTATTAGTCATATTATAAAAATATGCCAATGGGTCGTGTTCTTAAAAAAACGTACCAATAGGACGTATTCTAAAAAAAACGTACCAATGGGTCGTATTCTAAAAACATACATATGGGTCGTATTCTTAAAAAAACGTACCAATAGGACGTATTCTAAAAAAAACTTACCAATGGGTCGTATTCTAAAAACATACCTATTAGTCATATTATAAAAATATGCCAATGGGTCGTGTTCTAAAAACATACCTATGGTTCATATTCCAAAAAACTTACCTATGGGTCGTATTCTAAAAACATAACCATGGGTTGCATTCTGAAGAGTTACCCATGGGTTGCAATCTAAAAACTTACCTATGGGTTGTATTCTAAAAACATAACCATGGGTTGCATTCTGAAGAGTTACCCATGGGTTGCAATCTAAAAACTTACCTATGGGTTGTATTCTAAAACTTACATATGGGTCATATTCCAAAAACATACCAGTGGGTCATATTCTAAAAACATACCTTTGGGTCGTATTCCAAAAACGTACCTATTAGTCATATTATAAAAATATGCCAATGGGTCGTGTTCTAAAAACATACCTATGGTTCATATTCCAAAAAGCGTACCTATGGTTTGCATTCTAAAAACATACCTATGGTTGGTATTCTAAAACCTTCGCATGGGTCGTATTCTAAAAACTTACCTATGGGTCGTATTCTAAAAACTTACCTATGGGTCTTCTAAAAACTTACCCATATGTTGTATTCAAAAAACTTAACCATGGGTTCCATTCTAAAAACTTACCTATGGGTCATATTATAAAAACATACCAATGGGTCGTATTCTAAAAACATACATATGGGTTGTATTTTTTTTTTTTTTTTTTTATTGCAATTTTTGTTCCTATTCAACAAACAAACAGTGTCTACAACACTAGACACAAAACAAAACACACAAAACATAAACTACAGCTCTTACGTGAAAAATTTACTTATGACAAAAGACAAGAGGTGGTGAATCTTACAGTACCTGAACATCGTTCAAGTCCACAGCAGACCTTTTAATAGGGTGGAGGGAAGTTCTGGACCGATATAGTCCAAAAACGGGCACCATACTCTGTGGAACTGATCTATACTGCGATGTAAAACGTTCGCAAGATATTCTAAAGGGATCAGTTCAAAAATTATTTTGCGGCATCCACAGATAGAAGGAACCTTGTCACTGACCCACAGAAAAATAATATTTTTCCTAGCTGCGAATGTTAAGTATATTATACAGTCTTGTTGACTGCTGTTTTCAGATAGTCACTTGGAAGACCTAGAATATGGGACATGGGGTCCATTTCTATATTAATATGAAAAATTCTCTCCATTTCACTTATACTTTCAACCCAATATCGTTGAAGTTTATATCAAGACCAGAAACAATGAGTTAAAGTTCCCACATCAGTTTTACACTTGAGTGTCAATTGCAACAGGCGCCTCCCGTGTGGTCGCCTGTTGCAGCAGCTCTCGCTATTTTCTAGCCTTTTTCTCTTTAAACTATGTTTTTTCCTACTTTTTTCAACTTCTTTTAAGTGTGTCTTTTTGTTTAAGCACTGTCACCATGGGCACCAAGTACACCATGCTTGTTGTGGCCCTGTTGGTGAGTTTTTTACACTTTTCGACCGTGTCAGGGGATACCGTGTGGAGTTACGGCTCCATTGTTTACAGTAGGGATCAGCTGTTAGCGATGCGCTGCACAGCTGTGCTGCCGGAGGAGCGACCCGATATTCCCCATGGGCTCAGGAGGAGAAAACGGGGGTGCCGCGCTGGAGTCCAACGCCGTGCGGGAAGGAGACGTTACAGACCTGTTCTCCCGTCCATTATTATGGGAAATGTAAGATCTCTCGCCTGATCAAATAGGTTTGATCAGGCGTCCCCCCCTCCCCCGACAGCCCTGCTGGAACCTCTTTCATCTGGATTTACCAGTACACTGCCCAACCTCCACCCCCCTCCCTTCATCTCCAAGCTCGTTCAACAACACACAACCCCCCTGCTCCAATCTGTCCTTCACACCTAACCAGGTGAGAAAAGAGCTCAAAAAGATCAAGGCGAAGAAGGCTGCAGGTCCTGATGGCATCAGCTCCAGGCTCCTCAAATCCTGTGCAGTTCAGCTGTGTGGGATAATGGGGACCATCTTCAACATGAGCCTGAAACTGGGGAGAGTACCACACTTATGGAAGACGTCCTGTGTGGTACCAGTGCCAAAAACACCGCACCCCAAAGACTTTAACAGTTACAGGCCGGTGGCACTAACATCCCACCTGATGAAGATCCTGGAGCGTCTGGTGCTGTCTCATCTGCGCCCTGTGGTGAGACCAGCGATGGACCCACTGCAATTCGCCTACCAGCCCAGCATCGGGGTGGATGACGCTGTCATCTACCTGCAGGACAGAGCTCTTTCTCACCTCGAGAAGTCGGGGAGCACTGTGAGGATCATGTTTTTTGATTTCTCCAGTGCTTTCAACACCATCCAGCCAGCATTTCTGAAGGACAAGCTGGAGCATGCAGGAGTTGATCCTCACCTCACATCCTGGATTGTGGATTATTTGACTGATCGACCCCAGTATGTGAGGACTCGGGATTGTGTGTCTGACATGGCTGTCTGCAGTACAGGGGCCCCACAGGGAACAGTTCTGGCTCCGTTCCTCTTCACCCTGTACACTGCAGACTTCTCCTACAGCTCCCCCTCCTGTCACCTGCAGAAGTTCTCTGACGACTCTGCCATTGTCGGCCTCATCACAGACGATGATGACAGAGAGTACAGAGAACTTGTTCAGGATTTTGTGGACTGGTCCCTGCGGAACCGCCTCCAGCTCAACGCGGGGAAAACTAAGGAGCTGGTGGTGGATTTCCGCAGAAGACGACACTCTCCTCCATCGCCGGTGTGCATCCAGGAAAAGGACATAGAGATGGTGACATCTTACAAATACCTGGGTGTTCACCTTAACAATAAACTGGACTGGTCTGATCATGCTGCTGCGCTCTACAGGAGGGGTCAGAGCAGACTCTACCTGTTGAGGAAACTAAGGTCTTTTGGAGTTCAGGGAGAACTCCTGAAGACCTTCTACGACTCAGTAGTGGCATCAGCCATTTTTTTACGCAGTGGTCTGCTGGGGCAGTGGCATCACAGCCGCAGACAGGAAGAGGCTGGACAGGCTGATTAAGAAAGCCAGCTCTGTCCTTGGATGTCCCCTGGAACCAGTGGAGGTGGTGGGAGAGAGGAGAATGGCTACCAAGCTATCATCTCTGATGGACAACCTCTCCCACCCCCTGCAGTCGTTCCTCCCTGCAGCTGTTAGACTGTACAACAATACTGCTCTAAGTAGACCCCCCCCCCCACACACACACACACACACACACGCTCCACTCTCCATGTGCAATATACTGTTAATTTTCATTGGTGTAATATACTGTATATATTTTTTCATAATGTACATTTTTTTTTAAGTGCAATATATTGTCATTTTTCATACTGTAAAATTTTTTATACTGTAGTTTTCTCATCAGTGCAATATCCATATCCTTATTTAATATCCTTATTTAATAGCTCAGCCTTGTTTCCTTACACTGTAGATACCATGTGCATACTGTGTATATTCTGCAGACCGGTTGTAATGTACATTCTACATTCTATTTTTAAACCTATTTTTATAGTCAGTGTTAATATCTTTATATATTGTACTTTATAGATTCTATTTCTTTTTGGTAATGCATGTTTATTATTTATTATCCTTATCCTTATCCTTATTGTCTTGCTGCTGTAACACTGGAAATTTCCCCACTGCGGGACGAATAAAGGACTTCTTATCTTATCTTATCTTATGAGATACAGAGGGGAGAGAGAGAGTGGTTGAAGAGGTGCCTGCGGTGAGGGAAAATATGTAATCTGTGTAATATCTTAATTTGTATTGCTCTTATTCGCATGCAAATCGAGATCCTTTTTGCAAGAGACCAAATGGTATTCCACTTGTCTTCGTCTATGCTCACAGACAACTCCCTCTCCCACACGTCTGACCCCCTGTGCATCAGCAGTAGAAAAAACATAACATTAAGTACACAGTAAAATGAACTCAAAGACACCTTCAATTGTTGATGAAACGGAATTCTCTCAACAGCAGATATTTCAGGGTGATCAAAAAGGGTTTGTTCGATGAATAATATAATGCCTTATTTGCAAAAAGCAAAATAAATCTTGTTTGGACAACCTGTAATTGTTGGTAAGCTGTTCAAATGACATAAGCTTATCATCTGAAAACAGGTCACTGAGGAATTAAATATTCTTATTGGACCACTGTCGAAAAAACCAGGGTCTGAAGAACTGACAACAGACAAGCCACCATGCTTTTAAAGTGTTGATTGTAACAGGATCTGCACAACAAGCTTTGATTTCTTTAAAAGTATTAAAGAACAATAGATCCCTTAATCTGCACTGAGAAAATGCATCCAAATGGAAGTTTTACCCTTAACCCAGTCGTTTACAAATCTTAAATGGGCACAAAGTTGGTAAATTTGAATATTGGGTAAGTCCAGGCCACCCATCGAACTTGGTAAATGTAATACTGCCATCTTAAGCCTGGGTCTACGCTTGCTGCAAATAAACAAGGTGAGCCACCCATTAATATCCTTCAACACCCTTTGAGAGAACAAAACAGAAATCATTTGGATAGGGTACAGTAACCTAGGCAACACATTCATTTTGACCAGAGCAATGCGTCCTAACCAGGAAACAGGAAGTGACATCCGATGCTCTAAGTCCTGCTTAATTTTACAAAATAACAGTGCAAAGTTAGCGTTATATGATTGATCAAAGGATGATGGGGTGAGGAAGATTCCTAAATACACAAACCCATTGAAGACCATTTAAAAGGAAAGGAAGGTACAGTAGTTGGTATTGTTGAAAGAGTACCAAGCGACATAGCCTGAATCTGTCAATCACATCAATAAGCCCTGGTACAGATGTTTCAGGGTTGGTCAAAAGGATTAAAACATCATATGCGTATAAGGTTATTTTATGACACAGCTGTCCTATCTCTTAACTATGTATTGTGGGTGTCACCCTTATGGCCAAAGCGAATAGGAGGGGCGATAAAGGGCAGCCCTGCATCACCCCTCTGTGAGTATTCAAATATTCAGACCCGAGTCCATTAGTAAAGACTGCTGCCTGTGGTCTAGTATAATGTTGACCCATTTAATAAAGTTCTCCCTCAAACCAAATTTGCCCAATGTGTACAGTAAAAAAGACCATTCAATTCGGTCGAATGCTTTCTGTGCAAAAAGAGAAAGCACCAGACCATTAATAGAATTTTGTTTAAAAGCTAGAATAGCTTTCAACAGACGTCTAACATTGGTAGCTGAATTCCGGCCCTTTACAAAACCCGTCTGATCTTCCTTTAGCTGAGCCAGGTAAAATATTTTCTAAATGAGAGGCCAAGATTTTAGAGAGCAGTTTCCTTTCCACATTTAGGAGGGCAATGGGCCTGTAGGATCTGCAAGAGTCAGAACACTTCCCCTTCTTTAAAATTAAGGATATATTGGCCTCCTTCAGTGTCTGTGGGAATTCTCCTTTAGTAAAGGAGTGATTGAACATGTCAAGAAGAGGATCTACAAGAATATTTTGGAATTGTTTATAAAATTCACAACAGAAGCCGTCAGGTCCTGGTGATTTCCCATTTTGTGATTTTTATTAATAGCTTTGATCACTTCAGTTTTAGTAATGGAACTATTAAGATCAGTGCTCTCCTGACAACTTTGGCAAATCCAATTGAGCAAAACATTTTTATTTAATTGTCCATCAGTTGCTCTCCATCTGGAGCTTGCTCAGAAGAGTACAGGCTTTCATAAATCAACTTTTTGTGTAAACACTTTTTGAGCGTTTTGTTTTGTTTTAATAATTAAAATAAGCACTAAAGAGAAGACAATTATTAATTCAAGTGGCTTAGAGATTACATTTCAGCCAATTAAAACAGTTCTATTATCGGTTAATGTCAGGTCAATCAGTCTTTTCCTAAAGCGGCACACAACATTTTAAGAAGTACACAGTATATACGATAGTTAGATTCCTTGTGGATTTAATCATCCATATATAGGGTTTCAAATGAAGCAGATAAGCTCAGGAACAGCAACTAAATTACTGTCGCAAACATTAAAATGTTTTTATTTTCTGTCAAACAAGCCACAGGAGAGGCATTTTTTCAGTGCAGTGAAAAACATTTCATCCCTGAGGCCATAAATGAGAGGACTAAGACACCGTGGTGCAAGATTAAACATTATGTAGCTGAAAAAACGGACATGTTGAAAGGCACTGAAATTAGTATGCATCAGAGTGGACGTTATTAAAGGATACCAAAACTGGATGAGACAGAGGAGCAGCTGGAAAGCATGAAGAGTCACCGTCCTGAGTCCTTTCCTCGATATTTTATCATCTCCTGACGCAGTTCTGGCCACATTCATTATTTTAACGTAGCAAAACATGATGATGATACACATGATGAGGAAGTACAACTGAAACACAGCTGACCTGACGAGATCCTGCCATCCATACAAAATTAAAATCTCTACAGAGCATATCTTATATTGATAGTAAAAGTCAAGCGATGCTGCAGCAAAGAAGGTGGAAAGAACAACAGCATAGGGCACAGAGCTGAGGCCGTGAATGATGAGGATGACGTGTACGGTGCTGCGTGTGGAGCACAGCTCTGCGTGACGTAGGGGCATACAAACGGCCACGTAGCGCTCCAGCGTCATCGCTGTGAGAGTCACCGGTGTGACGATGAGGTACAAGAGCACACTGATGCAGATGACGCCGCACAACGAAACCCACATGGTGACTCGAAAAATGCTTAAGATGAAGAGAAGGTCGGACACTAAGAACAAGAAACTGTCAGACAGTAACGTTACAGCAAAGAGGATGTAGCGAGAAGTCGTGTAGAAACACTGGTTTTTAAAGAAGGTCACGATCAGCAACAAGTTGATGCAGAGAAAAATCACCACCAGCACCTGCACAATAATGACCTGACTTTGCATCCGCATTCTGTTCTGACCAAACTGTGAGTTGGTCATGTTATTAAAAGTGTCTGTAATATTCATATTGTAAAATACAATTTCAGATCCAGGGTGGAGCAGGTTTCTCCAGTGATGAGATGCTGTAGTTGAGTCTCCTGCTGAGCTCTGTGCAGCCTATCTGTCATAGATGACTTCAGAGACCAGAACCATCTAAATATAACACTAAACAGTGCATGGTTATCATGATGCCGCATTGGCTGTCACAGGTCAGCTGTAAAGATGAAAAAAACACACATTCATTTATGAAAACGTACGCATGTGTCGTATTCTAGACTTACCCATGGGTTGTATTCTAAAAATTTACCTATGGGTCGTTTTCTAAAAACATACATATGGTTTGTATTATAAAAAAAACACCCATGGATCGTACCAATGGGTCGTTTTCTAAAAAAAAAAAGAAAAAACTTACCAATGGGTCTTATTCTAAAAATATATCTATATCTATCCAGATTTACTGGTTAAACCATTTTAAATATTTATGGAAATGACATAAAACGTGGTTTCTGTTCTATTTTTATTTTTTATTTTTTTAAATGGTCCTTAATTTCAGACAGTAGTTGAACAGAAAAAGACTATAATACAGAGGAAGAACCTTCTTTCAAGTGGCTGAATGGTTGTAATTCAGGTCATTAGAACAGTACAATAATCATTTTCCTAATCAGCATGCAACATTTTAAGTAATAAATCATATGTTATTAGTTATTGGTGGTGTTTGATGCAGTAGTTTATCAAAAACAAAAGCATATCAGACCAAGTGAGTGGTGAAGTTTCATGAAGTTGCATGTTTTACATGCCGAAGTATTTAGGGCTGCTGATAATTGAATGATTAAAACAGGCTTTTTCAGCTTTTATGAAATGCGACTATTTTCTGGTTTCTTTGCTTCATATAACAAAGAAATCAATTCAAACTAGACAATTTAGGTTTGTAGTCATTTAAGAACATAATTTTGAAGTTTGAAAAATGTGTGTATACATATATACATTATACATTTTTTAACTGAATCAATAAGTATATATATATATATATATCTGTACTGTATATCTGATAAAAAATTATCAACATATTAATCAATTATGAAACAAATCCTTAGTTACAGTCCTTTGTCAAATTCTCTTGATCCTCACACTGTTTTGTCCAAAGTGGTACTGAAAAGGTGCATTTTGTTTCAGTGCAAGAAAAACCTTTTCATCTCTGAGGCCATAAAGGAGAGGACTCAGGCATCTTGGAGTGAGATTAAACAATATATAATTGAAGAACCTGACATTAAAAAAAAGCTTTAAATCAATCTGAAGTGCAGCAGTCTCTATGAACGGACACCACAGCAGAAGTAGACAGAAAAGGATGTGAAAACCGTGAAGAGTCACTCTTCTGAGCGCCCTCCTTGACGACTTTTTATTCTCTCCTGACGCAGCATTGGCCGCTTTCATGATCTTAATGTAGGAGAAGATGATGGTGACAGACATGACAAAAAAGTACAACTGAAACACAGCCATTTTAGCGTTGTCCTGCCATCGGAGATACACAAATATGTCCATGGAGCATATCCTGTACTCGTGGTACAAGCTGCTGGGAGCTGATGCAAAGAAGATGGAGAGGACAAAAGTGATTGGTACAAAGCTGAGGCTGTGAATGATGAGGACGCAGTGCAGAGCTCTGCGGGACGTGCACAGCTCTCCGTGGCGCAGGGGCATGCAAATGGCCACATAGCACTCCAGCGTCATGGCTGTGAGAGTCAAAGGTGTGACAAAGGTGTACACAAGCACAACAATATAGACTGGAACACACAGGGCAATAGGCATCTTGACTTGCGAGTAGCTAAAGATGAACATAACATCAGTAATGAATAAAATCAAGGTATCAGACAATAGAGTCACAGTGAATAAGATGTATCGCATAGATGTGTAGAAGTAGACCTTTGAGAAAAGGGTCACAATGAGCGACACGTTGACACACAGAAAAATCAACACCAGCAACTGCACGATGTAAAAACGTTCACCGAAATGTCGTGAAGTCCCACCGCCGGCCATGGAGCCGTTATCTGCCATAAATGTAAGTGTGTATGGAATGTTTCAGGCAAAAACTATTAAAATACCTCCTTATATTAACAAAGTATGAAGGCAGCCCGCGCTGTGGTTGCAGCTCCAGTGTAACAGCGTCTTTGACGTTGAGCTCAGACTGTGCATGATGACTTGATTATATTCGTGTGACTCACAACATCACCTCGTCTAGCAAGTTTTGCATGAGAATAGACTCCTTAGACTTCTATGGGATATTTCCACCAATCGCAGCATCGAGTGACATTTTTTCTATCGCCCAATCAGCTGACTGTCATGGGTGGAGCTGACCATACCATTTTACTCTAGTACCCCAAGGGAAAGGTGCCAAAATTTGAATGGTTGGGGCTGGTTATTTGGTTATTATTCCAAATAGAAACACACACAAAATGCATACTGTGTACTGTACTGTACCAAACACTTCATGTTTTTTGAACAAGCAGTTTGATACCAGTCTGTTTACGTTTATACATACACACAGTGTTTCCACCGAGGGGAACGATTTGGTTTGGTACAGTACAGAATGTATTTTTTTTTCCCGTTTCCATGAGAAATTGTAACAAAATAAGCAGCCCCAACCGGAGCACCATAGTAAAATGGTACAGTGTCATCAAAGAACGAAATGCAATGGCAGTCATCTGACAGGGCGACAGTAAATGTCACTCTGTTGCGACTGGTGTTTCTTTAATGCCCACAATCTAGACAAAGCTTGACATGTTGTTCATAGACGTAAGACCGGCACAAAGTCATGTTACGTATGTTGCTGACGTGGCCAGACCCCACCTACCAAGTACAGGCACTGCTATCAGTCAAAAATGCAAGACTGACCCATGTCTTTACTGTTCCAAACTGTACTTTACTGTACCAAACAGTGTGTGGCTCCTCTGGTGGATCCATCAATACATCCATCTTCTACTGCTATATCCTCTACATGAGAGTCGTGGGGAGCGCTGGCGCCAATCCCAACTGACATAGGGTCGGGCGAAAGGCGGGGTCACACCCTGGACAGGTCGCCAGATAAGCAACCTTCCACTGTCACCCGCACACAGGTCTACATTCAATTTGGAATGGCCACTTTACCTAATCTGTGCACAACATGAATTGCGTCATCAATGCGCAGGCCCAGATTTTGGAACTGCGGGCAAAGAGCATGTTGGGTGCACATGGACACATGGACAGCGCATGTGCAAACTGAACTAGTATTAAGCCCCGCTCACCAAGCAGAGAAATAATTTCGACAACAGAAGAAGTAGTCACCAAGGATAGTCACCCAAGAATTGACCTGACAACCCTCAAGTATACCAGGGTCTGCGATATTCGGAAAGGACTCCAGCGCGTGCGCAGAAGTATACCGGCGGAAACAATCCACACTTTTAGCTCAAGGCCCGACTATTGCAATGCACTTTCCATTGGTCTTGGCCAGTCTTCCCTGTAGCATGGTGACACATTGTATTGATTCTTATTTTATTAGTTTATTGGTTTTCCTTACCGTTTTATTGTGTATTTTACTCCTAACTTATTGAGTGTTTTTTATACTTTCTATCTTGCAGATAAGTGTGCTATGTAAATAAACATTAATTGATTGAAGAAGTGTTTGTCACGATCTCACCTGCACCTTCCTCTCATTTTTATTATTATTGTTGTATTGTTGTGGCTGCTGCTCTCCTTCCCACTCTGACTCTGCAGGAGGCGTGACTGATTACTGCCAGACACCGGTGATCGTCTACACCTGCGCGGCTCCGCCTCACCTGCTCCGGATGAGCAATCAGCGGAGCTTAAAGGCGGAGTCATTCCTCCTCACCGGTGTCAGATCGTTCTCGTACTTTCATGGGTAAAGTCATGCCATTGCTCGCTCGCTATACTTACCTTGAAAAGATACTCACGTCTCCGCTTCAGGTCGTCACGTCTCCTGCTGGTCGTCTTCTCCTGGCTTCTCTGGTTACCTTCTCCCCTGGAATCTCCAAGCCACGTCGTGAGTTAAGACTTCCTCAAGCTGGACTCTCCCTGCGCCCTGAGTCAGCTCCCCTCGCAGCCGCTGCAAAGACTTTATTCTTTTCTTTTCTTCCGCTTCCGCTTCCGCTATTCCCGAACAGGCTACTACTGCTAACCTTAGTCAGTTAGCTTCCCCCACTAGCATGCCACGGGAGCCGTTCGTCCCGATTCCCGAGTGTTTCTCGGGTGAAATAGGGCGGTGTTCGAGCTTCCTTTTTCAATGCTCTCTAGTCTTCAACTTACAACCACGCACGTACCCGGATGATCACGCTAAAATCGCATTCGTTGTGAATCTGTTGTCTGGACGAGCCGCTCTGTGGGCCACGGCGTCTCTCGCCAATGCGGCACCCGGCTCCGTTAGCTACGCATCCTTCACCAATGATTTATGTAAGGTCTTCGACCATTCGCCCCAAGAATCAGATATCTCCACTGAACTAATTAACACCGAACAGGGCCGTTCATCAGTGGCTGACTTCTCCATTCAATTTCGTATTCACGCGGCACAAAGTTCCTGGAATGATTCGGCGTTACGTGCGATGTTCACACGCAACCTAAGGAGGGATACAGGATGAGTTAGCGAAGCGAAATAACGCTTACGATCTCGATTCCCTGATTGAGCTTTGTATTCTCTTGGATAACCGCATTCAGGAACGAGACCGCGAAAGAGCAGCTCATGCCCGTCACCCCACTAACCACTCACGCCCCGCTAATCCAGTTCATTCTCTTCACCCTTCTCTTCCTACTTCTCCTGGTTCACCTGAACCTATGCAGCTGGGGCGCACTTGACTCACCTCCGCAGAACGGACGGTGAGAGTCCGGAGCGGAGCCTGTCTCTACTGCGGCGAACTGGGCCACCTCCGTGCCACCTGCCCAGTTCGCCCAAGGGACTAAGCCCGCCAACGCACGCAGGAGTGTTGGCGGGCGGTGCCGTTTCCTGTGCCTCCCAGAAGCGTGTGATCCTCCCTGGGCAACTCCGGTGGGACCAGCAGTCCCTTCCACTTTCCTGCCTGGTGGACTCCGGTGCCGACGACTCCTTCATCGACCAAGAGACTGCACTCCAGGCCGGGATACCGACGACACCACTCGAGGCACCCAAGGAGATCCACGACCTCGACGGCAGAATCCTGGCCACAGTTACCCACCGAACCCAACCCATCGCCTTGGTGTTATCTGGTAATCACCACGAACTGATCCAACTCTTCCTGATCCCGTCTTCATCGTCTCCGGTCGTGCTGGGCCTGCCTTGGTTGTCGCTCCACAACCCGCGGTTCGACTGGTCGTCTGGACAGCTATCCAGTTGGAGCGTCCCGTGCCATTCTCGCTGTCTCCGTTCCGCCCTGCCGGCTCCGTCGATGGTTCCTGTCCCGAGCCCCCAGCCGCCGGATCTCTCCTCAGTTCCTGCCACCTACCATGACCTCGGAGAGGTCTTCTCTAAAGACTTGGCTCTCTCCCTTCCTCCTCATCGTCCCTATGATTGTGGCATCGACCTCCTTCCGGGGGCTACTCTACCATCTCGACGCCTCTACAATCTTTCCCAGACCGAACGTACCTGCATGGAGGACTACATCAACCAGTCTCTGGCCGCTGGTCTCATCCGCCCCTCTTCATCCCCTGTCGGCGCGGGGTTTTTCTTCGTTGGGAAAAAGGACGGCTCCCTGCGTCCTTGCATTGACTACCGGGGTCTCAACGAGATCACCGTACATAATAAGTTTGCCCTACCACTCATGGACGCCGCATTCAGTCCGCTTTGTAAGGCTAGAATCTTCACCAAACTCGACCTACGCAACGCATATCACTTGGTTCGTATAAAGGAGGGGGACGAGTGGAAGACGGCTTCAACACTCCTGTCGGACATTTTGAGTATATGGTCATGCCCTTTCATCTAACTAATGCTCCAGCAGTCTTTCAGCACCTAGTTAATGACGTTCTGCGTGACATGCTGGACAAATTTCTCTTCGTGTATTTGGACGATATCCTCATATTTTCCGAATCCGAGGAGGAACACGTCCAGCATGTCCGCATGGTGCTGCAAAGACTGCTGGAGAACAGACTCTATGCCAAAGCTGAAAAATGCACCTTCCACGCTTCCTCGGTACCCTTCCTGGGGTTCATAGTCGACCGAGGAAAATTATCACCGGACCCAGCCAAGATCAGCGCGGTGAGGGACTGGCCCACACCTACCAACCGCAAACGGTTCCTGGGGTTCGCCAACTTCTACCGTCGTTTCGTGAGAGACTACAGCAAGGTGGCTAACCCTCTCACCCAACTCACCTCCCCCCGGCAACCCTTCCTCTGGTCCTGCCAAGCCGACGCAGCCTTCCAAGACCTCAAGGTACGCTTTACTTCCGCACCTATCCTTTCACACCCTGACCCCTCTCTACAGTTCGTCGTCGAGGTCGACGCCTCCGACACTGGAGTTGGAGCTGTCCTCTCACAACGCTCCACTACCGACCAGAAGCTTCACCCATGCGCCTTCTTCAGTCGTCGCCTATCCCCTGCTGAAGTCAACTATGACGTGGGCAACAGGGAGCTATTGGCGGTCATTCTGGCCCTTCAAGAGTGGAGACACTGGCTCGAAGGTGCGTCCCTTCCTTTTATTATCTGGACCGATCATAAGAATTTAGCCTACCTAAGAGACGCTAAACGCCTAAATTCTAGGCAGGCACGTTGGGCCCTGTTTCTGGGGCGATTCTCGTTTACCCTCACTTTTCGACCTGGGTCCCGGAACGTTAAACCTGATGCACTGTCTAGAATATTCTCACCTGATCCACCTTCTCTATCCCCTGAGCCCATTATGTCTCCTTCCTGTATCGTGGGGGCTGCTTCCTGGCCAGTGGAGGAGAGGGTTCGGCGGGCTCAACGGGAGGAACCGGACCCGGGGAACGGTCCGGCCAATCGACTCTTCGTGCCCGGTGCGGCTCGCTCGGAGGTCCTACAGTGGGCACACAACTCCAAGCTCACCTGTCACCCCGGCAACAACCGCACCCTCCAATTCCTCCGTCAGCGGTTTTGGTGGCCCTCCATGATCCAGGACACGACCGAGTTCATCCGTGCCTGTCCCGTCTGCGCCCGGGGTAAGACCTCTAACCATCCTCCTGCAGGTCTTCTCCAGCCACTCTCCATTCCTCATCGCCCCTGGTCCCACATAGCAGTGGACTTTGTGACCGGTCTACCGCCGTCTCGCCTCAACACCACGGTCCTGACGGTGGTGGACCGGTTTTCGAAGTCTGTACACTATGTGCCACTCCCCAAGCTTCCTACGGCCATCGAGACGGGGGAACTCTTGGTCGAACACGTCTTCCGGCTCCACGGATTCCCACTGGACATCGTTTCCGACAGGGGCCCCCAATTCACCTCCCAGGTCTGGAAGGCATTCTGCTCGGCGATCGAAGCATCCTCCAGCCTCACTTCAGGGTACCATCCACAGTCCAACGGCCAAACTGAATGTGCTAACCAAAGCATGGAAAGTGCCCTCCGCTGTGTCGCTGCCCGTCACCCCGCCTCCTGGAGCTCCATGCTGCCGTGGGTGGAATACGCCCATAACTCCCTGGTCTCTGCTTCCACGGGCGTCTCCCCCTTCATGGCTACTCTGGGCTATCAACCGCCGCTCTTCGACTTCCAGGAAGAAGAGGTGGCCGTCCCGTCCGTCCAGACTTACCTCCGACGGTGCCACGCGGTTTGGGGACAGGTCCGGTCTTCTCTCCAACAATCTTCCAACCGAAGCCAGAGACAGGCCAATCGCCACCGCGCCCCGGCTCCCGACTACAGACCCGGCCAGAAGGTATGGCTTTCCTCTAAAGACCTCCCCTTACAGGTCGAGTCCCGGAAGTTGGAGCCCCGGTTCATTGGTCCGTTTGTCGTGGAGAGGATGGTCAACGCCTCCGCCGCCCGCCTGAGACTCCCCAGGTCCTTAAAGATCCACCCGACCTTCCACGTCTCCCTCCTGAAACCGGTGGAGGAATCGGACCTGGTCCCGCCCTCCAACCCTCCTCCACCCAGGTTCATCGACGGAGGAGAGGCCTACACCGCCAGGCGCATCCTGGACAGCCGACGCAGGGGTCGTGGCCACCAGTACCTCGTCGACTGGGAGGGGTACGGTCCGGAAGAGAGGTCTTGGGTTCCACGCCACTTCATCCTCGACAAAGACCTGTTGAGGGAATTCCACCGGGCCCATCCGGACAAGCCTGGTCTAGCGCCCGGAGGCGCTCTTTGAGGGGGAGGTACTGTCACGATCTCACCTGCACCTTCCTCTCATTTTATTATTGTTGTTGTATTGTTGTGGCTGCTGCTCTCCTTCCCACTCTGACTCTGCAGGAGGAGTGACTGGTTACTGCCAGACACCGGTGATCGTCTACACCTGCGCGGCTCCGCCTCACCTGCTCCGGATGAGCAATCAGCGGAGCTTAAAGGCGGAGTCATTCCTCCTCACCGGTGTCAGATCGTTCTCGTACTTTCATGGGTAAAGTCATGCCATTGCTCGCTCGCTATACTTACCTTGAAAAGATACTCACCACTCCGTCTCCACTCCAGGTCGTCACGTCTCCTGCTGGTCGTCTTCTCCTGGCTTCTCTGGTTACCTTCTCCCCTGGAATCTCCAAGCCACGTCGTGAGTTAAGACTTCCTCAAGCTGGATTCTCCCTGCGCCCTGAGTCAGCTCCCCTCACAGCCGCTGCAAAGACTTTATTCTTTTCCACTCTTCGCACTATCCACTATCACTTCCCCGTTTGGGAAGTCGTTTTGTGTTACCCCCTTTTTGTAATAAAAGTTTTGTTTGAAAGAACCTGTCGTCATAGTCTGCTTTCGGGTCCACGCCACCAACCATAACAGTGTTTATCCCATCAAACTACTGATTGTACTGCACATAGACTTTAAGTGGTGCAGTGCAGGTGTGTTACCAGTTTGAATTTTCAACCTTTATGTGAGAGGATACAAGGATTTAGTTGACAAATAAAAGAGTAATGGAGTTGTAAAAAATGAGAGTTAATACACACATCCCGCCATCTACAAACATTTATTTTAAAAACGGTTACAATTTTTATAAATATATCATAGAAAATGTTTTAAATGTTGGTACATGTGAACACCAGAGAGAACTCCTGCTGCTGATGTTGAAATATAAGCAAATATTGTTCATAATTCTGCAAAGATTACATTTTCATTGACTCCAAAATAAGTGTCAACATCCCCGGACACAATAATTTGAGTATTTTTGTTTAAAACTTATTTATAAAACTCATTATCATACACGGTAACTCTATATTATTAATATTTAAAGAATGATTAAAAGACAACACATCAGATTTCTGAAATTGAGCATTATATTGCTAAAAAATCACTTGTACTGCAGAAGTAGACAAGCACTAGGATCTCAGGGTCATGTTGGAAGTATCTACAAAACAAATCCAAAATGGACTTGAGGACATGAGATAAAAATAAACCAAATCATTGAATTCTTTGTTCAGTAGGATTTTATCTCACTCTCTTTGTCTTAACTTGTTATGCATAGTTAATTCATTAAATTGATCAAATTTTGCCTTACACATTTAAAAACTTAAATACCACAAATGATGTGACAGGGAAAGTAGTACACAATTATGATCAAAATATATACATATCTATATATATATTTTGTTAATGTCATATGTTACAGTTGGGGCAGATGTAGGAGTGATTAGGAGCTGGCTCCAGCAGGGGGCAGCAATGTGGTTGATGATATTTCATATTGATTTATGTGGACTCTAGGCACTGTCAGTAACTGTCTGAAATAATAGAAGTTGAACCAATGAGGTAATTTTAGTTGTGTAATACCATGGCTTTAAGGTGTTGATAGAAGTAAAATTCAAATAATCTCAAAGAACAAAGCTTCTTGATGCAATGAATTAATAAATGTGGGAACATCCATCCATCCATCCATCCATCCATTTTCTTCCGCTTATCCGGGGCCGGGTCGCGGGGGCAGCAGTCTAAGAAGGGATGCCCAGACCTCCCTCTCGCAGGACACTTCCTCCAGCTCCTCCGGGGGGACCCCAAGGCGTTCCCAGGCCAGCCGAGTGACGTAGTCACTCCAGCGTGTCCTGGGTCTTCCTCTGGGTCTCCTCTGGGAGGCGTCCAGGGGGCATCCGATACAGATGCCCGAGCCACCTTAGCTGGCTCCTCTCGATGTGGAGGAGCAGCGGCTCTACTCCGAGCTCCTCCCGGGTGACAGAGCTCCTCACCCTATCTCTACGGGAGCGCTCCGCCACCCTGCGGAGAAAACTCATTTCAGCCGCTTGTATCCGGGATCTTGTTCTTTCGGTCATAACCCAAAGTTCATAACCATAGGTGAGGGTAGGAACGTAGATTGATCGGTAAATCGAGAACTTTGCCTTTTGGCTCAGCTCCTTCTTCACCACAACAGACCGATACAACGACCGAATTACTGCGGCCGCCGCACCGACCCTTTCGTTCTGCAGGGAGAACTCCAACACATGGCGGCTGAGCTGGGGAGCTATAAGCAAGCCCACACCAGCTCGCCGCCTCTCACCTTGGGCAACTCCAGAGTAATAGAGAGTCCAGCCTCTCTCAAGGAGTTGGGTTCCGGAGCCCAGACTGTGCGTGGAGGTGAGCCCAACAATTCTAGTCGGTACCGCTCCACCTCCCGCACCAGTTCAGGCTCTTTCCCCCCAGCGAGGTGACATTCCATGTCCCCATGGCTAGGGTTGTTGTCCCGCGATCGGGCCGCCGGGGCCCCCGCCCACGACTGCCACCCAGATCACATCGCACCGGCCCCTTATGGCCCTTCATGTGGGTGGTGGCCCACTTGAAGGGGCGCCCACGTTGCTCCTTCGGGCTGAGCCCGGCCGGGTCCCATGAGCAAAGACCCGGCCACCAGGCGCTTGCCTGCCAGCCCCACTCCCGGGCCTGGCTCCAGGGTGGGGCCCCGGTAACGCCAACCCGGGCGACGTACGCGTCTTCTTCTTATTTTTCTTCATAAGGGGTATGTGAGCTGCTCTTAGTCTGATCCGTCACCTAGGACCTGTTTGCCATGGGAGACCCTACCAGGGGCATTAAGCCCCAGACAACATAGCTCCTAGGATCATACGGATACTCGAACCCCTCCACCACGATAAGGTGGCAGTTCAAGGAGAGGAATGTGGAAACAATCACAGGATTTTTGAACAGCAGCAGCTGTTTTGTCACACGAGAAGTTATTAAAAGTAATATTAGGAGAGAAATTAAGTGAGAAAGTATAAATTATTAGCAAATATTGCAAATAAATCTTCATGGAATAGCATACTCTGATTGTAAGTGTAGTTCATTTTCATTATCAATGCACTGTTCTCAAGACTGTGATTCTTGACCACAATAAATTTAAAAAATCGATTTTTGAGAAGTGGTGTACAATCTTAGGGACTCTGTGAGAGTCTTACCCAAACCACCATCTTAAACATCCAAGAATTTAATTCTAAAAGGGTCAAATGAATGAAAAAAAATCCTATATACATAGGATTTAGAATAATTGGCACACCTAAGCCAACGAGCCAATGTGTCCTACGAACAATACACAGAAGAAAGATCTGAGGAAGGGCCTCAACAGAGGAATCCCTGCTATGAATTTCATTATATTTAAAGTATGAGAAAATACTTATGTACTTCACGTCTGGGACAGTAACCCGGATGTGCGGCCATATTGGAGGTACTTGGGGGCTCCTCGGAGGTAAAAACTGCAATGGATAAATGTCAGAAACCTCAGAAAAGCTCCTCAAAATGTGTTATAGATGCAAAGGCATACAGGGAAGGACTTGGTCCGCAGCAAGGGTGTTGCAGATCCATATGAGTTGGCTCCCTTGTCTTGGATCAATGACGACCCGAAGAGTTTTCCGTCAATTTTGCGTATGCTGATATCGTCAATAACGTCTTTATTCAACCTAACCTTAACTGTTTGATATCATGAATACCCAAGGTGTAACTTTAGCCAAGAGTTTTTCATTTCAAGGACCTACGGTTTGATATGCATTCATCCACAGACCACAGTCTATATTTATATAAACTGTACACTATATGAATTATATTATTATCACACTATAAAATGAGTTAAGAGCCACTGCTATCACTTACCTGACAAGAAATGGGCCGAACAAATTCGGATGTTGTTCAGATGTTTGCCTCGTACATCCTGGTTTAGCTTCGTTAACCAAAAGCGCCTACTTTAATCTGATAACTTTTGACATTGTTCTCCCTGATTTTTTATAACTTTTGGTAGTGTATTAAACGCGTATAAAATGTTTTTCCAAATGACTGATTGGTACAGCCATATACACGGCAATAATTCACCATTTCCTTTCATTTGACGTTCGGGATCTGCTTGAGTGCACTTTGTTTACCTGCAGAGTACCTCTACAATGGCGACTTCCGGGTTGATGATGCGGTGATGACAGGCTGTGAAAACCCTCTATAGAGATAAATTGCACATTATTATTACTGAGGGAAGTTCCCATCATGCACTTAGAATGAGCACACAGACTTTGCACGAGCCGCACTTTCTCTACCCCGTCCTCAATTTCTCAACCCTCACCACTTACCTGATGTACCCTAATGAGATGTAGCACATAAATCCACATGTAGCTCATCTCTAACTGATTTTTAATCTCTTACAGTTCTGCTGACACCAGTGAACGACATGAGGTCAGGACAGGAAAGAAGACTCCGTCATCTTCAAGTCTCTGACCACAACAGTCTTCACTACAGGCTGTGACAAACCCAGTGATCCAGATGATCCTGGCATTTAAAGACTTTTTCACTTTTTATTCTTTATATTGTATGTATTGTATGTTTTGGGTAACATCTACTGCACGTCTGTCCGTCCAGGGAGTGGATCCCTCACCTGTGGTTCTCCCTAAGGTTTCTACCCTTTTCCCTGTTACAAGGGTTTTTTTCTCTGATAGTTTTTTTCTTACCCTGGTCGAAGGTCTAAGGACAGAGGATGTTGCCAACCCTGTGAAGTCCCGTGAGACAAACTATGTTTTGTAAACTGTGGGCTATATAAATAAAAATTGATTGATTGATTGATTACTATATTATTATATTATTACTTTTGTATGTCGGAGAAAGTCTTGCCATGCAGGTGTGATACTGTGACCGTTCTCTGAGGGTTTTTAAACTACATGTGAGTTTTTGCTGTTAAGATGACTAATCAAAGAGTAATGGAGTCATTATGTTTAAAAATACTCTCACGTACATCCAAAACCTGCCTTGGAAGAGCATTTATTTTTGTAATGGTTATAACCTTGATGAATATGTATCAGAAATGCGTCTTAAATGTTGGTCTAATCACAAGGTTTTATTATAGACATGAATGAAAAATGATCAAACAATGACAAGAGAGAGGTCCTGCAGCTGAGGTTGAAATAAGAACTAATACCGTTCATAAATCTCCAAGGATTACATTTTCAGCATGTCAGTGTCCTTGAACATTTTACAATGGACAATGACATGTTTTTATGAAAGCAACAAAATTCAAATGTATTTGTACAGCATTTACAACATTTTCATTCACAGTTTTGACAATTGTTTCTTATACAAACCACAAAGAACAAAGCTTCTCAGGGCAACAGAAAACTTTTCATCCCTGAGGCCGTAAATGAGAGGACTCAAACACCTCGGAGAAAGAATGAATATGATGTAGTTAAAGTACCTGACATTAACATAGAGCACCAGGTTAATCTTAAGCACAGCAGCTTACAATGAAAGGACACCACAGCTGGAAAAGACAGAGGAACAGCTGAAAGCCATGAAGAACCACAGTTCTGAAGCCTTTCCATGATGACTTCCTGTTCTGTCCTGATGCAGCTCTGGCCACCTTCATTATTTTAAAGTATGAGAACATGATTACAATAAACATGACCAGGAAGTACAACTGACTTATTGCAGCCCTAAGATGACTCTGCCAGGCGTGGAGGAGGAACTTCTGTGCAGAGCAGCCCCCGCTCTGGGTGTAGTAGCTGTGGCTCGCAAAAGCAAAGAAGATGGAGAGAAAAACCACACAGGGCAGAGCGCTGATGCCATGAATGATGATGATGCAGTGCAGAGCGCTGCGTGTGGAGCACATCTCTCCGTGTCGCAGTGGCATGCAAATGGCCACGAAGCGCTCCAATGTCATCGCTGTCAGAGTCACCGGAGTGACTAAAGTGTATAAAGATGAAGTCACGTACACAATAAGGCACAATGACATATGTATGCTGAAATTAAAGTGAGCTAAAAGGAGCAGAAAGTCACTGAATATTAAAATCACACAATCAGACATGAGAGTCAGTGCAAAGAAGATGTAGCGCATGGATGTGTAGAAGAAATCCTTCATGAAAAAGACTGTGATCAGCAAAATGTTGATGCAAAGGAAAAGTGATATGAAAACCTGAACTATAATGACGCTGTCAACGTGAACACGCACAAAAGAATAATTGAAAAGTGGTTCACAGTCAGTGTTTCCTGCTGAGCTCTGTGCAGCACAGTGAGCAACAACTGTGTGTGAAGACTTTATAACAGTAACTGCAACACATCACAAGTTTATTCACCAGTTTTGTCATCAACAACAAACCTCACAGGTGATGGTTACTACAGTTAGTGTGTTTGTGAGTTAGAGAAAAGTTTTTTCCTCTCTCACTGTTTACATCACATTTGGGTTACTAACTATTTCAGGGCCTCGTTATTAAGGATATTTAAAGGGGACATGTGTTACATATACACAACAGCAGCCTTTTGGATTTAAAACTGTCATCAAACTCATAATAATGTTTACATGTTATAGGGTTAAAGGTCAGAAAAGACTGACTTATTTTCATGTTAGAATATGCATAAAGCATTCTTAATATTTGACGGGTACAGCGTTAAAAATCAGAGGAGACTGGCTTTGTTTATTTTTTATTTTATGTTTTATTACTCTAGTAAAAAAAGTAATTAGTACAGTAATTTGACTACTTTTCCAAGGACTAATCAGCAACGAGATTACATTTCAAGAGTAACTTGCCCAACACTGATCAAGAGTTGAGTCAGCGCTACATAGGCAGCCATTTTGGACCACCATATTTAACAATCGCCCACAATGGACAAACTAAACATCTTTACAGTTTATATATGAAAGACTCCCAGTCACTCACTGTTCAAGAGACGATACACAACAATAACACACCCAACAAAGCCTGTAACACAGGGAAACAACAGTGAGCTTAATGCTAACGCTAGCTTAGTAAGGTAGTTTGTATAATGCTAGCTAGGGCTGGGCGATATGGCCTCAAATCAATATCACAATATATTGAGCAGCTAACCTCGATAGCGATAAATGTTCGATAAGTTCAAAGTTACTAAATGACGTCATCGCCTAATTTGCATAATTGACCATTTGCCTGATATAAGTGTCCGAGTGTCTTAAAGGGACATGAACATACAGGTAGCCTGCCTACCTACACACACAGCCAAAAACAACTTTTATTTTGTTTACTTTTTTTTTTTTTTAATTATCGAATGTATCGATAACGCCAAAATGATGTCGATTATCGTCGTCAATTCCGATAACGATAAATTTTCGATATATATTGCCCAGCCCTAGCAACATTTTCAGTGCACATAAAACAAAAGGCTAAACTTGATCAATATTCATTTTGATGCTTTGATACTTTGACATATTTGAGCATCGATGTTGTTCTTGCCATATGACTTATAATGGCATGTGCCTATGAAAGACAATTCAAATGTATTTGTACAGCAAAATTTCATTCACAGTTTAGACGATTGTTTCTTATACAGACCACAAAGAACAAAGCTTCTCAGAGCAACAGAAAACTTTTCATCCCTGAGGCCGTAAATGAGAGGACTCAAACACCTCGGAGAAAGAATAAATATGATGTAGTTAAAGTATCTGACATTAATGTAGAGCATCAGGTTAATCTGAAGCACAGCAGCTTCAATGAAAGGACACCACAGCTGGAAAAGACAGAGGAACAGCTGAAAGCCATGAAGAACCACAGTTCTGAAGCCTTTCCATGTTGACTTCCTGTTCTGTCCTGATGCAGCTCTGGCCACCTTCATTATTTGAAAGTATGAGAACATGATTATGATAAACATGATCAGGAAGTAAAACTGACTTATTGCAGACCTAAGATGACTCTGCCAGGCGTGGAGGAGGAACTTCTGTGCAGAGCACACACCGCTCTGGGTGTAGTAGCTGTGGCTCGCAAAAGCAAAGAAGATGGAGAGAAAAACCACATCGGGCAGAGCGCTGATGCCATGAATGATGATGATGCAGTGCAGAGCGCTGCGTGTGGAGCACAGCTCACCGTGTCGCAGTGGCATGCAAATGGCCACGAAGCGCTCCAGTGTCATCGCTGTCAGAGTCACAGGAGTGACAAAAATGTATAAAGACGCAGCCAAATACACGGCAAGACACAATGATATATGTATGCTGAAATTAAAGTAAGCTAAAATGAGCAGAAAGTCACTCAGGATTAAAATCACACAATCAGACATGAGAGTCAGTGCAAAGAAGATGTAGCGCATGGATGTGTAGAAGAAATCCTTCATGAAAAAGACTGTGATCAGCAAACAGTTGATGCAAAGGAAAAGTGATATGAGAACCTGAACTATAACGACCCTGTCATTGACCACACGCACTGAAGAGACATTGGCTGCCATTTACTGTGGTTTTCAGTTAAAGCCAAATGTGTTAAAAAAAAATAAAAAAAATACACAGGAATGAGTCATTTAGCTCTAAAAAAAAAGGTTTTGAATAATTCAAGAGCTCAAATTTTACCTGTGCATCATTTTAGTTTCTAATGTGTAAATACAATTAACCCAGAGAGACTCAGTTTACCAAACCGTTCCTCAGTCAGTGTTTCCTGCTGAGCTCTGAGCAGTGAGCAACAAGTGTGTGTGAAGACTTTATAACAGTAACTGCAACACATCAAAGGTTAACTCACCAGTGTTGTCAGCAACGACAAACCTAACAGAGGATTGTAACTATAGTTACCGTCATTGTGAGTTAGAGGGGGAAAAAAATCCCCACTCATTGTTAACATCAGGTTTGGATTATGAAACCTGCTGCATTTTTTGAAAAAGGGTCCTTTGTTCCCCATTTTTCCCAAAAAAGGTCCCATGTTCCCAACTTTGTATTTGACAGGGGAACATGGGACTTTTTTTTTTTTCCTGTTCCCTTGCCAAATACCAAGTTGGGAACATAGGACCCTTTTTTTAAAAAAAAGTCCCATGTTCCCCTGTCAAATACAAAGTGGGGAACATAGGACCTTTTTTTGGGAAAAAACGGGGAACATAGGACCCTTTCTAAAAAAAAGGTCCGATATGCTCCCCGATCAGGGAACATAGGACCCGGGAAACATAGGTATGACCCCCACAGAAGCATTATTGGTCAGTGCTTTGCACATCTGCGAACATGTTCAATGAGCGATCACAATATTCCGTCATTTACAAGCTCAGTCGACCTCAGTCCTCAGTAGCAGCTTTATTTTGTTTTTTTCATTTACAAAGAGCGTCACTGACTGTGGCTCGATTCACACGCAGCTGTGCTACATAACTTTTTTCATTGCTCTTTTTAGAACTACATTGCAAGCACCTTATTGGCAGCCTCACACAGCAAAAACGAACAGGACCAACAGTGTAGGATTCAATCTGTCAGAGTTCACCACACACTTCAAATCCATGCTTGGCAGACTGAATATACCTGATCCCTATTATGCCTCAGGCGTGGTTTATGAAACAGCCAAAGAGGAAATTATTCCAGAACTGCAGTATCCTGACAACTTCCTGATTCATTTTCATTTATATTACTCCAGAGAATCACTGAAAGTTTACAAGAGCCTACTGCCTACTGTCTACTGTGTTTTTATGCATAATTGTGTGACTTTGAAAAAGTGAAACATTCTGATGACATGAAAACAAAAATCATGCATGTTTTGTTTTCTTAGGATAACTGCATGCCTCATGTATGTTACAATAAATCTGTATTGTAAGAATGACATTAGTGTGATAAGCGGAGACGTATATTGTTTTAACAATTAAAAGGTCATGTGATCTGATCCGGACCACAGTAATAAACAGCAATGTGTACTTTACATATTGACATAGACATGAGAAAATAAGACAAGAAAAGAACAATAAAAATATAAACTTGTAATGTAGTAATTATATTTAATGATACACAAGTACATCCAAAATCTGGCTTATAAGAGCATTTATTGCCAAAACTGGCGTTAACTTTTATGAATAGGGATCAGAAATTGGTCTTAATGTTGATACAATCACAAACAATGACAAGAGAGAGGTCCTGCAGCTGAGGTTGACATATGAACAAATAGAATCACATTAATGTTGTTCTTGCCATCTGACAATTCAAACTTATTTGTAAAGCCTATGTTCATTCACAGTAGTAGACGGAAATCTTTTTTAAAAGGAGGCAGACATGTTATATTTTGTTGTGACCACTGGTCAGTCAAATTAATTTCATTAGTGTTTCTTATACAAACCACAGAGAACAAATCTTCTCAATGCAACAGAAAACTTTTCATCCCTGAGGCCGTAAATGAGAGGACTCAAACACCTCGGAGAAAGAATGAATATGATGTAGTTAAAGTACCTGACATTAATGTAGAGCATCAGGTTAATCTGAAGCACAGCAGCTTCAATGAAAGGACACCACAGCTGGAAAAGACAGAGGAGCAGCTGAAAGCCATGAAGAACCACAGTTCTGAAGCCTTTCCATGTTGACTTCCTGTTCTGTCCTGATGCAGCTCTGGCCACCTTCATTATTTTAAAGTATGAGAACATGATTACGATACACATGTTCAGGAAGTACAACTGACTTATTGCAGACCTAAGATGACTCTGCCAGGTGTGGAGCATGAACTTCTCCACAGAGCACACACCGCTCTGGGTGTAGTAGCTGTGGCTCGCAAAAGCAAAGAAGATGGAGAGAAAAACCACACAGGGCAGAGCGCTGATGCCATGAATGATGATGATGCAGTGCAGAGCGTTGCGTGTGGAGCAAAGCTCTCCATGTCGTAGTGGCATGCAAATGGCCACGAAGCGCTCCAGCGTCATCGCTGTCAGAGTCACCGGAGTGACAAAAGTGTATAAAGACACAGCCACATACACGGCAAGACACAATGATATATGTATGCTGAAATTAAAGTAAGCTAAAATGAGCATAACGTCACTGAAGATTAAAATCACACAATCAGACATGAGAGTCAGTGCAAAGAAGATGTAGCGCATGGATGTGTAGAAGAAATCCTTCATGAAAAAGACTGTGATCAGCAAAAAGTTGACGCAAAGGAAAAACGATATGAAAACCTGAACTAAAATCATCCTGCCATCGTTTACACGCACTGAAGAGTCATTGGCTGCCATTTACTGTTGTTATTTAGCTCCAACAAAATATTTCAAGAGCTCAATAAATGTCAGTTTGAATCAACAGGTTAAAACTGATTATAAAAACATGCACATCATTTTAGTTTCTCATGTGTAAATACAATTAATCCAAAGAGACTCAGTTTACCAAACCGTTCCTGAAAAGTGGTTCACAGTCAGTGTTTCCTGCTGAGCTCTGTGCAGCACAGTGAGCAACAACTGTGTGTGAAGACTTTATAACAGTAACTGCAACACATCACAAGTTTATTCACCAGTGTTGTCATCAACGACAAACCTCACAGGTGATGGTAACTATAACTATAGTTGTATGTGCATTCAAAAGTTTAGAGAAGGTTAACTTACATTCACCTGTAAAGGTTATAGCACATTTTAGGTGCATTCTGAAATTGAATCCAAAAGCCAACATCCCTAACTGTTTGCGAGTAGTGTATATTAATCAATTAATCAATCAATTTTATTTTGTTTACAATAAAATGATGCTCAATTTATTCACATCAAAGGTGAGTTCACATCTTCACCATGGACTGACTTGCTAAGACATAAACATTGCAAGTGTCATTTCTAAAAGATAAGTGTTATGTTATGCCAAGAATATGCCCATAATGATAATTTCAACTCTGAAAGGAGGCAGCACCTTGTGTAATTTAAAACCCCTGTGCTAAAACTATATATAATATATATAATCTTCCCCTGTTGTCTTTTGTCTCTGAATAGTCCTATTTTGGAAAGAATGGACCTGCAGGAAAATGTTATTCCCTTGCAGGCCAAAAAAAGGGATAACTTTAAAAGGGATAACTTTAAGCTGTGTTGACCTAACCGTGTTGTGAGGGTCTGTTGGTAACATCTGGCGGAGTTCCCTGTCAGAGAGAGTTTCAACTCCTACCTACGGCAGAACTTCGACCAAATCCCAAGGGAGACGGGACGAGACATTGAGTCCGAATGGGCCATGTTTCGTGTCTCCATTGTTGAAGCGGCTGACTGGAGCTGTGGCCGTAAGGTGGTTGGTGCCTGTCGTGGCAGCAACCCCACAAACCCGTTGATGGGTACTGGCAGGCCAAGCGCGAGGCAGCTTCAGCGGTCACTAAGGAAAAAACTCGGACATGGGAGGAGTTTGGTGAGGCCATGGAGAACGGCTTCGAGGAGATTCTGGTCAGTGATCCGGCGACTCAGGAGGGGTAAGCCATGCACCATCAACACTGTATACAGTGGGGATGGGGTGCTGCTGACCTCGACTCGGGACATTGTGGGTCGGTGGCGGGAATACTTGGAAGATCTCCTCAATTGCACTGACACGCCTTCCAACGAGGAAGCAGAGCCTGGGGAATCAGGGGTGGGCTGTCCTATCTCTGGGGCTGAGGTTGCCGAGGTGGTTAAAATTTCCTCTGTGGCAGGGCCCTGGCGGGAGGATGAGAAGAGGACAACTATCCGTGTCGCAGTGGCATGCAAATGGCCACGAAGCGTTCCAGTCTCCATCGCTGTCAGAGTCATCGGAGTGACCAAATCGTAAAAAGACACAGTCAAATACACAGCAAGACACAATGACAAAGGTATGGGGAATTCAAAGTATGTTAAAATGAGCAGAACATCACTCAGGCAAGAACGTTAGCATGATTTTAGCAACATTTTCAGTACACCTTAAAAAAATTGGCTGAACACATTTTGTAAAATTTAAACAATAACTCCATAAAGACGTCACATGCGTCTGCAATTTGGAACAGAATAGTAAAAAACAAAAATGTGAGAAAATACAAATGAGTGTGCAGCATAGCAATTTTCTCTGATTATTTACGTCAGTATAGTGTGGTCTGTGACGTGGCCAACAACTGATACTTGGACTGACTTCTCTCCAAGCATTCTTGTCCGCTCACCGGTGACTGTTGTGATGCGAAGCTTGGTGGGCTCTAAAACCCTGCAACTCTGGGCCACTGGTTCCAGGTAGGATACCAGGTCTAATCAAAGAAATGGTGGGCCCTGTGTCAATTAGGGCTCTACACCAGGTGCCATCGATGTTGCACTTCACAAACAGCCCATGAGCGTGGCCCAGGCGCCCAAGTCGTGGTTGTGACATGGTTGGGGGAAAAGGTGCCGTGGTGGGTGACAGTTCCCCAGTTGTGCCACCCCACTCTAGTTTAATGGTGGTTGGGGCCCTGAGTCGCTCGGTGACGGTGCTATGTGCCTTGGTTCTCCACACCTGTAACACCCCTCCAAGCATTTCCGGTTGGCCATCCTGCCTCTGGCTGTGGTGAAAATACTGTCATAATCCACACTCACTCACTCATCTCTGCAAGTTCCTGTGTTTTTCCCTGCTGCTCCGGGTCTTTGCTCTATCTCTGCAGGGGGCGTGGCTGACCTACTTCTCCTGATGACGCTGTTGATCACCGCACCTGCACATCTCCACCCAGCTGCTCCTGATGTCCAATCAGGAGCGCTACTTAAGCGGGAACCAGTGGTGACTCCAACGTCAGAATGTAGTTTCGCTACCGCCGGTAAAGATCGTTTTCTACTTGCCTCTAGAAACTTTTGACTTCCAAGGAACTCACCTCGTTTCCTCTCCAGGTCACCACGTCTCCTGCCTGCGGCAAAGACACGGAAGCTCCACGATCGCCACACTCCTGGGTTCGTCTCCGACTTCCGCCTTCTGCCTGCTTCCCTCCTTGTCGCCACCTCGTCATTCTCCACCTGTGATTCTTCACGGATCCTCCTGCTTCCAGCGACTCCTAGCTGCTCGTCTTCACGCCGCCGCTTCCTCGTTCATCCGGTGGCAGACGTCTCGATTACTCACCTCCTTGACAACCAGAGTGAGTCCGTTCCTTTTGAGAACGCTTCGACGAACTTTAAACTGCCACAGAGGAACGGCGTTTACTTCTTCATCCTGCTGCAGACTGATGCACATACACACATACACATACCTACCTGTTGTTGTATATACTTACCCTCTCGCTTTAATAAAGTCCTTTAAACTGTTCCTCGTGGCTCTGTCTGCACTCGGGTCCTCCATTTCCTAGTCATCGGTTTCTCCATAAAGAGAAACCGTAACAAATACACCGGTGACTTGACAGGTTGTTTGCTCCTCATCACTCTTCTCCACAACTATACGGGAAACTGACTGCGCATGCGAAAACAGTCACATACACGCCGATGAGACATAAAGGCAGAGGTCTGTGCCTTTGCTCTGTAATATGACGCAATGGCGAATGGCTTGTGCAGCCGTTGCCTGGCTAGAAAACAGCGCAGTTGAGTCGCTTTTATTAGACTATGAAAGTCACCAAATGTGGTCACTTTAAAACCTGTATTAAAGTAATCTGGAATTAAAAAATACAAAATTAAAAAAAGTAATCAAACCTTACGTGAACTCAACCTCAAATTGTCCATGACAGCCTAGGGTAGGCAGTGCCTGCCGAGCCTACCCTGACTGCACGTCACTGTCATTAGTGCCCATGTGCCGTTTTTCGCTGTGACCATGACTGTCATTTAATGTAGAAAAGACAGTTTTACGCTTGCGAGCCGCAGCGGGGAAAGGAAATGAAGACGAGGAATGGAGGTGAACTATGGGGAAATGTAAATTTAATGAAAGGTGGCTTGAAGATGACAAATACAATGGCTGGCTTGAAACAATGCATCGGCGTGTATGAGGCACAATGTCAATTTTGTCGCAAAAACTTCAAGCTCAGGGGCTGAGCTGCAAAGTGTTGGACTCTCATATGAACTCGATAGAAGTCGATAGAGTTGTTCCCTGCTACCAGTCATTGTACCAAGTAAATGACACTTCTTTTGCCCCAGGAATGGTCATGATTCCTCCTTTTTGGGGTTTAAATGTCATTAGTATTGGTTATAAAAATGTGCAGATACCCTGCCATCATAAATATGCTTTTGTTGTGAAGTATACATGATTCCAGATCAAAACAAGAACATTCACTTTGGAATTCTGTGAAATATCATCACGAATATCTTAACTGCGATATCATCAGGAAATGTTGCGTGATAGTAATAATTTTGAGCTCATATTGCAAAACCCACTATTAACGTGTTTTTTCCCCAACTTTTTCAGTCTAGACCGGGCCCCGCTTGAGTCTAGATGCTCATTGACCCCAAGGACATTTGAGTTTGACACGCCTGCTATATCAATAAACAAGTGGAACAAATTTGGGGGATGGTTGTTCATTAGTAAAAAAAACTGAATTAATACATTTGTATTTGGCTTTATCAACAAGGAGGCGATCATTAAATATGAATCAAAGAAACGGTCCTGCACATGGGGTTGAAATATGAACAAATATTGTTCATAAATCTGCAAGGATTGTTTTCATTGATTTAAAGAAAGTGAAATTTGGGCATTTATGTTGTTTTAACAGCATAATTTGCAAAAATGATATGCTTCTATGAAGGCAAGACAATTCAAATGTATTTGTAACTCAGAAGTTTTAAAGAAATTTTATAAATTATTTATAAATAAATTTTCTGTAGTTTTCACTGGTCAGTCACAATTCATTTGACAACTGTTTCTTATACAAACCACAAAGAACAAAGCTTCTCAGAGCAACAGAAAACTTTTCATCCCTGAGGCCGTAAATGAGAGGACTCAAACACCTCGGAGAAAGAACGAACATGATGTAATTAAAGTACCTGACATTGTTGTAGACAATCGGGTTAATCTGAAGCACAGCAGCTTCAATGAAAATACACCACAGCTGGAAAAGACAGAGGAACAGCTGAAAGCCATGAAGAACCACAGTTCTGAGGCCTTTCCATGATGACTTCCTGTTCTGTCCTGATGCAGCTCTGGCCACCTTCATTATTTTAAAGTATGAGAACATGATTACAATAAACATGATCAGGAAGTAAAACTGACTTATTGCAGACCTAAGATGACTCTGCCAGGCGTGGAAGATGAACTTCTCTCCAGAGCACATTTCGCTTTTGGTGTAAAAGCTGTGGCTCGCAGAAGCAAAGACGATGGAGACAGAAACCATCCAGGGCAGAGCGCTGACACCATGAATGATGATGATGCAGTGCAGAGCGCTGCGTGTGGAGCAAAGCTCTCCGTGTCGTAGTGGCATGCAAATGGCCACAAAGCACTCCAGCGTCATCGCTGTCAGAGTCACCGGAGTGACAAAAATGTATAAAGATGAAGTTACATACACAATAAGGCACAATGACATATGTATGCTGACGTGAAAATATGATAATATGAGCAGAAAATCACTCAGGATTAAAATCACACAATCAGACATGAGAGTCAGTGCAAAGAAGATGTAGCGCATGGATGTGTAGAAGAAATCCTTCATGAAAAAGACTGTGATCAGAGAAAAGTTGATGCAAAGGAAAAGTGATATGAGAACCTGAACTATAACGACCCTGTCATTGATCATGCGCACTGAAGAGTCATTGGCTGCCATTTAGTGTTGTTTTCAGTTAAATCCAAATGTGCATTTTTAAAGAAACACAGATACAAGTCATTTAGCACCAAGAAAAGATCAAAAATAATTCAAGAGCTCAATAAATGTCATTTTGAATCAACAGGTCAGAACTGATTATAAAAACATGCACATCATTTAAGTTTCTCATGTGTAAATACAATTAATCCAAAGAGACTCCGTTCCTGAAAAGTGGTTCACAGTCAGTGTTTCCTGCTGAGCTCTGTGCAGCACAGTGAGCAACAACTGTGTGTGAAGACTTTATAACAGTAACTGCAACACATCACATCATGTTTATTCACCAGTGTTGTCATCAACGACAAAACTCACAGGTGATGGTTACTACAGTTACTGTGTTTGTGAGTTAGAGAAACTTTTATTTTTTCCCATTACTGTTTACATCATACATTTGGATGACGAAACATTTTAAGGTTACTTTCAACAGCAGAGATTATATTTTGAACAATACAATAACAGCCCAACAGAACAGAAGTCTCTCCCTGCACCAACCTCCTCATGTAGCCAACATTCTCTTTATTCTTTCAAGTCAAAACTGTCGAACCACATAATGCTAAATTGTGAACGCATTTTACAACTCTTCTACACGTCAGCTTGTTTGTGAATCCATTCGTATCCGAGCCCTCACAGGACACTACAGTATTTTCTTTGGAAATACCTGGTATAAAAAGTTTGAAAACCAATAAACAAAACAACTGATAAATCAGTTTTGTTGTTCGGAGACAGGCTCGCGTGAGCATTTTACCGGATCCCCACAGATCCAAAGAGTGAGCGGTGGTGAATCGCTGCTCGGAAATGAGCTCACAGCGAACAGAAGAAGCCTGAGTGATGGGAACAAACACAAGTAACAGATTTCATGGTCAACTCTTGGCAAATCATGGACTGGATTAACCAAGAGCTTGTCTACACAGCAACATTAACACAGCAGTTATTTACATTACATTGCTTGTTGCTAATGCTCACATATTGCTACGGTATGCGAACGCAACACTTAAGATGTCTCCAAATTAAGGCACTGGACTCTACAGAGTGTGGATTCGTCGGCTGGATGTCGTCTAAATGCATCACAGTACAGCGACGTAGGCTGTCCCAATTCAAACGGTCTATGTCGACTCCTTCGTATGTGGCCGATGTTAGCTTGGTTGGGAAGGATAGGTCTGGTTGGTGGTATGAAAGAAACATGAATATGCATGTGAAAAGTTCATGCTACAGTGATATTCTACCATGTAAAGTAGGGCGTTTAAGTAGAAGAATGCAACTGTTATTTATTTTATCTCAAGCGAGTGCTAACAACAGTGGTGGCAATACCACAACAAAACATCTCAATATCTCAATAACTTGATCGATATTAAAGTGTAATCTTGGTCTGAGGATGGGGGCAGAGCTCGCCCCCAGCAGGCTGTTGAAGGTACTCCACACTCAGCCGGTAATGAGGAATATCCAGCCCCCTGCATTCCCTGTGAAGGCCCCAGACGGAATGCAATGAATGGGGAGGCTCCGCCAGAGCCATATTTCATTCAGAAAATCAGGCTTGGAGGACTACTGGACATGTTTGGGGACGTCTCGCTGCTCAAGATAAGGACTGCACGCACACCAGCCTGGTGCAGCACCACATTGGCACAGGCGACGCACGTCCCATCCGTCTCTGCACTTGTCGACTGTCCCTGGCCAAGCGAGCGGAGGCAGAGGAGAAACTCAAAGAGATGGCAGAGGCTGGAGTCATTGAGCCATCCACTACCCCCTGGGTGGCTCTGGTGATTTTGGTTAAAAAGAAAGATGGCGCCTGACGGTTCTGTGTAGATTGCCGCCGCCTCAACAAAGTCACTCTGAAAGACTCCTACCCACTGCCTGGGTTGGATGATGCCCTCGACTGGGTTGCAGTGTCCAGTTGGTTCAGCACACTTCGGAGTGGTTATTGGTAAGTGGAGTTGGCACCGGATACACACCCTAAGACCGCCTTCTCTATTGGCCAAGGGCTATGGCAGTTCAAGGTGATGCCCTTTGGCCTTTGCAACGCTCCGGCTACCTTTGAGCGCCTGATGGAGAGGGTCTTGGTGAACATTCCCCGGCAGCAATGTGTGGTCTACCTGGACGATCTCCTCATCCATGCAACCAACTTTGAGGCTGAGCTTGCCAACCTTGAGGTGGTTTTTGGCGCAATTTTGTCGAGCCGGATTATGTGTTACGCTTTCCCTTTAAAGGGAAAGCCGAGATCTTAAGTGTGGACCCGATCGCAGAGCAGGACAAAGTCATCTATATATATAGAAAGATATTTATTATAAGAATAATAAATGTACGTTGACAACAATAGCTGGTAGTGGTATGAGTAATAGATATATATGTATATATAACAATAACAATATAAGTATATAACAATATAGATATATGTATGGGTATATATAGATATATAAACAAATAACACACACGCGCTATGTAAGCTAACGTGACAACGGGGACAGAGACAGAAACAGAGTGAATGTCCAGCGACCGCAAGGTCAGCGTCCTCAACGGCTCTTCGTGGCGACACAGTTCGTAACTGTTCCTCCAGGGAACGGACTCACTCGTGATGACGAAGAGTGGAGTCGGGAAGCTCACGAAGATCGTAGAGGAGCGGTGAAGCGACGCTGGAGTGGAGATGACGACGGGAGTGGAGAGGAACAGGAGGAAGCGATTCAGGGGTAGAATGGAATCCGCGGGAGACTCCGTGATCCTCTCTCGGCAGGAGACGTGGTGACCTGAACAAGGACGTGAGGTAAGTACAAACGAAGTCAGGATTTCTAGCAGCTAGTACGTGAGACGTTTACCAAGCGAGCGAAAACATGGATCTGACACCAGAAAGACGCGAAGCCCCGCCTTATAAGCCCGCGTGATCGCTGATCAGGAGCAGCTGGGCTGGAGCTGCGCAGGTGGAAGTCATTCTGGTGTCATCAAGGAACTAGGTCAGCCACGCCCCCTGCAGGGTGGAGAGAGAGAGAGGAGAAACACGGAGCAGCATACAGAACAACAACAACAAAGTCTGTGGTGTGAATGTAGATCGTGACATTATGCCTTCATCCCAAGAAGTGTCACCTGTTCCAACGGGGAGACATTCTTCCTGGGACATGTGGTCAGTGCTGCAGGGGTGTCCATCGATCTGGCCAAGGTTGCAGCAGTGAGCAATTGGCCCCTACCACGCAATACCGGGGAGCTACGGAGTTTCCTGGGCCTTGCTTCATATTACCAACGTTTTGTGAAGGACTTTGCCACTATTGCCAGCCCCTTGCACTGGTTGCCATAGAAAGGACAAGTGTTTTGCTGGAGTGAGGATTGTGCCCATGCTTTCGCACAACTCCGGTTAGCACTCACCAAGGCACCGGTGTTGGCCTATCCGGTTCTCCAAATACCTTTTATAGTGGACACCGATGCCAGTAATGTGGGAGTTGGTGCCGTGTTATCCCAGGAAGGGGAGCATGGGGAGCAGGTGGTCGCCTGCTTCAGTCGCTCTCTCAGCTGACCAGAAAGGAATTACTATGTCACCCGTCGAGAGCTGCTGGCTGTGATCCTGGACCTCCGCCACTTCCATCCATATCTCTATGGGAAAAATGTCCTCTTGCGCACCGTGTCATGCATCACTTGCCTGGCTCCTCACTTTCAAAGAGCCTGAAGGACAACTTGCAAGATGGCTATAGATACTTCAGGATTATGACTTTCGACTTTATGATTCACCACCGGGCCGGGCGACTGCACACAAATGCTGATGCATTATCTAGACTCCCATGTGTGGAAGAAGACTGTCGGCAGTACCAGCTTGCGGAGGAGCGGGGTGCAGTTACTCCTTGGGTGCTGCTCTGCGAAGTCCCTCAGCAGCTGGTGGCGGGCTTCCTTTGGATGGTGGCATTGGAAGTGTTCTCACTCCATCAGGCCCCATGGACCTGGACCGTGACCGGCGACATGGAGATGCATGTCGCAGTGGCATGCAAATGGCCAGGACACTACAGTATTTTCTTTGGAAATACCTGGTATAAAAAGTTTGAAAACCAATATACAAAACAACTGATAAATCAGTTTTGTTGTTTGGAGACAGGCTCGCGTGAGCATTTTACCAGATCCCCACAGATCCAAAGAGTGAGCGGTGGTGAATCGCTGCTCTGAAATGAGCTCACACCGAGCAGAAGAAGCCTGAGTGATGGGAACAAACACAAGTAACAGATTTCATGGTCAACTCTTAGTAAATCATTGACTGGATTTATCAAGAGCTCGTCTGCACAGCAACATTAACACAGCAGTTATTTACATTACACTGCTTGTTGCTCATGCTAACATAATTATTGCTATGGTATGCGAACGCAACACCGTCTCCCAATTAAGGCACTGGACCCTACAAGGTGTGGATTCGTCGGCTGGATGTCGTCTAAATGCATCACAGTACAGCGACGTAGGCTGTCCCAATTCAAACGGTCTACATCGACTCCTTCGTATGCGGCCGAGGTTAGCTTTGTTGGGAAGGACAGGTCTAAAAGATAAGCATAATGTAATGCCTAGAATATCCCTATAATTATAATTTCAACTCTGAACGGAAACAGCACCATGCATAATTTTGTCTTTTGTTGTCTTTTGTCTCTGAAAAGTCCTATTTTGGAAAGAATGGACCTGCAGGAAAATGTTATTTCCTTGCAGACCAAAAAAAAGGGATAACCTATATATATAAACTATATATATAAAGTATGAAGTATGTATATATTACTTTGATAAGTCTGTTCACAGTGTTTTACATTATATTTGTTTTATCATGAGCATTAATAATATACTTTTTAAACATTTCATTCATTGTTGTTTTTGTTGACTTTAATGATTGAATCATCTGTTTCAGGATTGCAAGTGTCACTGCTGCCAGTCCTTATCGCCTTCATCCCTGAGGACAGACCTGTGTCAAGTTCAGCAGTGTGTGAAGAGGAGGATGAAGAAAGACCTCAGAGGAGGCAACAGAAAAGGAAGAGGGATGGGGAGGGTGAAGTGATCGACCTCCTCAGGGAAGACATGAGGCAACAGAGAGAGGCGGAGGAGAAATGGATGGAGAGATGAAAGATGTGTCCATAAAAAATATAATATAATAATAAAAATAATAATGATAATATTTTTTGATAAGAAATACACTGTTAAATAGTAGTATGTTGTATTTTAATATTTTAACATTAAAAGCTTTATATGTGTAGATATACAGTATATTCATGTGAGAGGTCAGGTGTCAGTTCATGTATTAATACACACATGTACATCCAAAACCTGGCTTATAACAGCATTTATTTTCAAAACAGGCATAACTTCAGAAGTTGGTCTTAATGTTTGTACATTCACAATATTTTCACAACAGTGATGCATAAAAAGTGATCACAAACAATTAAAAATGAAGCTGCAATATGTACAAATATTGTTCTTAAATCTGCAAGGATTATGTTTACATTGATTTAAATAAAGTGTCAGTGTCATTGGACACATATATTTGAGCATTTATGTTGTTCTTGCCATAATGACTTGATATTTAGCTGTTTCTATGAAAGCAAGACAATTCAAATGTATGTGTACAGCACATCATTCATTCACAGCAGGAACTCAGTGTGTTTAACAGAAATAAAAAGAGGCAGATGTGTTATATTCTGTAGTTTTCACTGGTCAGTCACAATTAATTTGACAAGTGTTTCTCATACAAACCACAAAGAACAAAGCTTCTCAGAGCAACAAAAAACTTTTCATCCCTGAGGCCGTAAATGAGAGGACTCAAACACCTCGCAGCGAGAATGAACACGATGTAATTAAAGTACATGAGCTTAACATAGACCACCGGGTTAATCTTAAGCACAGCAGCTTCAATGAAAGAACTCCACAGCTGGAAAAGACAGAGGAACAGCTGAAAGCCATGAAGAACCACAGTTCTGACGCCTTTCCATGATGACTTCCTGTTCTGTCCTGATGCAGCTCTGGCCACCTTCATTATTTTAAAGTACGAGAACACGACCATGATACACATGTTCAGGAAGTAAAACTGACTTATTGCAGACCTAAGATGAACCTGCCAGGCTAAGGTGATCCACATCTCCAGACTACATAAGAGCCTCTGCGTGTAGTAGCTGTGGCTCGCATTTGCAAAGATGCTGGAGAGAAGAATCACATCGGGCAGAGCGCTGATGCCATGAATGATGATGATGCAGTGCAGAGCGTTGCGTGTGGAGCACAGCTCTCCATGTCGCAGTGGCATGCAAATGGCCACGAAGCATTCCAATGTCATCGCTGTCAGAGTCACTGGAGTGACTATAGCGTAAAAAGAACCAGCCCAATGCAGGGCAAGGCACACTGACACCGGAACGGGGAATTGAAAGTACATCAAAATGAGCATAACATCACTAACGATTACGATCATACAATCAGACATGAGAGTCAGTGCAAAGAAGATGTAGCGCATGGATGTGTAGAAGAAATCCTTCATGAAAAAGACTGTGATCAGAGAAAAGTTGATGCAAAGTAAAAGTGATATGAAAAATTGAACTGCAATTAAGTCATTGTTTGCATACAGTGTAGTGTTATTGGCTGACATTTTCTGTAGTTTTCAGTTAAAGCCAAATGTGCATTTTTAAAGTAACACAGATACGAGTCATTTAGCTCCAACAAAAGATAAAAAATAATTCAAGAATTCAATAAAGGTCATTTTGAATCAACAGGTTAAAACTGATTATAAAAACATGCACATCATTTTAGTTTCTCATGTGTAAATACAATTAATCTGGAGACTCAGTTTACCAAACCGTTCTCAGTTTACCAAAACCGTTCCTGAAAAGTGGTTCACAGTCAGTGTTTCCTGCTGAGCTCTGTGCAGCACAGTGAGCAACAACTGTGTGTGAAGACTTTATAACAGTAACTGCAACACATCACAAGTTTATTCACCAGTGTTGTCATCAACGACAAACCTCACAGGTGATGGTTACTACAGTTACTGTGTTTGTGAGTAAGAGAAACATTTTTTTCCCATTACTGTTTACATCATACATTTGGATTATGAAACATTTTATAGATTATATTTTGAACAATACAATAACAGCCCAACAGGACAGAAGTCTCTCCCTGCACCAACCTCCTCATGTAGCCAACATTCTCTTTATTATTTCAAGTAAATACTGTCGAACCACATAATGCTAAATTGTGAACGCATTTTACAACTCTTCTACACGTCAGCTTGTTTGTGAATCCATTCTTATCCGAGCCCTCACACGACGCTACAATATTTTCTTTGGAAATACCTGGTATAAAAAGTTTGAAAACCAATATACAAAACAACTGATGAATCAGTTTTGTTGTTCGGAGACAGGCTCGCGTGAGCATTTTACCGGATCCCCACAGATCCAAAGAGTGAGCGGTGGTGAATCGCTGCTCGAAAATGAGCTCACAGCGAACAGAAGAAGCCTGAGTGATGGGAACAAACACAAGTAACAGATTTCATGGTCAACTCTTGGTAAATCACTGACTGGATTTATCAAGAGCTCGTCTGCACAGCAACATTAACACAGCAGTTATTTACATTACACTGCATGTTGCTCATGCTAACATATTGCTACGCTATGCGAACACAACACCGTCTCCCAATTAATGGGCTGGACCCTACAGGGTGTGGATTCGTCGGCTGGATGTCGTCTAAATGCATCACAGTACAGCGACATAGGCTGTCCCAATTCAAACAGTCTACGTCGACTCCTTCGTATGCGGCCGACGTTAGCTTGGTTGATAGGTCTGGTTGGTGGTATGAAAGAAACATGAATATCCCTGTGAAAAGTCCATGCCACAGTGATATTCTACCATGTAAAGTAGGGCATTTAAGTAGAAGAATGCAACAGTTATTTTTTTATCTCAAGTGAGTGCTAACAACAGTGGTGGCAATACCACAACAAAACATCTCAATAACTTGATACATTTTTAAAGTGTTGTCTTGGTCTCATGACAAACTTTGAACATCGTGATGAAGACGACTGTTTGAATACAAATTGTCACTGAACCAGAGAGTTGTTGGGATTTTTGCAGTTAATCACCTTGTTGGAGAACAGCATGTTAATCAATAAGTACTGAAACATTGAACAATTGGACATGTGCATTCAAAAGTTTAGAGAAGGTTAACTCAAAGGTCCCAAATTATACCCTATTAACCCAAGTTAAACTAGGCCCTGGTGCCCTAATGAACATAGATAGATAGATAGATAGATAGATAGATAGATAGATAGATAGATAGATAGATAGATAGATAGATAGATAGATAGATAGATAGATAGATACTTTATTCATCTCACAGAGAAATTCACAATGTCTGTGTCATGCTTTAGTCAAAATATCATAAGGATGAAGCACAATAACAGTTCAATAACTCTGCCAAAACAGCCTTTTTCAGAACGCTCGGTTTTGTGCCTGATCATTTACATGTGAATGAGACCCAGGTAAACACACATCCACTGCTTCCAGGGGAGTGTCGATCTAACTTACTATCCACAGCCATACTGTCGCCACTTATCACCTATTGTCATGCACCGTCGTCACAACCCCCGCTCCATATACCCCATAATAATGTCCGTTTACCCGTTTGTTTGTTTTATTTGCACAGAAAAAAAAATACATAATATTTAATGCGATACACAATAGATAAAAACAGGTGTAGGAGGAGGGATAAAGCATTTATAGCTTATACTAGGCCCTCCTCCTCTATAGTAATCAAAAATGAATTATAATCAATAAGTAATATAGCAAAATAATACACTGCGTTTCACCGTAATGCATAGAGTGACCACGATTTTGGCTTCTCGCGATCATAAAAACATTAAAATCGAAGAAAAATGATTAATGCGCCGCGTGGCGCAGCGTGTATGTAAATTCCCATGCTAGAAAAAGACCCTGAACGCACCAGTGTTACTGCGGCTCCGACTGACGTGTGTGGATCAACAACACAAGGAGAGAACGTGGAAACACGACAGAAAGGCAGCCTTTGGTTGAGAAGAAATGTAGGACAACATCTACATCTTTCTGCAGTGCTTTCAAACGCGTGCTCCTCATATCACCGATCCACACATGTCACGCGCTAACTGCAGGCACGTAACTGGTGCGTTCAAGGTGTCCCTCCAGCATAGGAATTTACACACACGATCAACAACAAAGGGCTTGTGAAGCTTGTGAACTTTTTTTCATAAATAAAATATATCCACTGGACACACAAGTCCTCTGAGGCTAGAAGTTTGTGTAAAACACTGTGCTCCACTGTGCAACCACTCTTCCTACCTCGCCTGCACTCTCGTATTTCACAGGGACAAGGGGGAGCTACGGTGGAGCTGTGAAGTACTCTGTGAAGTACTCTGTGAAGTACTCTGCCTGGCAGGGTGCCAACATTCACGGTGAAATGTCCGCACTGTCGTCACTTGGTCGGGAAGTGTAAACATCACATGTTTTATAGCCTATACTTACACAAAGTGAAACCACTAAAACTTGACTGAGTCTTGTTTTTTCACATTTTGGGGACTGGTATGGCCCACTGAGTCCCAAATATAAGTACTAAAAGATTAAAAAGTTGATTTTGCACAATAGGGGACCTTTAAAGGTGAAGTAAGTAGTTTATAGTGCCATCTAGAGGAAAGGCTGAAATTTACAACAAAGAACTGCTCCTCTGCTCACCCCCTCCCTTCCCTGAGCGCTACGGTGTCCTCAGCCGGTCAAATGTCGTCCTCGTCGTCTTTCTCCGTGTCAGCAGATGAGGTTCGTGAGGCGAGGGAGAGGGCGGAGCTACCGCGGCCGTAGCAGACGAAGCGTAGAGAGTGGAGGCGGGACTTCAGCTACAAGTAAAGAGACGCTTGATTTGTTCTCTCGCGTTTGTCCTTACAGGCTCCAGTAGAAACATGGCGTTGTGGCAACGCAGTAGCGGCCCGCGACCATGTTATTTTACATTACTTTTTGAAACACTACAAAAATGAAACAAAGAATATTATACAGCGACTAGACAATGCAGGAGCACATAATATGTATGAAAAAGTGGATTTTGGGTTATATAAACCCATAAATACTACACAGTGTCCCTTTAAATTCACCTGTAAAAGTTATTATACATTTTAGATGCATTCTGAAATTTAATCCAAAAGCCAAACATCTATAACTTTTGGTGAGTTGTGTATGTTAATCATTTTATTTGGTTGTAATAAAATGATGCTCAATGTATCCCCATCAGAGGTGAGCTCACCTCTTCACCAGGGCCAAAAAACATTCCTAAACGATAAGCATAATGTAATGCCTAGAATATGCCTATAATGATAATTTCAACTCTGAACAGAAACAGCACCATGCGCAATTTTAAACCCCTTGTGAAAAATTATTGATACATCTTCCCCTGTTGTCTTTTGTCTCTGAAAAGTCCTATTTTGGAAAGAATGGACCTGCAGGAAAATGTTATTTCCTTGCAGACCAAAAAAAAGGGATAACCTATATATATAAACTATATATATACAGTATGAAGTATGTATATATTACTTTGATAAGTCTGTTCACAGTGTTTTACATTATATTTGTTTTATCATGAGCATTAATAATATACTTTTTAAACATTTCATTCATTGTTGTTTTTGTTGACTTTAATGATTGAATCCGCTGTTTCAGTATTGCAAGTGTCCAGGATCACGGGAAGGAGTGATCAGGAAGCCCACTGCTGCAACTTTGCCCTGGTATGTCCTCATGGATGAGGTGCTGGGACAGAAGCAGTCCATTGCTCCGCCTGACCTTATCGCCTTCATCCCTGAGGACAGACCTGGGTCAAGTTCAGCAGTGTGTGAAGTGGAGGATGAAGAAAGACCTCAGAGGAGGCAACAGAAAAGGAAGAGGGATGGGGAGGGTGAAGTGATCGACCTCCTCAGGGAAGACATGAGGCAACAGAGAGAGGCGGAGGAGAAGGGGGATGGAGAGATGAAAGTTGTGTCCATAAAAAATATTATATAATAATAATAATAATGAAAATATTTTTTGATAAGAAATACACTGTTAAATAGTAGTATGTTGTATTTTAATATTTTAACATTAAAAGCTATATATGTATATACTGTAGATATACTGTATATTCATGTGAGAGGTCAGGTGTCAGTTAATGTGTTAATACACACATGTACATCCAAAACCTGGCTTATAACAGCATTTATTTTCAAAACAGGCATAACTTGATGAAACTTGATAAACTTTTTTTTCATTTTTTCATTTTCACAACAGTGATGCATAAAAAGTGATCAGAAGCAATGAAAATGAGGCTGCAATATGTACAGATATTGTTCTTAAATATGCAAGGATTATGTTTACATTGGTTTAAAGAAAGTGTCAGTGTCATTGGATATTTGAGCATTTATGTTGTTCTTGCCATAATGACTTTATAATTAGCTGTTTCTATGAAAGCAAGACGATTCAAATGAATTTGTACAGCACATCATTCATTCACAGCAGGAACTCAGTGTGTTTAACAGAAATAAAAAGAGGCAGATGTGTTATATTCTGTAGTTTTCACTGGTCAGTCACAATTAATTTGACAAGTGTTTCTCATACAAACCGCAAAGAACAAAGTTTCTCAGAGCAGCAAAAAACTTTTCATCCCTGAGGCCGTAAATGAGAGGACTCAAACACCTCGCAGCGAGAATGAACACGATGTAATTAAAGTACATGAGCTTAACATAGACCACCGGGTTAATCTTAAGCACAGCAGCTTCAATGAAAGAACTCCACAGCTGGAAAAGACAGAGGAACAACTGAAAGCCATGAAGAACCACAGTTCTGAGGCCTTTCCATGATGACTTCCTGTTCTGTCCTGATGCAGCTCTGGCCACCTTCATTATTTTAAAGTACGAGAACATGATTACGATACACATGTTCAGGAAGTAAAACTGATTTATTGCAGACCTGAGATGACCCTGCCAGGCGTGGATGATGAAGCTCTCCAGCACACATAAGAACCTCTGGGTGTAGTGACTGTGGCTCGCATTCGCAAAGACGCTGGAGAGAAAAATCACATCGGGGAGAAAGCTGATGCCATGAATGATGAGGATGCAGTGCAGAGCGTTGTGTTTGGAGCACAGCTCTCCATGTCGCAGTGGCATGCAAATGGCCACGAAGCATTCCAATGTCATCGCTGTCAGAGTCACTGGAGTGACTAAAGCGTAAAAAGAACTAGACCAATGCAGGGCAATACACACTGACACCGGTACGGGGAATTGAAAGTACATTAAAAGGAGCATAACATCACTCACGATTAAGATTATACAATCAGACATGAGAGTCAGTGCAAAGAAGATGTAGCGCATGGATGTGTAGAAGAAATCCTTCATGAAAAAGACTGTGATCAGAGAAAAGTTGATGCAAAGGAAAAGTGAAATGAAAAATTGAACTGTAATTAAGTCATCGTTTGCATACAGTGTAGAGTTATTGGCTGACATTTTCTGTAGTTTTCAGTTAAAGCCAAATGTGCATTTTTAAAGAAACACAGATACAAGTCAATTATCTCCAACAAAAGATACAAAATATTCAATAATTCAATTCAATAAATGTCAATTTGAATCAACAGGTTAAAACTGATTATAAAAACATGCACATCATTTTAGTTTCTCATGTGTAAATACAATTAATCCAAAGAGACTCAGTTTACCAAAACCGTTCCTGAAAAGTGGTTCACAGTCAGTGTTTCCTGCTGAGCTCTGTGCAGCACAGTGAGCAACAACTGTGTGTGAAGACTTTATAACAGTAACTGCAACACATCACAAGTTTATTCACCAGTGTTGTCATCAACGACAAACCTCACAGGTGATGGTTACTACAGTTACTGTGTTTGTGAGTTAGAGAAACATTTTTTTAGTTCCCATTCACCGTTTACATCATACATTTGGATGACGAAACATTTTTAGGTTACTTTCAACAGCAGAGATTATATTTTGAACAATACAATAACAGCCCAACAGAACAGAAGTCTCTCCCTGCACCAACCTCCTCATGTAGCCAACATTCTCTTTATTCTTTCAAGTCAAAACTGTCGAACCACATAATGCTAAATTGTGAACGCATTTTACAACTCTTCTACACGTCAGCTTGTTTGTGAATCCATTCGTATCCGAGCCCTCACACGACGCTACAATATTTTCTTTGGAAATACCTGGTATAAAAATTTTGAAAACCAATAAACAAAACAACTGATAAATCAGTTTTGTTGTTCCAAAACAGTTGGAGACAGGCTCGCGTGAGCATTTTACCAGATCCCCACAGATCCAAAGAGTGAGCGGTGGTGAATCGCTGCTAGGAAATGAGCTCACAGCGAACAGAAGAAGCCTGAGTGATGGGAACAAACACAAGTAACAGATTTCATGGTCAACTCTTGGTAAATCATTGACTGGATTTACCAAGAGCTCGTCTGCACAGCAACATTAACACAGCAGTTATTTACATTACACTGCTTGTTGCTCATGCTAACATAATTATTGCTACGGTATGCTAACGCAACACCGTCTCCCAATTAAGGCACTGGACCCTACAGGGTGTCGGCTAGATTCGTCGGCTGGATGTCGTCTAAATGCATCACAGTACAGCGACATAGGCTGTCCCAATTCAAACGGTCTACTTCGACTCCTTCGTATGTGGCCGACGTTAGCTTGGTTGGGAAGGACAGGTCTAAAAGATAAGCATAATGTAATGCCTAGAATATGCCTATAATTATCATTTCAACTCTGAACGGAAACAGCACCATGCGTAATTTAAAACCCCTTTGGGAAACATTACTGATACATCTTCCCCTGTTGTCTTTTGTCTCTGAATAGTCCTATTTTGGAAAGATTGGACCTGCATTAAAACATTACTCCCTTGTAGGCAAAAAAAAAGGGGATAATAAAAAATATATATATACAGTTTGCATACAGTATTGTAGCGTGTTGTGTCGGAGACAGGGGACAACAACTGCGTCTCCACACCCACTGTCACAGTGAACCGGATCCTTCAACCTCCGCAGCCGCCGTCATATGAGACCAAACAGGCAATAGATGATCTCCGGAGCTGCAACGGTTTGGAAAACTCGGCTCGCCTGGCCCTTGCCAAGTGAGTGGTGGCAGAGGAGAAACTCAGAGGCTAGAGTCATTGAGCCATCCACTAGACCCTGGGAGGCTCCGGTGGTTTTGGTTAAAAAGAAAGACGGCGCCTGGTGGTTCTGTGTAGATTACCGCCGCCTCAACAAAGTCACTCGTAAAGACTCCTACCCACTGCCCCGGTTGGATGATGCCCTCGACTGGGTTGCAGGGTCCAGTTGGTTCAGCACCCTTGACCTTCAGAGTGATTATTGGCAAGTGGAGTTGGCACTGGATGCACACCCTAAGACCGTCTTCTCTATTGACCAAGGGCTATGGCAGTTCAAGGTGATTCCCTTTGGCTTTTGCAATGCTCTGGCTACCTTTGAGTGCATAATGGAGAGGGTCTTGGCGGACATTCCCCGGCAGCAATGTGTGGTCTACCTGACGATCTCCTCATCCATGCAACCAACTTTGAGGCTGAGCTTTCCAACATTGAGGCAGTTTTTGGCGCCATTAGTTGAGCCGGATTACGCCTTCATCCCAAGAAGTGTCACCTGTTTCAGCGGGAGACATTCTTCCTGGGACATTTGGTCAGTGCTGCAGGGGTGTCCACCGATACGCCCAAGGTTGCAGCAGTGAGCAATTGGCCCCTACCACACAATAACGGGAGCTACGGAGTTTCCTGGGCCTTGCTACATATTACCAATGTTTTTTGAAGGACTTTGCCACTATTGCCAGCCCCTTGCACCGGTTGACACAGAAAGGACAAGTGTTTTGCTGGAGTGAGGATTGTGCCCATGCTTTCGCACATCTCCTGTTAGCACTCACCAGTGTTGGCCTACTCAGGAAGGGGAGCATGGTGAGCAGGTGGGCTGTGTCACCCGTCGAGAGCTGCTGGCTGTGATCCTAGACCTCCGCCACTATCGACCATATATCTATGGGAAAAAGTTCCTCTTGCGCACCGATCATGCATCGATCGCCTGGCTCCTCAATTTCAAAGAGCCTGAAGGACAACTTGCAAGATGGCTTTAGATACTTCAGGATAATGACTTTCAACTTTATGATTCGCCACCGGGCCGGGCGACTGCACACAAATGCTGATGCATTATTTTGACACCTATGTGTGGAAGAAGACTGTCGGCAGTGCTAGCGTGCGGAGGAGCGGGGTGCAGTTACTCCTCGGATGGCTGCTCTGCGAAGTCCCTCAGCAGCTGGTGGCGGGCCTCCTTTGGCCTCCATCAGGCCCCATGGACCTGGACCCTGACCGGTTTCGGCATGACCAGAGGCAATACCCTACTCTCTCCCCTGTCTTGGGCTGGGTGGGGGCGGGTCAAAGGCCGAGCTGGACAGCTGTCTGCCCTTGACACAGAGACCGAAGCCCTGTACTCCCAGTGGTCTGCACTTACCGTACATGACGGATTTCTACACCGCCGCTGGAAAACCCCTGATGGCATTCGTGAAGTCTTCCAGCTGTTGGTGTCCCACGGGCTTTGCGACACTGTTCTCCAGCTGGTTCATGGTTCAGTGGGTGCAGATTATTTTGGGGTCACCAAGACTCATCGTTTACGGTCACGGTTATACTGGCCAGGATGCGGTCAAGATGTAGAAATCTTTGTGCATCAGTGTTACACCTGTACTGCCAAAAAGGGACCAACCCAGCGCTCACATGCTCCCCTACAGCAATATCAGGTGGGGGCTCCCATGGAGCGGGTGGCTGTTGACATCCTTGGTCCATTCCCTGTCACTGAACAAGGTAACTGTTACATTGTGGTTGCCATGGACTATTTTATCAAGTGGCCTGAAGCTTATGATCAGAGTGCGGCCACCACTGTTAAGTGCCTGGTGAACCAGAACATCTGGTTCATACAGAACGGCTGTACAGAACGGCTGTCCAGGAGTCCACCAAATGCACCCCTGCAGCTCTCATGTTCGGACGAGAGCTACACACCCCTGTGGATCTGGTGTTCGGACTACCTTCGGAACCAGAGGTGGCAGGTGCGCCCAGCCTGTACTACTATTATCATCTCCGGGAACGGCTGCGAAGTGTGCACAAGATGACCAGGCCGGCACTTACGGATGCTGGATGCCGACAGAAACACACATATGACTCTCACTCCAAGGGCCAGGTGTGGGTCTACAGTCCGGAGAGGAAGAGGGGCCTCTCACACAAACTAATGAGCCATTGGACTGGTCCTTGTACTGTCAGATGTGGTGAACCGGGTGCGACTGATCAAGAGGAACAGGGTCGTAGTACTCCACCGTGACCGGCTGGCGCCCTACCAACCACTGGTGCCATCTGAAGAAGAGAACAACCAGATCTCACCACAGAGGCTACGGGGCGGCCCCAACGACATATTCACCCTCCCCAACATCTTCAAGACTTTGTGGTGGACACAGAGGTTGCTGGGGACACCTAACAGCTAGGTGGGAGCTGTGTAGCGTGGGGACTGGGTTTTCCCAGCATGCTTTGGGGCAGATATCAGCTGAGTCTGTGTGATGTTATAGTGGTTATTTCGCTGAGTTATCTGTGTGTGTAGTATGTGCATGTTCATGTTCTGTGGCTTGTTCTTTATTGTTATTCAAAGACAGTTATGTGGAACCATGACTCAGGTTCGTCATTGTTTTCATGACTCCCCATTCTGTGTACAATACAGCCTTCAATAAAATGTTCCTTTGAATGCAAAGTTCGATGTCCGTGTCCTTCTTGCCATCTTAAAAGAAAACCATGTCACAGTATGTAGTATGTATGTATTACTTAACTTTACATTAAGTATGTTCAGTGTTTGACATTATATTTGTTTTATCATGAGCATTAATAATATACTTTTTAAACATTTCTTTCCTTGTTGTTTTTGTTGACTTTAATTTAAAAAAAAAACTTAGGATTGAAAGTGTCACTGCTGCCTGTCCTTATCAACTTCATTGATTGATAACTCCTCTTAATTTTCCTTCAGCTTCATTTACAACTTGCAGAACGATAACTTCACACAGGTTAACGTGAGGTGACGTGGGGCCCCTTTAGGGAGGTTTCCTACAGAGATGTCATTGCAAATCAACCATTGTTGTTTAATGGGGACGGGGATGCGGATGGTCACTGATGGATTTAGGCTCTGAGTGTCGGCTGCCCGCTATCGGTTCGGGGCCCCAAGCAGTTGCCTGCCTTGCCTGTTCATAAACTGCACGTCTACCGGTAGCGCAATGAAAGTGAGAAAGTGCGTTAATGATTAATGCATTAATTCCACAATTTAATCATCCTAATTTAATTTTGACAGCCCTAATTTTTTGATAATGAATACACTGTTAAATAGTAGTAACTTGTATTTTAATATTTAAACATTAAAAGCTATATATGTATATACTATAGATATACTGTATATTCGTGTGAGAGGTCACGCTAACTCAGTGAGTAATGGTGTCAGTTTATATATTAATACACACATGTACATCAAAAACCTGGCTTACAACAGCATTTATTTCAAAACAGGCATAACTTCAGAAGTTGGTCTTAATGTTTGTACATTCACAATATTCTCCCAACAGTGATGCATGAAAAGTGATCACAAGCAATGAAAAGAGAGATCCTGCAGCTGAGGTTGAAATATGTACAAATATTGTTCTTAAATCTGCAAGGATTATGTTTTCATTGATTGAAAGAAAGTTTCAGTGTCATTGGATATTTGAGCATTTATGTTGTTCTTGCCATAATGACTTGATAATTAGCTGTTTCTATGAAGGAAAGACAATTCAAATGAATTTGTACAGCACATCATTCATTCACAGCAGTAACTCAGTGTGTTTTACAGAAATAAAAAGAGGCAGACGTGTTATATTCTATAGTTTTCACTGGTCAGTCACAATTAATATGACAATTGTTTTTTATACAAACCACAAAGAACAAAGCTTCTCAGAGCAACAAAAAACTTTTCATCCCTGAGGCCGTAAATGAGAGGACTCAAACACCTCGGAGAAAGAATGAACACAATGTAATTAAAGTACCTGACTTTAATGTAGACCATCGGGTAAATCTGAAGCACAGCGGCTTCAATGAAAATACACCACAGCTGGAAAAGACAGAGGAACAGCTGAAAGCCATGAAGAACCACAGTTCTGAGGCCTTTCCATGATGACTTCCTGTTCTGTCCTGATGCAGCTCTGGCCACCTTCATTATTTTAAAGTATGAGAACATGATTACAATAAACATGATCAGGAAGTAAAACTGACTTATTGCAGACCTAAGATGACCCTGCCAGGTGTGGAAGATGAACTTCTCTGCAAAACAAATGTCGCTTTTTGTGTAAAAGCTGTGGCTCGCAGAAGCAAAGAAGATGGAGACAGAAACCATCCAGGGCAGAGCGCTGACACCATGAATGATGAGGATGCAGTGCAGAGCGCTGCGTGTGGAGCACATCTCTACGTGTCGCAGTGGCATGCAAATGGCCACAAAGCGTTCCAGCGTCATCGCTGTCAGAGTCACCGGAGTGACAAAAGTGTATAAAGACACAGCCACATACACAATAAGGCACAATGACATATGTATGTTCAATTCAAAGTGAAAGAAAAGGAGCAGAACATCACTCAGGATTAAAATCACACAATCAGACATGAGAGTCAGTGCAAAGAAGATGTAGCGCATGGATGTGTAGAAGAAATCCTTCATGAAAAAGACTGTGATCAGCAAAAAGTTGATGCAAAGGAAAAGTGATATGAGAACCTGAACTATAATCATCTTGTCGTCTATCACACGCACTGAAGAGTCATTGGCTGCAATTTATTGTGGTTTTCAGTTAAATCCAAATGTGCATTTTTAAAGATACACAGATACGAGTCATTTAGCTCCAACAAAAGATCTAAAATAATTCAAGAGCTCAATAAATGTCATTTTGAATCAACTGGTTAAAATTGATGATAAAAACATGAGCATCATTTTAGTTTCTCCAATGCAATAAATCCAAAGACACAAGACTCAGTTTACCAAACCCTTCCTGAAAGGTTGTTCACAGTCAGTGTTTCCTGCTGAGCTCTGTGCAGCACAGTGAGCAACAACTGTGTGTGAAGACTTTATAACAGTAACTACAACACGTCGCAAGTCTATTCACCAGTGTTGTCATCAACGACAAACCTCACAGGCGATGGTAACTATAGTAACCGTCTTTTTGAGTAAATAAAAGTTTTTTTCCCCACTCACTGTTTACGTCACGTTTGAGTTTACGAAATATTTCAGGACCTCCTTATTAAGGATATTTAAAGGGGACATATGTTACATATAAACAATAGCAGCCTTTTACATTTTAAACTGCCATTAAACTAATACTAATGTGTAAATGTTACATGGTTAAAGGTAGAATAGACAGGTTTTTATTTTTATGTTAGAATATGCATAAAGCATTCTTAATATTTGCATAGATGCAGTAGATGTTTTCACCACTGCTACTTACAGGCTGGATTGAGAAACCTGGTGTTTTTGAGTAGGCCATAATTCTCCTGCCAATGTTCTTAGACTCTTGTACAGTACTTTGACAGTGAGCTGACTTTCTTCAAAAAAACAAAAAGTATCTAGGAATGACTTGACATTTCCCATCATAATAGTTGAAAGTATTTGCAAACCTCTTAAATAGTACTATGTTGTATTTTAACGTTTTAACATTAAAAACTATATATGTATAAACTGTAGATATAATGTATATTCATGTGAGAGGTCAGGTGTCAGTTTATATATTAATACACACGTGCATCCAAAACCTGGCTCATATCAGCATTTATTTTCAAAACAGGCATAACTTCACAAGATGGTCATAATGTTTGTACATTCACAATATTTTCACAACAGTGATGCATAAAAAGTGATCACAAACAATGTGTCACGATCCACACTCTCACCCACACTCACTTTCACATTCCAAGCACATTCCTGGTGTTTTCCCTGCTTCCTGGTCTTCTCTCTCTCTCTCTGCAGGAGGCGTGATTGACCTACATTCAGAATGACGCTGGTGATCTCTCCACCTGCACGGCTCCACCCCAGCTCAGTTCTCGTTCACCGTTCGATCTTTCCTAATAGATCGAAACATTACGAACTGACCATAAATGGACCCTGCAGACAGAGAAGCAGTCAGGCAAACGTGAGCAGCTCAAGGCGAAGTCATCGGTAGACATGACATCTTATTATCGGACATCGTATCATCTGTTAAAGAGCTAGCTGCTAGCCTTAATTCGCTGCTTTATCCGCTTTCACCCACTTCTCCACCGATCTACGCCATTCCTTCCTCTTCGGCTTCCGTCGTGTCTGCACGGGAACCCTACGTTCCCATACCTGAACGTTTCTTCGAGGAACTTAACAAATGCTCTAGTTTTTTGTTTCAATATTCTCTCGTGTTTGACTTGCAACCTGTTCCCGAGGTGTATCACGACTTGGGAGAGGCGTTCTCCAAGGACCGGGCCCTCTCACTGCCGCCCCATCATCCTTACGACTGCGGCATTGACCTCCTTCCCGGTGCAACCTTACCTTCTAGATGCCGCTCCAATTTGTCAGGAACTGAGAGGCAAAGTATGGAGAATTATGTGAATCAGTCCTTGGCTGCCGGACTGATTCGTCCCTCCTCCTCTCCCGTCGGTGCAGGGTTCTTCTTTGTCCAGAAGAAGGACGGCTCACTGAGACACTGCATTGACTACAGGGGCCTGAACGATATCACTGTAAAGAACTGATACGCCCTTCCCCTGTTGGACGCCGCTTTCAGTCCCCTGAGTAAGGCGCGACTGTTCTCCAAACTGGACTTACGCAACACCTACCACCTTGTCCGAATCCGAGAAGGTGATTAATGGAAGACGGCTTTCAACACTCCTATGGGGCACTTCAACGCACATATGACTCCTGCTCTAAGGGCCAGGACTTTACTCCCGGGGCGCAGGTGTCGGTCTACAGTCCGGAGAGGAAGAGGGGCCTCTCACCCAAACTAATGAGCCATTGGACTGGTCCTTGTACGGTCCTTGAGAGACTGTCAGATGTCGTGAACCGGGTGCGACTGATCAAGAGGAACAGGGTCGTAGTGCTCCACCGTGACCGGCTGGGACCCTACCAACCACTGGTGCCATCTGAAGAAGAGAACTCAGGCTCACCTCAGGTCATCAACTTGCCGGATCTCACCACAGAGGCTACGGGGCGGCCCCAACGACATCTTTACCCTCCCCAACATCTTCAAGACTTTGTGGTGGACACAGGGGTTGCTGGGGACACCTAACAGCTAGGTGGGAGCTGTGTAGCGTGGGGACTGGGTTTTCCCAGCATGCTTTGGGGCAGATATCAGCTGAGTCTGTGTGCTGTTATAGTGGTTATTTCGCCGAGTTCTCTGTGTGTGTAGTGTGTGCATGTTGACAGTTATGTGGCACCATGACTCAGGTTCGTCATTGTTTTCATGACTCCCCATTCTGTGTACAATACAGCCTTCAATAAAATGTTCCTTTGAATGCAAAGTTCAATGTCCGTGTCCTTCTTGCCATCTTAAAAGAAATCCATGTCACAGTAAGTAGTATGTATGTATTACTTAAAGGTACAATATGTAGTATTTATGGGTTTATATAACCCAAAATCCACTTTTTTATACATATTATGTGCTCCTGCATTGTCTAGTCGCTGTATAATAGTTTTTGTTTCATTTTCGTAGTGTTTCAAAAAGTCATGTTAAATAACATGACCGCGGTTGCATAGCCACTGTTAGCAGCGAGACGCCATGTCTCTACTGGAGCCTGTAAGGACAAACGCGAGAGAAAAAATCAAGCGTCTCTTTACTTGTAGCGGAAGTCCCGCCTCCTCTCTCTCCGCTTCGTCTGCTACGGCCACGGTAGCTCCGCCCTCTCCCTCACCTCACGAACCTCATCTGCTGACACGGAGAAAGACGACGAGGACGACATTTGACCAGCTGCGGATACCGTAGCGCTCAGGGAAGGGAGGGGGTGAGCAGAGCAGCAGGTCTTTGTCGTAAATTTCAGCCTCTCCTCTCGATGGCACTATAAACTACTTATTTCCCCTTTAACTTTACATTAAGTATGTTCAGTGTTTGACATTATATTTGTTTTATCATGAGCATTAATAATATACTTTTTCAACATTTCTTTCATTGTTGTTTTTGTTGACTTTAATGATTGAATCATCTGTTTCAGGATTGTAAGTGTCACTGCTGCCTGACCTTATCGCCTTCATCCCTGAGGACAGACCTGGGTCAAGTTCAGCAGTGTGTGAAGAGGAGGATGAAGAAAGACCTCAGAGGAGGCAACAGAAAAGGAAGAGGGATGGGGAGGGTGAAGTGATCGACCTCCTCAGGGAAGACATGAGGCAACAGAGAGAGGCGGAGGAGAAGGGGGATGGAGAGATGAAAGATGTGTCCATAAAAAATATAATATAATAATAAAAATAATAATGATAATATTTTTTGATAAGAAATACACTGTTAAATAGTAGTATGTTGTATTTTAATATTTTAACATTAAAAGCTTTATATGTGTAGATATACAGTATATTCATGTGAGAGGTCAGGTGTCAGTTCATGTATTAATACACACATGTACATCCAAAACCTGGCTTATAACAGCATTTATTTTCAAAACAGGCATAACTTCAGAAGTTGGTCTTAATGTTTGTACATTCACAATATTTTCACAACAGTGATGCATAAAAAGTGATCACAAACAATTAAAAATGAAGCTGCAATATGTACAAATATTGTTCTTAAATCTGCAAGGATTATGTTTACATTGATTTAAATAAAGTGTCAGTGTCATTGGACACATATATTTGAGCATTTATGTTGTTCTTGCCATAATGACTTGATATTTAGCTGTTTCTATGAAAGCAAGACAATTCAAATGTATGTGTACAGCACATCATTCATTCACAGCAGGAACTCAGTGTGTTTAACAGAAATAAAAAGAGGCAGATGTGTTATATTCTGTAGTTTTCACTGGTCAGTCACAATTAATTTGACAAGTGTTTCTCATACAAACCACAAAGAACAAAGCTTCTCAGAGCAACAAAAAACTTTTCATCCCTGAGGCCGTAAATGAGAGGACTCAAACACCTCGCAGCGAGAATGAACACGATGTAATTAAAGTACCTGAGCTTAACATAGACCACCGGGTTAATCTTAAGCACAGCAGCTTGAATGAAAGGACACCACAGCTGGAAAAGACAGAGGAACAGCTGAAAGCCATGAAGAACCACAGTTCTGAGGCCTTTCCATGATGACTTCCTGTTCTGTCCTGATGCAGCTCTGGCCACCTTCATTATTTGAAAGTACGAGAACATGATTACGATACACATGATCAGGAAGTAAAACTGACTTATTGCAGCCCTAAGATGACCCTGCCAGGCGTGTATGATGAAGCTCTCCACAACACATAAGAGCCTCTGGGTGTAGTAGCTGTGGCTCGCAGTCGCAAAGAAGCTGGAGAGAAAAATCACATCGGGCAGAGCGCTGATGCAGTGAATGATGATGATGCAGTGCAGAGCGCTGCGTGTGGAGCACATCTCTCCGTGTCGCAGTGGCATGCAAATGGCCACGAAGCATTCCAATGTCATCGCTGTCAGAGTCACTGGAGTGACTATAGCGTAAAAAGAACCACTCAAATACAAGACAAGACACGCTGACACCGGTATGGGGAATTGAAAGTACATTGAAAGGAGCAGAATATTACTCACGATTAAAATCACACAATCAGACATGAGAGTCAGTGCAAAGAAGATGTAGCGCATGGATGTGTAGAAGAAATCCTTCATGAAAAAGACTGTGATCAGCGAAAAGTTGATGCAAAGGAAAAGTAATATGATAAATTGAACTGCAATTAAGTCATTGTTTGCATACAGTGTAGTGTTATTGGCTGCCATTTTCTGTCGTTTTCAGTTAAAGCCAAATGTGCATTTTTAAAGAAACACAGCTACGAGTCATTTAGCTCCAACAAAAGATAAAAAATAATTCAAGAATTCAATAAAGGTCATTTTGAATCAACAGGTTAAAACTGATTATAAAAACATGCACATCATTTTAGTTTCTCATGTGTAAATACAATTAATCTGGAGACTCAGTTTACCAAACCGTTCTCAGTTTACCAAAACCGTTCCTGAAAAGTGGTTCACAGTCAGTGTTTCCTGCTGAGCTCTGTGCAGCACAGTGAGCAACAACTGTGTGTGAAGACTTTATAACAGTAACTGCAACACATCACAAGTTTATTCACCAGTGTTGTCATCAACGACAAACCTCACAGGTGATGGTTACTACAGTTACTGTGTTTGTGAGTAAGAGAAACATTTTTTTCCCATTACTGTTTACATCATACATTTGGATTATGAAACATTTTATAGATTATATTTTGAACAATACAATAACAGCCCAACAGGACAGAAGTCTCTCCCTGCACCAACCTCCTCATGTAGCCAACATTCTCTTTATTATTTCAAGTAAATACTGTCGAACCACATAATGCTAAATTGTGAACGCATTTTACAACTCTTCTACACGTCAGCTTGTTTGTGAATCCATTCTTATCCGAGCCCTCACAGGACGCTACAATATTTTCTTTGGAAATACCTGGTATAAAAAGTTTGAAAACCAATATACAAAACAACTGATGAATCAGTTTTGTTGTTCGGAGACAGGCTCGCGTGAGCATTTTACCGGATCCCCACAGATCCAAAGAGTGAGCGGTGGTGAATCGCTGCTCGAAAATGAGCTCACAGCGAACAGAAGAAGCCTGAGTGATGGGAACAAACACAAGTAACAGATTTCATGGTTAACTCTTGGTAAATCACTGACTGGATTTATCAAGAGCTCGTCTGCACAGCAACATTAACACAGCAGTTATTTACATTACACTGCATGTTGCTCATGCTAACATATTGCTACGCTATGCGAACACAACACCGTCTCCCAATTAATGGGCTGGACCCTACAGGGTGTGGATTCGTCTGCTGGATGTCGTCTAAATGCATCACAGTACAGCGACATAGGCTGTCCCAATTCAAACAGTCTACGTCGACTCCTTCGTATGCGGCCGACGTTAGCTTGGTTGATAGGTCTGGTTGGTGGTATGAAAGAAACATGAATATCCCTGTGAAAAGTCCATGCCACAGTGATATTCTACCATGTAAAGTAGGGCATTTAAGTAGAAGAATGCAACAGTTATTTTTTTATCTCAAGTGAGTGCTAACAACAGTGGTGGCAATACCACAACAAAACATCTCAATAACTTGATACATTTTTAAAGTGTTGTCTTGGTCTCATGACAAACTTTGAACATCGTGATGAAGACGACTGTTTGAATACAAATTGTCACTGAACCAGAGAGTTGTTGGGATTTTTGCAGTTAATCACCTTGTTGGAGAACAGCATGTTAATCAATAAGTACTGAAACATTGAACAATTGGACATGTGCATTCAAAAGTTTAGAGAAGGTTAACTCAAAGGTCCCAAATTATACCCTATTAACCCAAGTTAAACTAGGCCCTGGTGCCCTAATGAACATAGATAGATAGATAGATAGATAGATAGATAGATAGATAGATAGATAGATAGATAGATAGATAGATACTTTATTCATCTCACAGAGAAATTCACAATGTCTGTGTCATGCTTTAGTCAAAATATCATAAGGATGAAGCACAATAACAGTTCAATAACTCTGCCAAAACAGCCTTTTTCAGAACGCTCGGTTTTGTGCCTGATCATTTACATGTGAATGAGACCCAGGTAAACACACATCCACTGCTTCCAGGGGAGTGTCGATCTAACTTACTATCCACAGCCATACTGTCGCCACTTATCACCTATTGTCATGCACCGTCGTCACAACCCCCGCTCCATATACCCCATAATAATGTCCGTTTACCCGTTTGTTTGTTTTATTTGCACAGAAAAAAAAATACATAATATTTAATGCGATACACAATAGATAAAAACAGGTGTAGGAGGAGGGATAAAGCATTTATAGCTTATACTAGGCCCTCCTCCTCTATAGTAATCAAAAATGAATTATAATCAATAAGTAATATAGCAAAATAATACACTGCGTTTCACCGTAATGCATAGAGTGACCACGATTTTGGCTTCTCGCGATCATAAAAACATTAAAATCGAAGAAAAATGATTAATGCGCCGCGTGGCGCAGCGTGTATGTAAATTCCCATGCTAGAAAAAGACCCTGAACGCACCAGTGTTACTGCGGCTCCGACTGACGTGTGTGGATCAACAACACAAGGAGAGAACGTGGAAACACGACAGAAAGGCAGCCTTTGGTTGAGAAGAAATGTAGGACAACATCTACATCTTTCTGCAGTGCTTTCAAACGCGTGCTCCTCATATCACCGATCCACACATGTCACGCGCTAACTGCAGGCACGTAACTGGTGCGTTCAAGGTGTCCCTCCAGCATAGGAATTTACACACACGATCAACAACAAAGGGCTTGTGAAGCTTGTGAACTTTTTTTCATAAATAAAATATATCCACTGGACACACAAGTCCTCTGAGGCTAGAAGTTTGTGTAAAACACTGTGCTCCACTGTGCAACCACTCTTCCTACCTCGCCTGCACTCTCGTATTTCACAGGGACAAGGGGGAGCTACGGTGGAGCTGTGAAGTACTCTGTGAAGTACTCTGTGAAGTACTCTGCCTGGCAGGGTGCCAACATTCACGGTGAAATGTCCGCACTGTCGTCACTTGGTCGGGAAGTGTAAACATCACATGTTTTATAGCCTATACTTACACAAAGTGAAACCACTAAAACTTGACTGAGTCTTGTTTTTTCACATTTTGGGGACTGGTATGGCCCACTGAGTCCCAAATATAAGTACTAAATGATTAAAAAGTTGATTTTGCACAATAGGGGACCTTTAAAGGTGAAGTAAGTAGTTTATAGTGCCATCTAGAGGAAAGGCTGAAATTTACAACAAAGAACTGCTCCTCTGCTCACCCCCTCCCTTCCCTGAGCGCTACGGTGTCCTCAGCCGGTCAAATGTCGTCCTCGTCGTCTTTCTCCGTGTCAGCAGATGAGGTTCGTGAGGCGAGGGAGAGGGCGGAGCTACCGTGGCCGTAGCAGACGAAGCGGAGAGAGTGGAGGCGGGACTTCAGCTACAAGTAAAGAGACGCTTGATTTGTTCTCTCGCGTTTGTCCTTACAGGCTCCAGTAGAAACATGGCGTTGTGGCAACGCAGTAGCGGCCCGCGACCATGTTATTTTACATTACTTTTTGAAACACTACAAAAATGAAACAAAGAATATTATACAGCGACTAGACAATGCAGGAGCACATAATATGTATGAAAAAGTGGATTTTGGGTTATATAAACCCATAAATACTACACAGTGTCCCTTTAAATTCACCTGTAAAAGTTATTATACATTTTAGATGCATTCTGAAATTTAATCCAAAAGCCAAACATCTATAACTTTTGGTGAGTTGTGTATGTTAATCATTTTATTTGGTTGTAATAAAATGATGCTCAATGTATCCCCATCAGAGGTGAGCTCACCTCTTCACCAGGGCCAAAAAACATTCCTAAACGATAAGCATAATGTAATGCCTAGAATATGCCTATAATGATAATTTCAACTCTGAACAGAAACAGCACCATGCGCAATTTTAAACCCCTTGTGAAAAATTATTGATACATCTTCCCCTGTTGTCTTTTGTCTCTGAAAAGTCCTATTTTGGAAAGAATGGACCTGCAGGAAAATGTTATTTCCTTGCAGACCAAAAAAAAGGGATAACCTATATATATAAACTATATATATACAGTATGAAGTATGTATATATTACTTTGATAAGTCTGTTCACAGTGTTTTACATTATATTTGTTTTATCATGAGCATTAATAATATACTTTTTAAACATTTCATTCATTGTTGTTTTTGTTGACTTTAATGATTGAATCCGCTGTTTCAGTATTGCAAGTGTCCAGGATCACGGGAAGGAGTGATCAGGAAGCCCACTGCTGCAACTTTGCCCTGGTATGTCCTCATGGATGAGGTGCTGGGACAGAAGCAGTCCATTGCTCCGCCTGACCTTATCGCCTTCATCCCTGAGGACAGACCTGGGTCAAGTTCAGCAGTGTGTGAAGTGGAGGATGAAGAAAGACCTCAGAGGAGGCAACAGAAAAGGAAGAGGGATGGGGAGGGTGAAGTGATCGACCTCCTCAGGGAAGACATGAGGCAACAGAGAGAGGCGGAGGAGAAGGGGGATGGAGAGATGAAAGTTGTGTCCATAAAAAATATTATATAATAATAATAATAATGAAAATATTTTTTGATAAGAAATACACTGTTAAATAGTAGTATGTTGTATTTTAATATTTTAACATTAAAAGCTATATATGTATATACTGTAGATATACTGTATATTCATGTGAGAGGTCAGGTGTCAGTTAATGTGTTAATACACACATGTACATCCAAAACCTGGCTTATAACAGCATTTATTTTCAAAACAGGCATAACTTGATGAAACTTGATAAACTTTTTTTTCATTTTTTCATTTTCACAACAGTGATGCATAAAAAGTGATCAGAAGCAATGAAAATGAGGCTGCAATATGTACAGATATTGTTCTTAAATATGCAAGGATTATGTTTACATTGGTTTAAAGAAAGTGTCAGTGTCATTGGATATTTGAGCATTTATGTTGTTCTTGCCATAATGACTTTATAATTAGCTGTTTCTATGAAAGCAAGACGATTCAAATGAATTTGTACAGCACATCATTCATTCACAGCAGGAACTCAGTGTGTTTAACAGAAATAAAAAGAGGCAGATGTGTTATATTCTGTAGTTTTCACTGGTCAGTCACAATTAATTTGACAAGTGTTTCTCATACAAACCGCAAAGAACAAAGTTTCTCAGAGCAGCAAAAAACTTTTCATCCCTGAGGCCGTAAATGAGAGGACTCAAACACCTCGCAGCGAGAATGAACACGATGTAATTAAAGTACATGAGCTTAACATAGACCACCGGGTTAATCTTAAGCACAGCAGCTTCAATGAAAGAACTCCACAGCTGGAAAAGACAGAGGAACAACTGAAAGCCATGAAGAACCACAGTTCTGAGGCCTTTCCATGATGACTTCCTGTTCTGTCCTGATGCAGCTCTGGCCACCTTCATTATTTTAAAGTACGAGAACATGATTACGATACACATGTTCAGGAAGTAAAACTGATTTATTGCAGACCTGAGATGACCCTGCCAGGCGTGGATGATGAAGCTCTCCAGCACACATAAGAACCTCTGGGTGTAGTGACTGTGGCTCGCATTCGCAAAGACGCTGGAGAGAAAAATCACATCGGGGAGAAAGCTGATGCCATGAATGATGAGGATGCAGTGCAGAGCGTTGTGTTTGGAGCACAGCTCTCCATGTCGCAGTGGCATGCAAATGGCCACGAAGCATTCCAATGTCATCGCTGTCAGAGTCACTGGAGTGACTAAAGCGTAAAAAGAACTAGACCAATGCAGGGCAATACACACTGACACCGGTACGGGGAATTGAAAGTACATTAAAAGGAGCATAACATCACTCACGATTAAGATTATACAATCAGACATGAGAGTCAGTGCAAAGAAGATGTAGCGCATGGATGTGTAGAAGAAATCCTTCATGAAAAAGACTGTGATCAGCGAAAAGTTGATGCAAAGGAAAAGTGAAATGAAAAATTGAACTGTAATTAAGTCATCGTTTGCGTACAGTGTAGAGTTATTGGCTGACATTTTCTGTAGTTTTCAGTTAAAGCCAAATGTGCATTTTTAAAGAAACACAGATACAAGTCAATTATCTCCAACAAAAGATACAAAATATTCAATAATTCAATTCAATAAATGTCAATTTGAATCAACAGGTTAAAACTGATTATAAAAACATGCACATCATTTTAGTTTCTCATGTGTAAATACAATTAATCTGGAGACTCAGTTTACCAAACCGTTCTCAGTTTACCAAAACCGTTCCTGAAAAGTGGTTCACAGTCAGTGTTTCCTGCTGAGCTCTGTGCAGCACAGTGAGCAACAACTGTGTGTGAAGACTTTATAACAGTAACTGCAACACATCACAAGTTTATTCACCAGTGTTGTCATCAACGACAAACCTCACAGGTGATGGTTACTACAGTTACTGTGTTTGTGAGTTAGAGAAACATTTTTTTAGTTCCCATTCACCGTTTACATCATACATTTGGATGACGAAACATTTTTAGGTTACTTTCAACAGCAGAGATTATATTTTGAACAATACAATAACAGCCCAACAGAACAGAAGTCTCTCCCTGCACCAACCTCCTCATGTAGCCAACATTCTCTTTATTCTTTCAAGTCAAAACTGTCGAACCACATAATGCTAAATTGTGAACGCATTTTACAACTCTTCTACACGTCAGCTTGTTTGTGAATCCATTCGTATCCGAGCCCTCACACGACGCTACAATATTTTCTTTGGAAATACCTGGTATAAAAATTTTGAAAACCAATAAACAAAACAACTGATAAATCAGTTTTGTTGTTCCAAAACAGTTGGAGACAGGCTCGCGTGAGCATTTTACCAGATCCCCACAGATCCAAAGAGTGAGCGGTGGTGAATCGCTGCTAGGAAATGAGCTCACAGCGAGCAGAAGAAGCCTGAGTGATGGGAACAAACACAAGTAACAGATTTCATGGTCAACTCTTGGTAAATCATTGACTGGATTTACCAAGAGCTCGTCTGCACAGCAACATTAACACAGCAGTTATTTACATTACACTGCTTGTTGCTCATGCTAACATAATTATTGCTACGGTATGCTAACGCAACACCGTCTCCCAATTAAGGCACTGGACCCTACAGGGTGTCGGCTAGATTCGTCGGCTGGATGTCGTCTAAATGCATCACAGTACAGCGACATAGGCTGTCCCAATTCAAACGGTCTACTTCGACTCCTTCGTATGTGGCCGACGTTAGCTTGGTTGGGAAGGACAGGTCTAAAAGATAAGCATAATGTAATGCCTAGAATATGCCTATAATTATCATTTCAACTCTGAACGGAAACAGCACCATGCGTAATTTAAAACCCCTTTGGGAAACATTACTGATGCATCTTCCCCTGTTGTCTTTTGTCTCTGAATAGTCCTATTTTGGAAAGATTGGACCTGCATTAAAACATTACTCCCTTGTAGGCAAAAAAAAAGGGGATAATAAAAAATATATATATACAGTTTGCATACAGTATTGTAGCGTGTTGTGTCGGAGACAGGGGACAACAACTGCGTCTCCACACCCACTGTCACAGTGAACCGGATCCTTCAACCTCCGCAGCCGCCGTCATATGAGACCAAACAGGCAATAGATGATCTCCGGAGCTGCAACGGTTTGGAAAACTCGGCTCGCCTGGCCCTTGCCAAGTGAGTGGTGGCAGAGGAGAAACTCAGAGGCTAGAGTCATTGAGCCATCCACTAGACCCTGGGAGGCTCCGGTGGTTTTGGTTAAAAAGAAAGACGGCGCCTGGTGGTTCTGTGTAGATTACCGCCGCCTCAACAAAGTCACTCGTAAAGACTCCTACCCACTGCCCCGGTTGGATGATGCCCTCGACTGGGTTGCAGGGTCCAGTTGGTTCAGCACCCTTGACCTTCAGAGTGATTATTGGCAAGTGGAGTTGGCACTGGATGCACACCCTAAGACCGTCTTCTCTATTGACCAAGGGCTATGGCAGTTCAAGGTGATTCCCTTTGGCTTTTGCAATGCTCTGGCTACCTTTGAGTGCATAATGGAGAGGGTCTTGGCGGACATTCCCCGGCAGCAATGTGTGGTCTACCTGACGATCTCCTCATCCATGCAACCAACTTTGAGGCTGAGCTTTCCAACATTGAGGCAGTTTTTGGCGCCATTAGTTGAGCCGGATTACGCCTTCATCCCAAGAAGTGTCACCTGTTTCAGCGGGAGACATTCTTCCTGGGACATTTGGTCAGTGCTGCAGGGGTGTCCACCGATACGCCCAAGGTTGCAGCAGTGAGCAATTGGCCCCTACCACACAATAACGGGAGCTACGGAGTTTCCTGGGCCTTGCTACATATTACCAATGTTTTTTGAAGGACTTTGCCACTATTGCCAGCCCCTTGCACCGGTTGACACAGAAAGGACAAGTGTTTTGCTGGAGTGAGGATTGTGCCCATGCTTTCGCACATCTCCTGTTAGCACTCACCAGTGTTGGCCTACTCAGGAAGGGGAGCATGGTGAGCAGGTGGGCTGTGTCACCCGTCGAGAGCTGCTGGCTGTGATCCTAGACCTCCGCCACTATCGACCATATATCTATGGGAAAAAGTTCCTCTTGCGCACCGATCATGCATCGATCGCCTGGCTCCTCAATTTCAAAGAGCCTGAAGGACAACTTGCAAGATGGCTTTAGATACTTCAGGATAATGACTTTCAACTTTATGATTCGCCACCGGGCCGGGCGACTGCACACAAATGCTGATGCATTATTTTGACACCTATGTGTGGAAGAAGACTGTCGGCAGTGCTAGCGTGCGGAGGAGCGGGGTGCAGTTACTCCTCGGATGGCTGCTCTGCGAAGTCCCTCAGCAGCTGGTGGCGGGCCTCCTTTGGCCTCCATCAGGCCCCATGGACCTGGACCCTGACCGGTTTCGGCATGACCAGAGGCAATACCCTACTCTCTCCCCTGTCTTGGGCTGGGTGGGGGCGGGTCAAAGGCCGAGCTGGACAGCTGTCTGCCCTTGACACAGAGACCGAAGCCCTGTACTCCCAGTGGTCTGCACTTACCGTACATGACGGATTTCTACACCGCCGCTGGAAAACCCCTGATGGCATTCGTGAAGTCTTCCAGCTGTTGGTGTCCCACGGGCTTTGCGACACTGTTCTCCAGCTGGTTCATGGTTCAGTGGGTGCAGATTATTTTGGGGTCACCAAGACTCATCGTTTACGGTCACGGTTATACTGGCCAGGATGCGGTCAAGATGTAGAAATCTTTGTGCATCAGTGTTACACCTGTACTGCCAAAAAGGGACCAACCCAGCGCTCACATGCTCCCCTACAGCAATATCAGGTGGGGGCTCCCATGGAGCGGGTGGCTGTTGACATCCTTGGTCCATTCCCTGTCACTGAACAAGGTAACTGTTACATTGTGGTTGCCATGGACTATTTTATCAAGTGGCCTGAAGCTTATGATCAGAGTGCGGCCACCACTGTTAAGTGCCTGGTGAACCAGAACATCTGGTTCATACAGAACGGCTGTACAGAACGGCTGTCCAGGAGTCCACCAAATGCACCCCTGCAGCTCTCATGTTCGGACGAGAGCTACACACCCCTGTGGATCTGGTGTTCGGACTACCTTCGGAACCAGAGGTGGCAGGTGCGCCCAGCCTGTACTACTATTATCATCTCCGGGAACGGCTGCGAAGTGTGCACAAGATGACCAGGCCGGCACTTACGGATGCTGGATGCCGACAGAAACACACATATGACTCTCACTCCAAGGGCCAGGTGTGGGTCTACAGTCCGGAGAGGAAGAGGGGCCTCTCACACAAACTAATGAGCCATTGGACTGGTCCTTGTACTGTCAGATGTGGTGAACCGGGTGCGACTGATCAAGAGGAACAGGGTCGTAGTACTCCACCGTGACCGGCTGGCGCCCTACCAACCACTGGTGCCATCTGAAGAAGAGAACAACCAGATCTCACCACAGAGGCTACGGGGCGGCCCCAACGACATATTCACCCTCCCCAACATCTTCAAGACTTTGTGGTGGACACAGAGGTTGCTGGGGACACCTAACAGCTAGGTGGGAGCTGTGTAGCGTGGGGACTGGGTTTTCCCAGCATGCTTTGGGGCAGATATCAGCTGAGTCTGTGTGATGTTATAGTGGTTATTTCGCTGAGTTATCTGTGTGTGTAGTATGTGCATGTTCATGTTCTGTGGCTTGTTCTTTATTGTTATTCAAAGACAGTTATGTGGAACCATGACTCAGGTTCGTCATTGTTTTCATGACTCCCCATTCTGTGTACAATACAGCCTTCAATAAAATGTTCCTTTGAATGCAAAGTTCGATGTCCGTGTCCTTCTTGCCATCTTAAAAGAAAACCATGTCACAGTATGTAGTATGTATGTATTACTTAACTTTACATTAAGTATGTTCAGTGTTTGACATTATATTTGTTTTATCATGAGCATTAATAATATACTTTTTAAACATTTCTTTCCTTGTTGTTTTTGTTGACTTTAATTTAAAAAAAAAACTTAGGATTGAAAGTGTCACTGCTGCCTGTCCTTATCAACTTCATTGATTGATAACTCCTCTTAATTTTCCTTCAGCTTCATTTACAACTTGCAGAACGATAACTTCACACAGGTTAACGTGAGGTGACGTGGGGCCCCTTTAGGGAGGTTTCCTACAGAGATGTCATTGCAAATCAACCATTGTTGTTTAATGGGGACGGGGATGCGGATGGTCACTGATGGATTTAGGCTCTGAGTGTCGGCTGCCCGCTATCGGTTCGGGGCCCCAAGCAGTTGCCTGCCTTGCCTGTTCATAAACTGCACGTCTACCGGTAGCGCAATGAAAGTGAGAAAGTGCGTTAATGATTAATGCATTAATTCCACAATTTAATCATCCTAATTTAATTTTGACAGCCCTAATTTTTTGATAATGAATACACTGTTAAATAGTAGTAACTTGTATTTTAATATTTAAACATTAAAAGCTATATATGTATATACTATAGATATACTGTATATTCGTGTGAGAGGTCACGCTAACTCAGTGAGTAATGGTGTCAGTTTATATATTAATACACACATGTACATCAAAAACCTGGCTTACAACAGCATTTATTTCAAAACAGGCATAACTTCAGAAGTTGGTCTTAATGTTTGTACATTCACAATATTCTCCCAACAGTGATGCATGAAAAGTGATCACAAGCAATGAAAAGAGAGATCCTGCAGCTGAGGTTGAAATATGTACAAATATTGTTCTTAAATCTGCAAGGATTATGTTTTCATTGATTGAAAGAAAGTTTCAGTGTCATTGGATATTTGAGCATTTATGTTGTTCTTGCCATAATGACTTGATAATTAGCTGTTTCTATGAAGGAAAGACAATTCAAATGAATTTGTACAGCACATCATTCATTCACAGCAGTAACTCAGTGTGTTTTACAGAAATAAAAAGAGGCAGACGTGTTATATTCTATAGTTTTCACTGGTCAGTCACAATTAATATGACAATTGTTTTTTATACAAACCACAAAGAACAAAGCTTCTCAGAGCAACAAAAAACTTTTCATCCCTGAGGCCGTAAATGAGAGGACTCAAACACCTCGGAGAAAGAATGAACACAATGTAATTAAAGTACCTGACTTTAATGTAGACCATCGGGTAAATCTGAAGCACAGCGGCTTCAATGAAAATACACCACAGCTGGAAAAGACAGAGGAACAGCTGAAAGCCATGAAGAACCACAGTTCTGAGGCCTTTCCATGATGACTTCCTGTTCTGTCCTGATGCAGCTCTGGCCACCTTCATTATTTTAAAGTATGAGAACATGATTACAATAAACATGATCAGGAAGTAAAACTGACTTATTGCAGACCTAAGATGACCCTGCCAGGTGTGGAAGATGAACTTCTCTGCAAAACAAATGTCGCTTTTTGTGTAAAAGCTGTGGCTCGCAGAAGCAAAGAAGATGGAGACAGAAACCATCCAGGGCAGAGCGCTGACACCATGAATGATGAGGATGCAGTGCAGAGCGCTGCGTGTGGAGCACATCTCTACGTGTCGCAGTGGCATGCAAATGGCCACAAAGCGTTCCAGCGTCATCGCTGTCAGAGTCACCGGAGTGACAAAAGTGTATAAAGACACAGCCACATACACAATAAGGCACAATGACATATGTATGTTCAATTCAAAGTGAAAGAAAAGGAGCAGAACATCACTCAGGATTAAAATCACACAATCAGACATGAGAGTCAGTGCAAAGAAGATGTAGCGCATGGATGTGTAGAAGAAATCCTTCATGAAAAAGACTGTGATCAGCAAAAAGTTGATGCAAAGGAAAAGTGATATGAGAACCTGAACTATAATCATCTTGTCGTCTATCACACGCACTGAAGAGTCATTGGCTGCAATTTATTGTGGTTTTCAGTTAAATCCAAATGTGCATTTTTAAAGATACACAGATACGAGTCATTTAGCTCCAACAAAAGATCTAAAATAATTCAAGAGCTCAATAAATGTCATTTTGAATCAACTGGTTAAAATTGATGATAAAAACATGAGCATCATTTTAGTTTCTCCAATACAATAAATCCAAAGACACAAGACTCAGTTTACCAAACCCTTCCTGAAAGGTTGTTCACAGTCAGTGTTTCCTGCTGAGCTCTGTGCAGCACAGTGAGCAACAACTGTGTGTGAAGACTTTATAACAGTAACTACAACACGTCGCAAGTCTATTCACCAGTGTTGTCATCAACGACAAACCTCACAGGCGATGGTAACTATAGTAACCGTCTTTTTGAGTAAATAAAAGTTTTTTTCCCCACTCACTGTTTACGTCACGTTTGAGTTTACGAAATATTTCAGGACCTCCTTATTAAGGATATTTAAAGGGGACATATGTTACATATAAACAATAGCAGCCTTTTACATTTTAAACTGCCATTAAACTAATACTAATGTGTAAATGTTACATGGTTAAAGGTAGAATAGACAGGTTTTTATTTTTATGTTAGAATATGCATAAAGCATTCTTAATATTTGCATAGATGCAGTAGATGTTTTCACCACTGCTACTTACAGGCTGGATTGAGAAACCTGGTGTTTTTGAGTAAGCCATAATTCTCCTGCCAATGTTCTTAGACTCTTGTACAGTACTTTGACAGTGAGCTGACTTTCTTCAAAAAAACAAAAAGTATCTAGGAATGACTTGACATTTCCCATCATAATAGTTGAAAGTATTTGCAAACCTCTTAAATAGTACTATGTTGTATTTTAACGTTTTAACATTAAAAACTATATATGTATAAACTGTAGATATAATGTATATTCATGTGAGAGGTCAGGTGTCAGTTTATATATTAATACACACGTGCATCCAAAACCTGGCTCATATCAGCATTTATTTTCAAAACAGGCATAACTTCACAAGATGGTCATAATGTTTGTACATTCACAATATTTTCACAACAGTGATGCATAAAAAGTGATCACAAACAATGTGTCACGATCCACACTCTCACCCACACTCACTTTCACATTCCAAGCACATTCCTGGTGTTTTCCCTGCTTCCTGGTCTTCTCTCTCTCTCTCTGCAGGAGGCGTGATTGACCTACATTCAGAATGACGCTGGTGATCTCTCCACCTGCACGGCTCCACCCCAGCTCAGTTCTCGTTCACCGTTCGATCTTTCCTAATAGATCGAAACATTACGAACTGACCATAAATGGACCCTGCAGACAGAGAAGCAGTCAGGCAAACGTTAGCAGCTCAAGGCGAAGTCATCGGTAGACATGACATCTTATTATCGGACATCGTATCATCTGTTAAAGAGCTAGCTGCTAGCCTTAATTCGCTGCTTTATCCGCTTTCACCCACTTCTCCACCGATCTACGCCATTCCTTCCTCTTCGGCTTCCGTCGTGTCTGCACGGGAACCCTACGTTCCCATACCTGAACGTTTCTTCGAGGAACTTAACAAATGCTCTAGTTTTTTGTTTCAATATTCTCTCGTGTTTGACTTGCAACCTGTTCCCGAGGTGTATCACGACTTGGGAGAGGCGTTCTCCAAGGACCGGGCCCTCTCACTGCCGCCCCATCATCCTTACGACTGCGGCATTGACCTCCTTCCCGGTGCAACCTTACCTTCTAGATGCCGCTCCAATTTGTCAGGAACTGAGAGGCAAAGTATGGAGAATTATGTGAATCAGTCCTTGGCTGCCGGACTGATTCGTCCCTCCTCCTCTCCCGTCGGTGCAGGGTTCTTCTTTGTCCAGAAGAAGGACGGCTCACTGAGACACTGCATTGACTACAGGGGCCTGAACGATATCACTGTAAAGAACTGATACGCCCTTCCCCTGTTGGACGCCGCTTTCAGTCCCCTGAGTAAGGCGCGACTGTTCTCCAAACTGGACTTACGCAACACCTACCACCTTGTCCGAATCCGAGAAGGTGATTAATGGAAGACGGCTTTCAACACTCCTATGGGGCACTTCAACGCACATATGACTCCTGCTCTAAGGGCCAGGACTTTACTCCCGGGGCGCAGGTGTCGGTCTACAGTCCGGAGAGGAAGAGGGGCCTCTCACCCAAACTAATGAGCCATTGGACTGGTCCTTGTACGGTCCTTGAGAGACTGTCAGATGTCGTGAACCGGGTGCGACTGATCAAGAGGAACAGGGTCGTAGTGCTCCACCGTGACCGGCTGGGACCCTACCAACCACTGGTGCCATCTGAAGAAGAGAACTCAGGCTCACCTCAGGTCATCAACTTGCCGGATCTCACCACAGAGGCTACGGGGCGGCCCCAACGACATCTTTACCCTCCCCAACATCTTCAAGACTTTGTGGTGGACACAGGGGTTGCTGGGGACACCTAACAGCTAGGTGGGAGCTGTGTAGCGTGGGGACTGGGTTTTCCCAGCATGCTTTGGGGCAGATATCAGCTGAGTCTGTGTGCTGTTATAGTGGTTATTTCGCCGAGTTCTCTGTGTGTGTAGTGTGTGCATGTTGACAGTTATGTGGCACCATGACTCAGGTTCGTCATTGTTTTCATGACTCCCCATTCTGTGTACAATACAGCCTTCAATAAAATGTTCCTTTGAATGCAAAGTTCAATGTCCGTGTCCTTCTTGCCATCTTAAAAGAAATCCATGTCACAGTAAGTAGTATGTATGTATTACTTAAAGGTACAATATGTAGTATTTATGGGTTTATATAACCCAAAATCCACTTTTTTATACATATTATGTGCTCCTGCATTGTCTAGTCGCTGTATAATAGTTTTTGTTTCATTTTCGTAGTGTTTCAAAAAGTCATGTTAAATAACATGACCGCGGTTGCATAGCCACTGTTAGCAGCGAGACGCCATGTCTCTACTGGAGCCTGTAAGGACAAACGCGAGAGAAAAAATCAAGCGTCTCTTTACTTGTAGCGGAAGTCCCGCCTCCTCTCTCTCCGCTTCGTCTGCTACGGCCACGGTAGCTCCGCCCTCTCCCTCACCTCACGAACCTCATCTGCTGACACGGAGAAAGACGACGAGGACGACATTTGACCAGCTGCGGATACCGTAGCGCTCAGGGAAGGGAGGGGGTGAGCAGAGCAGCAGGTCTTTGTCGTAAATTTCAGCCTCTCCTCTCGATGGCACTATAAACTACTTATTTCCCCTTTAACTTTACATTAAGTATGTTCAGTGTTTGACATTATATTTGTTTTATCATGAGCATTAATAATATACTTTTTCAACATTTCTTTCATTGTTGTTTTTGTTGACTTTAATGATTGAATCATCTGTTTCAGGATTGTAAGTGTCACTGCTGCCTGACCTTATCGCCTTCATCCCTGAGGACAGACCTGGGTCAAGTTCAGCAGTGTGTGAAGAGGAGGATGAAGAAAGACCTCAGAGGAGGCAACAGAAAAGGAAGAGGGATGGGGAGGGTGAAGTGATCGACCTCCTCAGGGAAGACATGAGGCAACAGAGAGAGGCGGAGGAGAAGGGGGATGGAGAGATGAAAGATGTGTCCATAAAAAATATAATATAATAATAAAAATAATAATGATAATATTTTTTGATAAGAAATACACTGTTAAATAGTAGTATGTTGTATTTTAATATTTTAACATTAAAAGCTTTATATGTGTAGATATACAGTATATTCATGTGAGAGGTCAGGTGTCAGTTCATGTATTAATACACACATGTACATCCAAAACCTGGCTTATAACAGCATTTATTTTCAAAACAGGCATAACTTCAGAAGTTGGTCTTAATGTTTGTACATTCACAATATTTTCACAACAGTGATGCATAAAAAGTGATCACAAACAATTAAAAATGAAGCTGCAATATGTACAAATATTGTTCTTAAATCTGCAAGGATTATGTTTACATTGATTTAAATAAAGTGTCAGTGTCATTGGACACATATATTTGAGCATTTATGTTGTTCTTGCCATAATGACTTGATATTTAGCTGTTTCTATGAAAGCAAGACAATTCAAATGTATGTGTACAGCACATCATTCATTCACAGCAGGAACTCAGTGTGTTTAACAGAAATAAAAAGAGGCAGATGTGTTATATTCTGTAGTTTTCACTGGTCAGTCACAATTAATTTGACAAGTGTTTCTCATACAAACCACAAAGAACAAAGCTTCTCAGAGCAACAAAAAACTTTTCATCCCTGAGGCCGTAAATGAGAGGACTCAAACACCTCGCAGCGAGAATGAACACGATGTAATTAAAGTACCTGAGCTTAACATAGACCACCGGGTTAATCTTAAGCACAGCAGCTTGAATGAAAGGACACCACAGCTGGAAAAGACAGAGGAACAGCTGAAAGCCATGAAGAACCACAGTTCTGAGGCCTTTCCATGATGACTTCCTGTTCTGTCCTGATGCAGCTCTGGCCACCTTCATTATTTGAAAGTACGAGAACATGATTACGATACACATGATCAGGAAGTAAAACTGACTTATTGCAGCCCTAAGATGACCCTGCCAGGCGTGTATGATGAAGCTCTCCACAACACATAAGAGCCTCTGGGTGTAGTAGCTGTGGCTCGCAGTCGCAAAGAAGCTGGAGAGAAAAATCACATCGGGCAGAGCGCTGATGCAGTGAATGATGATGATGCAGTGCAGAGCGCTGCGTGTGGAGCACATCTCTCCGTGTCGCAGTGGCATGCAAATGGCCACGAAGCATTCCAATGTCATCGCTGTCAGAGTCACTGGAGTGACTATAGCGTAAAAAGAACCACTCAAATACAAGACAAGACACGCTGACACCGGTATGGGGAATTGAAAGTACATTGAAAGGAGCAGAATATTACTCACGATTAAAATCACACAATCAGACATGAGAGTCAGTGCAAAGAAGATGTAGCGCATGGATGTGTAGAAGAAATCCTTCATGAAAAAGACTGTGATCAGCGAAAAGTTGATGCAAAGGAAAAGTAATATGATAAATTGAACTGCAATTAAGTCATTGTTTGCATACAGTGTAGTGTTATTGGCTGCCATTTTCTGTCGTTTTCAGTTAAAGCCAAATGTGCATTTTTAAAGAAACACAGCTACGAGTCATTTAGCTCCAACAAAAGATAAAAAATAATTCAAGAATTCAATAAAGGTCATTTTGAATCAACAGGTTAAAACTGATTATAAAAACATGCACATCATTTTAGTTTCTCATGTGTAAATACAATTAATCTGGAGACTCAGTTTACCAAACCGTTCTCAGTTTACCAAAACCGTTCCTGAAAAGTGGTTCACAGTCAGTGTTTCCTGCTGAGCTCTGTGCAGCACAGTGAGCAACAACTGTGTGTGAAGACTTTATAACAGTAACTGCAACACATCACAAGTTTATTCACCAGTGTTGTCATCAACGACAAACCTCACAGGTGATGGTTACTACAGTTACTGTGTTTGTGAGTAAGAGAAACATTTTTTTCCCATTACTGTTTACATCATACATTTGGATTATGAAACATTTTATAGATTATATTTTGAACAATACAATAACAGCCCAACAGGACAGAAGTCTCTCCCTGCACCAACCTCCTCATGTAGCCAACATTCTCTTTATTATTTCAAGTAAATACTGTCGAACCACATAATGCTAAATTGTGAACGCATTTTACAACTCTTCTACACGTCAGCTTGTTTGTGAATCCATTCTTATCCGAGCCCTCACAGGACGCTACAATATTTTCTTTGGAAATACCTGGTATAAAAAGTTTGAAAACCAATATACAAAACAACTGATGAATCAGTTTTGTTGTTCGGAGACAGGCTCGCGTGAGCATTTTACCGGATCCCCACAGATCCAAAGAGTGAGCGGTGGTGAATCGCTGCTCGAAAATGAGCTCACAGCGAACAGAAGAAGCCTGAGTGATGGGAACAAACACAAGTAACAGATTTCATGGTTAACTCTTGGTAAATCACTGACTGGATTTATCAAGAGCTCGTCTGCACAGCAACATTAACACAGCAGTTATTTACATTACACTGCATGTTGCTCATGCTAACATATTGCTACGCTATGCGAACACAACACCGTCTCCCAATTAATGGGCTGGACCCTACAGGGTGTGGATTCGTCTGCTGGATGTCGTCTAAATGCATCACAGTACAGCGACATAGGCTGTCCCAATTCAAACAGTCTACGTCGACTCCTTCGTATGCGGCCGACGTTAGCTTGGTTGATAGGTCTGGTTGGTGGTATGAAAGAAACATGAATATCCCTGTGAAAAGTCCATGCCACAGTGATATTCTACCATGTAAAGTAGGGCATTTAAGTAGAAGAATGCAACAGTTATTTTTTTATCTCAAGTGAGTGCTAACAACAGTGGTGGCAATACCACAACAAAACATCTCAATAACTTGATACATTTTTAAAGTGTTGTCTTGGTCTCATGACAAACTTTGAACATCGTGATGAAGACGACTGTTTGAATACAAATTGTCACTGAACCAGAGAGTTGTTGGGATTTTTGCAGTTAATCACCTTGTTGGAGAACAGCATGTTAATCAATAAGTACTGAAACATTGAACAATTGGACATGTGCATTCAAAAGTTTAGAGAAGGTTAACTCAAAGGTCCCAAATTATACCCTATTAACCCAAGTTAAACTAGGCCCTGGTGCCCTAATGAACATAGATAGATAGATAGATAGATAGATAGATAGATAGATAGATAGATAGATAGATAGATAGATAGATAGATAGATACTTTATTCATCTCACAGAGAAATTCACAATGTCTGTGTCATGCTTTAGTCAAAATATCATAAGGATGAAGCACAATAACAGTTCAATAACTCTGCCAAAACAGCCTTTTTCAGAACGCTCGGTTTTGTGCCTGATCATTTACATGTGAATGAGACCCAGGTAAACACACATCCACTGCTTCCAGGGGAGTGTCGATCTAACTTACTATCCACAGCCATACTGTCGCCACTTATCACCTATTGTCATGCACCGTCGTCACAACCCCCGCTCCATATACCCCATAATAATGTCCGTTTACCCGTTTGTTTGTTTTATTTGCACAGAAAAAAAAATACATAATATTTAATGCGATACACAATAGATAAAAACAGGTGTAGGAGGAGGGATAAAGCATTTATAGCTTATACTAGGCCCTCCTCCTCTATAGTAATCAAAAATGAATTATAATCAATAAGTAATATAGCAAAATAATACACTGCGTTTCACCGTAATGCATAGAGTGACCACGATTTTGGCTTCTCGCGATCATAAAAACATTAAAATCGAAGAAAAATGATTAATGCGCCGCGTGGCGCAGCGTGTATGTAAATTCCCATGCTAGAAAAAGACCCTGAACGCACCAGTGTTACTGCGGCTCCGACTGACGTGTGTGGATCAACAACACAAGGAGAGAACGTGGAAACACGACAGAAAGGCAGCCTTTGGTTGAGAAGAAATGTAGGACAACATCTACATCTTTCTGCAGTGCTTTCAAACGCGTGCTCCTCATATCACCGATCCACACATGTCACGCGCTAACTGCAGGCACGTAACTGGTGCGTTCAAGGTGTCCCTCCAGCATAGGAATTTACACACACGATCAACAACAAAGGGCTTGTGAAGCTTGTGAACTTTTTTTCATAAATAAAATATATCCACTGGACACACAAGTCCTCTGAGGCTAGAAGTTTGTGTAAAACACTGTGCTCCACTGTGCAACCACTCTTCCTACCTCGCCTGCACTCTCGTATTTCACAGGGACAAGGGGGAGCTACGGTGGAGCTGTGAAGTACTCTGTGAAGTACTCTGTGAAGTACTCTGCCTGGCAGGGTGCCAACATTCACGGTGAAATGTCCGCACTGTCGTCACTTGGTCGGGAAGTGTAAACATCACATGTTTTATAGCCTATACTTACACAAAGTGAAACCACTAAAACTTGACTGAGTCTTGTTTTTTCACATTTTGGGGACTGGTATGGCCCACTGAGTCCCAAATATAAGTACTAAAAGATTAAAAAGTTGATTTTGCACAATAGGGGACCTTTAAAGGTGAAGTAAGTAGTTTATAGTGCCATCTAGAGGAAAGGCTGAAATTTACAACAAAGAACTGCTCCTCTGCTCACCCCCTCCCTTCCCTGAGCGCTACGGTGTCCTCAGCCGGTCAAATGTCGTCCTCGTCGTCTTTCTCCGTGTCAGCAGATGAGGTTCGTGAGGCGAGGGAGAGGGCGGAGCTACCGTGGCCGTAGCAGACGAAGCGGAGAGAGTGGAGGCGGGACTTCAGCTACAAGTAAAGAGACGCTTGATTTGTTCTCTCGCGTTTGTCCTTACAGGCTCCAGTAGAAACATGGCGTTGTGGCAACGCAGTAGCGGCCCGCGACCATGTTATTTTACATTACTTTTTGAAACACTACAAAAATGAAACAAAGAATATTATACAGCGACTAGACAATGCAGGAGCACATAATATGTATGAAAAAGTGGATTTTGGGTTATATAAACCCATAAATACTACACAGTGTCCCTTTAAATTCACCTGTAAAAGTTATTATACATTTTAGATGCATTCTGAAATTTAATCCAAAAGCCAAACATCTATAACTTTTGGTGAGTTGTGTATGTTAATCATTTTATTTGGTTGTAATAAAATGATGCTCAATGTATCCCCATCAGAGGTGAGCTCACCTCTTCACCAGGGCCAAAAAACATTCCTAAACGATAAGCATAATGTAATGCCTAGAATATGCCTATAATGATAATTTCAACTCTGAACAGAAACAGCACCATGCGCAATTTTAAACCCCTTGTGAAAAATTATTGATACATCTTCCCCTGTTGTCTTTTGTCTCTGAAAAGTCCTATTTTGGAAAGAATGGACCTGCAGGAAAATGTTATTTCCTTGCAGACCAAAAAAAAGGGATAACCTATATATATAAACTATATATATACAGTATGAAGTATGTATATATTACTTTGATAAGTCTGTTCACAGTGTTTTACATTATATTTGTTTTATCATGAGCATTAATAATATACTTTTTAAACATTTCATTCATTGTTGTTTTTGTTGACTTTAATGATTGAATCCGCTGTTTCAGTATTGCAAGTGTCCAGGATCACGGGAAGGAGTGATCAGGAAGCCCACTGCTGCAACTTTGCCCTGGTATGTCCTCATGGATGAGGTGCTGGGACAGAAGCAGTCCATTGCTCCGCCTGACCTTATCGCCTTCATCCCTGAGGACAGACCTGGGTCAAGTTCAGCAGTGTGTGAAGTGGAGGATGAAGAAAGACCTCAGAGGAGGCAACAGAAAAGGAAGAGGGATGGGGAGGGTGAAGTGATCGACCTCCTCAGGGAAGACATGAGGCAACAGAGAGAGGCGGAGGAGAAATGGATGGAGAGATGAAAGATGTGTCCATAAAAATTATAATATAATAATAATAATAATAATATTTTTTTGATAATAAATTCACTGTTAAATAGTAGTATGTTGTATTTTAACATTAAAAGCTATATATGTGTAGATATACAGTATATTCATGTGAGAGGTCAGGTGTCAGTTCATGTATTAATACACACATGTACATCCAAAACCTGGCTTATAACAGCATTTATTTTCAAAACAGGCATAACTTCAGAAGTTGGTCTTAATGTTTGTACAATTTACAATATTTTCACAACAGTGATGCAAAAAAAGTGATCACAAACAATGAAAATGAGGCTGAAATATATACAAATATTGTTCTTAAATCTGCAAGGATTATGTTTAAACAGTGTCAGTGTCATTGGATATTTGAGCATTTATGCTGTTCTTGCCATAATGACTTGATATTTAGCTGTTTCTATGAAAGCAAGACAATTCAAATGAATGTGTACAGCACATCATTCATTCACAGCAGGAACTCAGTGTGTTTAACAGAAATAAAAAGAGGCAGACGTGTTATATTCTGTAGTTTTCACTGGTCAGTCACAGTTAATTTGTGTTTCTCATACAAACCGCAAAGAACAAAGCTTCTCAGAGCAACAAAAAACTTTTCATCCCTGAGGCCGTAAATGAGAGGACTCAAACACCTCGCAGCGAGAATGAACACAATGTAATTTAAGTACATGAGGTGAACATAGACCACCGGGTTAATCTTAAGCACAGCAGCTTCAATGAAAATACACAACAGCTGGAAAAGACAGAGGAACAGCTGAAAGCCATGAAGAACCACAGTTCTGAGGCCTTTCCATGATGACTTCCTGTTCTGTCCTGATGCAGCTCTGGCCACCTTCATTATTTTAAAGTACAAGAACACGACTACGATACCCATGATCAGGAAGTAAAACTGATTTATTGCAGACCTGAGATGAACCTGCCAGGCTAAGCTCATCCACATCTCCAGACTACATAAGAGCCTCTGCGTGTAGTAGCTGTGACGCTACAATATTTTCTTTGGAAATACCTGGTATAAAAATTTTGAAAACCAATAAACAAAACAACTGATAAATCAGTTTTGTTGTTCCAAAACAGTTGGAGACAGGCTCGCGTGAGCATTTTACCAGATCCCCACAGATCCAAAGAGTGAGCGGTGGTGAATCGCTGCTAGGAAATGAGCTCACAGCGAGCAGAAGAAGCCTGAGTGATGGGAACAAACACAAGTAACAGATTTCATGGTCAACTCTTGGTAAATCATTGACTGGATTTACCAAGAGCTCGTCTGCACAGCAACATTAACACAGCAGTTATTTACATTACACTGCTTGTTGCTCATGCTAACATAATTATTGCTACGGTATGCTAACGCAACACCGTCTCCCAATTAAGGCACTGGACCCTACAGGGTGTCGGCTAGATTCGTCGGCTGGATGTCGTCTAAATGCATCACAGTACAGCGACATAGGCTGTCCCAATTCAAACGGTCTACTTCGACTCCTTCGTATGTGGCCGACGTTAGCTTGGTTGGGAAGGACAGGTCTAAAAGATAAGCATAATGTAATGCCTAGAATATGCCTATAATTATCATTTCAACTCTGAACGGAAACAGCACCATGCGTAATTTAAAACCCCTTTGGGAAACATTACTGATACATCTTCCCCTGTTGTCTTTTGTCTCTGAATAGTCCTATTTTGGAAAGATTGGACCTGCATTAAAACATTACTCCCTTGTAGGCAAAAAAAAAGGGGATAATAAAAAATATATATATACAGTTTGCATACAGTATTGTAGCGTGTTGTGTCGGAGACAGGGGACAACAACTGCGTCTCCACACCCACTGTCACAGTGAACCGGATCCTTCAACCTCCGCAGCCGCCGTCATATGAGACCAAACAGGCAATAGATGATCTCCGGAGCTGCAACGGTTTGGAAAACTCGGCTCGCCTGGCCCTTGCCAAGTGAGTGGTGGCAGAGGAGAAACTCAGAGGCTAGAGTCATTGAGCCATCCACTAGACCCTGGGAGGCTCCGGTGGTTTTGGTTAAAAAGAAAGACGGCGCCTGGTGGTTCTGTGTAGATTACCGCCGCCTCAACAAAGTCACTCGTAAAGACTCCTACCCACTGCCCCGGTTGGATGATGCCCTCGACTGGGTTGCAGGGTCCAGTTGGTTCAGCACCCTTGACCTTCAGAGTGATTATTGGCAAGTGGAGTTGGCACTGGATGCACACCCTAAGACCGTCTTCTCTATTGACCAAGGGCTATGGCAGTTCAAGGTGATTCCCTTTGGCTTTTGCAATGCTCTGGCTACCTTTGAGTGCATAATGGAGAGGGTCTTGGCGGACATATCCCGGCAGCAATGTGTGGTCTACCTGACGATCTCCTCATCCATGCAACCAACTTTGAGGCTGAGCTTTCCAACATTGAGGCAGTTTTTGGCGCCATTAGTTGAGCCGGATTACGCCTTCATCCCAAGAAGTGTCACCTGTTTCAGCGGGAGACATTCTTCCTGGGACATTTGGTCAGTGCTGCAGGGGTGTCCACCGATACGCCCAAGGTTGCAGCAGTGAGCAATTGGCCCCTACCACACAATAACGGGAGCTACGGAGTTTCCTGGGCCTTGCTACATATTACCAATGTTTTTTGAAGGACTTTGCCACTATTGCCAGCCCCTTGCACCGGTTGACACAGAAAGGACAAGTGTTTTGCTGGAGTGAGGATTGTGCCCATGCTTTCGCACATCTCCTGTTAGCACTCACCAGTGTTGGCCTACTCAGGAAGGGGAGCATGGTGAGCAGGTGGGCTGTGTCACCTGTCGAGAGCTGCTGGCTGTGATCCTAGACCTCCGCCACTATCGACCATATATCTATGGGAAAAAGTTCCTCTTGCGCACCGATCATGCATCGATCGCCTGGCTCCTCAATTTCAAAGAGCCTGAAGGACAACTTGCAAGATGGCTTTAGATACTTCAGGATAATGACTTTCAACTTTATGATTCGCCACCGGGCCGGGCGACTGCACACAAATGCTGATGCATTATTTTGACACCTATGTGTGGAAGAAGACTGTCGGCAGTGCTAGCGTGCGGAGGAGCGGGGTGCAGTTACTCCTCGGATGGCTGCTCTGCGAAGTCCCTCAGCAGCTGGTGGCGGGCCTCCTTTGGCCTCCATCAGGCCCCATGGACCTGGACCCTGACCGGTTTCGGCATGACCAGAGGCAATACCCTACTCTCTCCCCTGTCTTGGGCTGGGTGGGGGCGGGTCAAAGGCCGAGCTGGACAGCTGTCTGCCCTTGACACAGAGACCGAAGCCCTGTACTCCCAGTGGTCTGCACTTACCGTACATGACGGATTTCTACACCGCCGCTGGAAAACCCCTGATGGCATTCGTGAAGTCTTCCAGCTGTTGGTGTCCCACGGGCTTTGCGACACTGTTCTCCAGCTGGTTCATGGTTCAGTGGGTGCAGATTATTTTGGGGTCACCAAGACTCATCGTTTACGGTCACGGTTATACTGGCCAGGATGCGGTCAAGATGTAGAAATCTTTGTGCATCAGTGTTACACCTGTACTGCCAAAAAGGGACCAACCCAGCGCTCACATGCTCCCCTACAGCAATATCAGGTGGGGGCTCCCATGGAGCGGGTGGCTGTTGACATCCTTGGTCCATTCCCTGTCACTGAACAAGGTAACTGTTACATTGTGGTTGCCATGGACTATTTTATCAAGTGGCCTGAAGCTTATGATCAGAGTGCGGCCACCACTGTTAAGTGCCTGGTGAACCAGAACATCTGGTTCATACAGAACGGCTGTACAGAACGGCTGTCCAGGAGTCCACCAAATTCACCCCTGCAGCTCTCATGTTCGGACGAGAGCTACACACCCCTGTGGATCTGGTGTTCGGACTACCTTCGGAACCAGAGGTGGCAGGTGCGCCCAGCCTGTACTACTATTATCATCTCCGGGAACGGCTGCGAAGTGTGCACAAGATGACCAGGCCGGCACTTACGGATGCTGGATGCCGACAGAAACACACATATGACTCTCACTCCAAGGGCCAGGTGTGGGTCTACAGTCCGGAGAGGAAGAGGGGCCTCTCACACAAACTAATGAGCCATTGGACTGGTCCTTGTACTGTCAGATGTGGTGAACCGGGTGCGACTGATCAAGAGGAACAGGGTCGTAGTACTCCACCGTGACCGGCTGGCGCCCTACCAACCACTGGTGCCATCTGAAGAAGAGAACAACCAGATCTCACCACAGAGGCTACGGGGCGGCCCCAACGACATATTCACCCTCCCCAACATCTTCAAGACTTTGTGGTGGACACAGAGGTTGCTGGGGACACCTAACAGCTAGGTGGGAGCTGTGTAGCGTGGGGACTGGGTTTTCCCAGCATGCTTTGGGGCAGATATCAGCTGAGTCTGTGTGATGTTATAGTGGTTATTTCGCTGAGTTATCTGTGTGTGTAGTATGTGCATGTTCATGTTCTGTGGCTTGTTCTTTATTGTTATTCAAAGACAGTTATGTGGAACCATGACTCAGGTTCGTCATTGTTTTCATGACTCCCCATTCTGTGTACAATACAGCCTTCAATAAAATGTTCCTTTGAATGCAAAGTTCGATGTCCGTGTCCTTCTTGCCATCTTAAAAGAAAACCATGTCACAGTATGTAGTATGTATGTATTACTTAACTTTACATTAAGTATGTTCAGTGTTTGACATTATATTTGTTTTATCATGAGCATTAATAATATACTTTTTAAACATTTCTTTCCTTGTTGTTTTTGTTGACTTTAATTTAAAAAAAAAACTTAGGATTGAAAGTGTCACTGCTGCCTGTCCTTATCAACTTCATTGATTGATAACTCCTCTTAATTTTCCTTCAGCTTCATTTACAACTTGCAGAACGATAACTTCACACAGGTTAACGTGAGGTGACGTGGGGCCCCTTTAGGGAGGTTTCCTACAGAGATGTCATTGCAAATCAACCATTGTTGTTTAATGGGGACGGGGATGCGGATGGTCACTGATGGATTTAGGCTCTGAGTGTCGGCTGCCCGCTATCGGTTCGGGGCCCCAAGCAGTTGCCTGCCTTGCCTGTTCATAAACTGCACGTCTACCGGTAGCGCAATGAAAGTGAGAAAGTGCGTTAATGATTAACGCATTAATTCCACAATTTAATCATCCTGCGTTAATCGTTAATTTTGACAGCCCTAATTTTTTGATAATGAATACACTGTTAAATAGTAGTAACTTGTATTTTAATATTTAAACATTAAAAGCTATATATGTATATACTATAGATATACTGTATATTCGTGTGAGAGGTCACGCTAACTCAGTGAGTAATGGTGTCAGTTTATATATTAATACACACATGTACATCAAAAACCTGGCTTACAACAGCATTTATTTCAAAACAGGCATAACTTCAGAAGTTGGTCTTAATGTTTGTACATTCACAATATTTTCCCAACAGTGATGCATGAAAAGTGATCACAAGCAATGAAAAGAGAGATCCTGCAGCTGAGGTTGAAATATGTACAAATATTGTTCTTAAATCTGCAAGGATTATGTTTTCATTGATTGAAAGAAAGTTTCAGTGTCATTGGATATTTGAGCATTTATGTTGTTCTTGCCATAATGACTTGATAATTAGCTGTTTCTATGAAGGAAAGACAATTCAAATGAATTTGTACAGCACATCATTCATTCACAGCAGTAACTCAGTGTGTTTTACAGAAATAAAAAGAGGCAGACGTGTTATATTCTGTAGTTTTCACTGGTCAGTCACAATTAATATGACAATTGTATTTTATACAGACCACAAAGAACAAAGCTTCTCAGAGCAACAAAAAACTTTTCATCCCTGAGGCCGTAAATGAGAGGACTCAAACACCTCGGAGAAAGAATGAACACAATGTAATTAAAGTACCTGACTTTAATGTAGACCATCGGGTAAATCTGAAGCACAGCGGCTTCAATGAAAATACACCACAGCTGGAAAAGACAGAGGAACAGCTGAAAGCCATGAAGAACCACAGTTCTGAGGCCTTTCCATGATGACTTCCTGTTCTGTCCTGATGCAGCTCTGGCCACCTTCATTATTTTAAAGTATGAGAACATGATTACAATAAACATGATCAGGAAGTAAAACTGACTTATTGCAGACCTAAGATGACCCTGCCAGGTGTGGAAGATGAACTTCTCTGCAAAACAAATGTCGCTTTTTGTGTAAAAGCTGTGGCTCGCAGAAGCAAAGAAGATGGAGACAGAAACCATCCAGGGCAGAGCGCTGACACCATGAATGATGAGGATGCAGTGCAGAGCGCTGCGTGTGGAGCACATCTCTACGTGTCGCAGTGGCATGCAAATGGCCACAAAGCGTTCCAGCGTCATCGCTGTCAGAGTCACCGGAGTGACAAAAGTGTATAAAGACACAGCCACATACACAATAAGGCACAATGACATATGTATGTTCAATTCAAAGTGAAAGAAAAGGAGCAGAACATCACTCAGGATTAAAATCACACAATCAGACATGAGAGTCAGTGCAAAGAAGATGTAGCGCATGGATGTGTAGAAGAAATCCTTCATGAAAAAGACTGTGATCAGCAAAAAGTTGATGCAAAGGAAAAGTGATATGAGAACCTGAACTATAATCATCTTGTCGTCGATCACACGCACTGAAGAGTCATTGGCTGCCATTTATTGTGGTTTTCAGTTAAATCCAAATGTGCATTTTTAAAGATACACAGATACGAGTCATTTAGCTCCAACAAAAGATCTAAAATAATTCAAGAGCTCAATAAATGTCATTTTGAATCAACTGGTTAAAATTGATGATAAAAACATGAGCATCATTTTAGTTTCTCCAATGCAATAAATCCAAAGACACAAGACTCAGTTTACCAAACCCTTCCTGAAAGGTTGTTCACAGTCAGTGTTTCCTGCTGAGCTCTGTGCAGCACAGTGAGCAACAACTGTGTGTGAAGACTTTATAACAGTAACTACAACACGTCGCAAGTCTATTCACCAGTGTTGTCATCAACGACAAACCTCACAGGCGATGGTAACTATAGTAACCGTCTTTTTGAGTAAATAAAAGTTTTTTTCCCCACTCACTGTTTACGTCACGTTTGAGTTTACGAAATATTTCAGGACCTCCTTATTAAGGATATTTAAAGGGGACATATGTTACATATAAACAATAGCAGCCTTTTACATTTTAAACTGCCATTAAACTAATACTAATGTGTAAATGTTACATGGTTAAAGGTAGAATAGACAGGTTTTTATTTTTATGTTAGAATATGCATAAAGCATTCTTAATATTTGCATAGATGCAGTAGATGTTTTCACCACTGCTACTTACAGGCTGGATTGAGAAACCTGGTGTTTTTGAGTAAGCCATAATTCTCCTGCCAATGTTCTTAGACTCTTGTACAGTACTTTGACAGTGAGCTGACTTTCTTCAAAAAAACAAAAAGTATCTAGGAATGACTTGACATTTCCCATCATAATAGTTGAAAGTATTTGCAAACCTCTTAAATAGTACTATGTTGTATTTTAACGTTTTAACATTAAAAACTATATATGTATAAACTGTAGATATAATGTATATTCATGTGAGAGGTCAGGTGTCAGTTTATATATTAATACACACGTGCATCCAAAACCTGGCTCATATCAGCATTTATTTTCAAAACAGGCATAACTTCACAAGATGGTCATAATGTTTGTACATTCACAATATTTTCACAACAGTGATGCATAAAAAGTGATCACAAACAATGTGTCACGATCCACACTCTCACCCACACTCACTTTCACATTCCAAGCACATTCCTGGTGTTTTCCCTGCTTCCTGGTCTTCTCTCTCTCTCTCTGCAGGAGGCGTGATTGACCTACATTCAGAATGACGCTGGTGATCTCTCCACCTGCACGGCTCCACCCCAGCTCAGTTCTCGTTCACCGTTCGATCTTTCCTAATAGATCGAAACATTACGAACTGACCATAAATGGACCCTGCAGACAGAGAAGCAGTCAGGCAAACGTGAGCAGCTCAAGGCGAAGTCATCGGTAGACATGACATCTTATTATCGGACATCGTATCATCTGTTAAAGAGCTAGCTGCTAGCCTTAATTCGCTGCTTTATCCGCTTTCACCCACTTCTCCACCGATCTACGCCATTCCTTCCTCTTCGGCTTCCGTCGTGTCTGCACGGGAACCCTACGTTCCCATACCTGAACGTTTCTTCGAGGAACTTAACAAATGCTCTAGTTTTTTGTTTCAATATTCTCTCGTGTTTGACTTGCAACCTGTTCCCGAGGTGTATCACGACTTGGGAGAGGCGTTCTCCAAGGACCGGGCCCTCTCACTGCCGCCCCATCATCCTTACGACTGCGGCATTGACCTCCTTCCCGGTGCAACCTTACCTTCTAGATGCCGCTCCAATTTGTCAGGAACTGAGAGGCAAAGTATGGAGAATTATGTGAATCAGTCCTTGGCTGCCGGACTGATTCGTCCCTCCTCCTCTCCCGTCGGTGCAGGGTTCTTCTTTGTCCAGAAGAAGGACGGCTCACTGAGACACTGCATTGACTACAGGGGCCTGAACGATATCACTGTAAAGAACTGATACGCCCTTCCCCTGTTGGACGCCGCTTTCAGTCCCCTGAGTAAGGCGCAACTGTTCTCCAAACTGGACTTACGCAACACCTACCACCTTGTCCGAATCCGAGAAGGTGATTAATGGAAGACGGCTTTCAACACTCCTATGGGGCACTTCAACGCACATATGACTCCTGCTCTAAGGGCCAGGACTTTACTCCCGGGGCGCAGGTGTCGGTCTACAGTCCGGAGAGGAAGAGGGGCCTCTCACCCAAACTAATGAGCCATTGGACTGGTCCTTGTACGGTCCTTGAGAGACTGTCAGATGTCGTGAACCGGGTGCGACTGATCAAGAGGAACAGGGTCGTAGTGCTCCACCGTGACCGGCTGGGACCCTACCAACCACTGGTGCCATCTGAAGAAGAGAACTCAGGCTCACCTCAGGTCATCAACTTGCCGGATCTCACCACAGAGGCTACGGGGCGGCCCCAACGACATCTTTACCCTCCCCAACATCTTCAAGACTTTGTGGTGGACACAGGGGTTGCTGGGGACACCTAACAGCTAGGTGGGAGCTGTGTAGCGTGGGGACTGGGTTTTCCCAGCATGCTTTGGGGCAGATATCAGCTGAGTCTGTGTGCTGTTATAGTGGTTATTTCGCCGAGTTCTCTGTGTGTGTAGTGTGTGCATGTTGACAGTTATGTGGCACCATGACTCAGGTTCGTCATTGTTTTCATGACTCCCCATTCTGTGTACAATACAGCCTTCAATAAAATGTTCCTTTGAATGCAAAGTTCAATGTCCGTGTCCTTCTTGCCATCTTAAAAGAAATCCATGTCACAGTAAGTAGTATGTATGTATTACTTAAAGGTACAATATGTAGTATTTATGGGTTTATATAACCCAAAATCCACTTTTTTATACATATTATGTGCTCCTGCATTGTCTAGTCGCTGTATAATAGTTTTTGTTTCATTTTCGTAGTGTTTCAAAAAGTCATGTTAAATAACATGACCGCGGTTGCATAGCCACTGTTAGCAGCGAGACGCCATGTCTCTACTGGAGCCTGTAAGGACAAACGCGAGAGAAAAAATCAAGCGTCTCTTTACTTGTAGCGGAAGTCCCGCCTCCTCTCTCTCCGCTTCGTCTGCTACGGCCACGGTAGCTCCGCCCTCTCCCTCACCTCACGAACCTCATCTGCTGACACGGAGAAAGACGACGAGGACGACATTTGACCAGCTGCGGATACCGTAGCGCTCAGGGAAGGGAGGGGGTGAGCAGAGCAGCAGGTCTTTGTCGTAAATTTCAGCCTTTCCTCTAGATGGCACTATAAACTACTTATTTCCCCTTTAACTTTACATTAAGTATGTTCAGTGTTTGACATTATATTTGTTTTATCATGAGCATTAATAATATACTTTTTCAACATTTCTTTCATTGTTGTTTTTGTTGACTTTAATGATTGAATCATCTGTTTCAGGATTGTAAGTGTCACTGCTGCCTGACCTTATCGCCTTCATCCCTGAGGACAGACCTGGGTCAAGTTCAGCAGTGTGTGAAGTGGAGGATGAAGAAAGACCTCAGAGGAGGCAACAGAAAAGGAAGAGGGATGGGGAGGGTGAAGTGATCGACCTCCTCAGGGAAGACATGAGGCAACAGAGAGAGGCGGAGGAGAAGGGGGATGGAGAGATGAAAGATGTGTCCATAAAAAATATAATATAATAATAAAAATAATAATGATAATATTTTTTGATAAGAAATACACTGTTAAATAGTAGTATGTTGTATTTTAATATTTTAACATTAAAAGCTTTATATGTGTAGATATACAGTATATTCATGTGAGAGGTCAGGTGTCAGTTCATGTATTAATACACACATGTACATCCAAAACCTGGCTTATAACAGCATTTATTTTCAAAACAGGCATAACTTCAGAAGTTGGTCTTAATGTTTGTACATTCACAATATTTTCACAACAGTGATGCATAAAAAGTGATCACAAACAATTAAAAATGAAGCTGCAATATGTACAAATATTGTTCTTAAATCTGCAAGGATTATGTTTACATTGATTTAAATAAAGTGTCAGTGTCATTGGACACATATATTTGAGCATTTATGTTGTTCTTGCCATAATGACTTGATATTTAGCTGTTTCTATGAAAGCAAGACAATTCAAATGTATGTGTACAGCACATCATTCATTCACAGCAGGAACTCAGTGTGTTTAACAGAAATAAAAAGAGGCAGATGTGTTATATTCTGTAGTTTTCACTGGTCAGTCACAATTAATTTGACAAGTGTTTCTCATACAAACCACAAAGAACAAAGCTTCTCAGAGCAACAAAAAACTTTTCATCCCTGAGGCCGTAAATGAGAGGACTCAAACACCTCGCAGCGAGAATGAACACGATGTAATTAAAGTACCTGAGCTTAACATAGACCACCGGGTTAATCTTAAGCACAGCAGCTTGAATGAAAGGACACCACAGCTGGAAAAGACAGAGGAACAGCTGAAAGCCATGAAGAACCACAGTTCTGAGGCCTTTCCATGATGACTTCCTGTTCTGTCCTGATGCAGCTCTGGCCACCTTCATTATTTGAAAGTACGAGAACATGATTACGATACACATGATCAGGAAGTAAAACTGACTTATTGCAGCCCTAAGATGACCCTGCCAGGCGTGTATGATGAAGCTCTCCACAACACATAAGAGCCTCTGGGTGTAGTAGCTGTGGCTCGCAGTCGCAAAGAAGCTGGAGAGAAAAATCACATCGGGCAGAGCGCTGATGCAGTGAATGATGATGATGCAGTGCAGAGCGCTGCGTGTGGAGCACATCTCTCCGTGTCGCAGTGGCATGCAAATGGCCACGAAGCATTCCAATGTCATCGCTGTCAGAGTCACTGGAGTGACTATAGCGTAAAAAGAACCACTCAAATACAAGACAAGACACGCTGACACCGGTATGGGGAATTGAAAGTACATTGAAAGGAGCAGAATATTACTCACGATTAAAATCACACAATCAGACATGAGAGTCAGTGCAAAGAAGATGTAGCGCATGGATGTGTAGAAGAAATCCTTCATGAAAAAGACTGTGATCAGCGAAAAGTTGATGCAAAGGAAAAGTAATATGATAAATTGAACTGCAATTAAGTCATTGTTTGCATACAGTGTAGTGTTATTGGCTGCCATTTTCTGTCGTTTTCAGTTAAAGCCAAATGTGCATTTTTAAAGAAACACAGCTACGAGTCATTTAGCTCCAACAAAAGATAAAAAATAATTCAAGAATTCAATAAAGGTCATTTTGAATCAACAGGTTAAAACTGATTATAAAAACATGCACATCATTTTAGTTTCTCATGTGTAAATACAATTAATCTGGAGACTCAGTTTACCAAACCGTTCTCAGTTTACCAAAACCGTTCCTGAAAAGTGGTTCACAGTCAGTGTTTCCTGCTGAGCTCTGTGCAGCACAGTGAGCAACAACTGTGTGTGAAGACTTTATAACAGTAACTGCAACACATCACAAGTTTATTCACCAGTGTTGTCATCAACGACAAACCTCACAGGTGATGGTTACTACAGTTACTGTGTTTGTGAGTAAGAGAAACATTTTTTTCCCATTACTGTTTACATCATACATTTGGATTATGAAACATTTTATAGATTATATTTTGAACAATACAATAACAGCCCAACAGGACAGAAGTCTCTCCCTGCACCAACCTCCTCATGTAGCCAACATTCTCTTTATTATTTCAAGTAAATACTGTCGAACCACATAATGCTAAATTGTGAACGCATTTTACAACTCTTCTACACGTCAGCTTGTTTGTGAATCCATTCTTATCCGAGCCCTCACAGGACGCTACAATATTTTCTTTGGAAATACCTGGTATAAAAAGTTTGAAAACCAATATACAGTGAGTGAGCGGTGGTGAATCGCTGCTCGAAAATGAGCTCACAGCGAACAGAAGAAGCCTGAGTGATGGGAACAAACACAAGTAACAGATTTCATGGTTAACTCTTGGTAAATCACTGACTGGATTTATCAAGAGCTCGTCTGCACAGCAACATTAACACAGCAGTTATTTACATTACACTGCATGTTGCTCATGCTAACATATTGCTACGCTATGCGAACACAACACCGTCTCCCAATTAATGGGCTGGACCCTACAGGGTGTGGATTCGTCTGCTGGATGTCGTCTAAATGCATCACAGTACAGCGACATAGGCTGTCCCAATTCAAACAGTCTACGTCGACTCCTTCGTATGCGGCCGACGTTAGCTTGGTTGATAGGTCTGGTTGGTGGTATGAAAGAAACATGAATATCCCTGTGAAAAGTCCATGCCACAGTGATATTCTACCATGTAAAGTAGGGCATTTAAGTAGAAGAATGCAACAGTTATTTTTTTATCTCAAGTGAGTGCTAACAACAGTGGTGGCAATACCACAACAAAACATCTCAATAACTTGATACATTTTTAAAGTGTTGTCTTGGTCTCATGACAAACTTTGAACATCGTGATGAAGACGACTGTTTGAATACAAATTGTCACTGAACCAGAGAGTTGTTGGGATTTTTGCAGTTAATCACCTTGTTGGAGAACAGCATGTTAATCAATAAGTACTGAAACATTGAACAATTGGACATGTGCATTCAAAAGTTTAGAGAAGGTTAACTCAAAGGTCCCAAATTATACCCTATTAACCCAAGTTAAACTAGGCCCTGGTGCCCTAATGAACATAGATAGATAGATAGATAGATAGATAGATAGATAGATAGATAGATAGATAGATAGATAGATAGATAGATACTTTATTCATCTCACAGAGAAATTCACAATGTCTGTGTCATGCTTTAGTCAAAATATCATAAGGATGAAGCACAATAACAGTTCAATAACTCTGCCAAAACAGCCTTTTTCAGAACGCTCGGTTTTGTGCCTGATCATTTACATGTGAATGAGACCCAGGTAAACACACATCCACTGCTTCCAGGGGAGTGTCGATCTAACTTACTATCCACAGCCATACTGTCGCCACTTATCACCTATTGTCATGCACCGTCGTCACAACCCCCGCTCCATATACCCCATAATAATGTCCGTTTACCCGTTTGTTTGTTTTATTTGCACAGAAAAAAAAATACATAATATTTAATGCGATACACAATAGATAAAAACAGGTGTAGGAGGAGGGATAAAGCATTTATAGCTTATACTAGGCCCTCCTCCTCTATAGTAATCAAAAATGAATTATAATCAATAAGTAATATAGCAAAATAATACACTGCGTTTCACCGTAATGCATAGAGTGACCACGATTTTGGCTTCTCGCGATCATAAAAACATTAAAATCGAAGAAAAATGATTAATGCGCCGCGTGGCGCAGCGTGTATGTAAATTCCCATGCTAGAAAAAGACCCTGAACGCACCAGTGTTACTGCGGCTCCGACTGACGTGTGTGGATCAACAACACAAGGAGAGAACGTGGAAACACGACAGAAAGGCAGCCTTTGGTTGAGAAGAAATGTAGGACAACATCTACATCTTTCTGCAGTGCTTTCAAACGCGTGCTCCTCATATCACCGATCCACACATGTCACGCGCTAACTGCAGGCACGTAACTGGTGCGTTCAAGGTGTCCCTCCAGCATAGGAATTTACACACACGATCAACAACAAAGGGCTTGTGAAGCTTGTGAACTTTTTTTCATAAATAAAATATATCCACTGGACACACAAGTCCTCTGAGGCTAGAAGTTTGTGTAAAACACTGTGCTCCACTGTGCAACCACTCTTCCTACCTCGCCTGCACTCTCGTATTTCACAGGGACAAGGGGGAGCTACGGTGGAGCTGTGAAGTACTCTGTGAAGTACTCTGTGAAGTACTCTGCCTGGCAGGGTGCCAACATTCACGGTGAAATGTCCGCACTGTCGTCACTTGGTCGGGAAGTGTAAACATCACATGTTTTATAGCCTATACTTACACAAAGTGATACCACTAAAACTTGACTGAGTCTTGTTTTTTCACATTTTGGGGACTGGTATGGCCCACTGAGTCCCAAATATAAGTACTAAAAGATTAAAAAGTTGATTTTGCACAATAGGGGACCTTTAAAGGTGAAGTAAGTAGTTTATAGTGCCATCTAGAGGAAAGGCTGAAATTTACAACAAAGAACTGCTCCTCTGCTCACCCCCTCCCTTCCCTGAGCGCTACGGTGTCCTCAGCCGGTCAAATGTCGTCCTCGTCGTCTTTCTCCGTGTCAGCAGATGAGGTTCGTGAGGCGAGGGAGAGGGCGGAGCTACCGTGGCCGTAGCAGACGAAGCGGAGAGAGTGGAGGCGGGACTTCAGCTACAAGTAAAGAGACGCTTGATTTGTTCTCTCGCGTTTGTCCTTACAGGCTCCAGTAGAAACATGGCGTTGTGGCAACGCAGTAGCGGCCCGCGACCATGTTATTTTACATTACTTTTTGAAACACTACAAAAATGAAACAAAGAATATTATACAGCGACTAGACAATGCAGGAGCACATAATATGTATGAAAAAGTGGATTTTGGGTTATATAAACCCATAAATACTACACAGTGTCCCTTTAAATTCACCTGTAAAAGTTATTATACATTTTAGATGCATTCTGAAATTTAATCCAAAAGCCAAACATCTATAACTTTTGGTGAGTTGTGTATGTTAATCATTTTATTTGGTTGTAATAAAATGATGCTCAATGTATCCCCATCAGAGGTGAGCTCACCTCTTCACCAGGGCCAAAAAACATTCCTAAACGATAAGCATAATGTAATGCCTAGAATATGCCTATAATGATAATTTCAACTCTGAACAGAAACAGCACCATGCGCAATTTTAAACCCCTTGTGAAAAATTATTGATACATCTTCCCCTGTTGTCTTTTGTCTCTGAAAAGTCCTATTTTGGAAAGAATGGACCTGCAGGAAAATGTTATTTCCTTGCAGACCAAAAAAAAGGGATAACCTATATATATAAACTATATATATACAGTATGAAGTATGTATATATTACTTTGATAATAAATTCACTGTTAAATAGTAGTATGTTGTATTTTAACATTAAAAGCTATATATGTGTAGATATACAGTATATTCATGTGAGAGGTCAGGTGTCAGTTCATGTATTAATACACACATGTACATCCAAAACCTGGCTTATAACAGCATTTATTTTCAAAACAGGCATAACTTCAGAAGTTGGTCTTAATGTTTGTACAATTTACAATATTTTCACAACAGTGATGCAAAAAAAGTGATCACAAACAATGAAAATGAGGCTGAAATATATACAAATATTGTTCTTAAATCTGCAAGGATTATGTTTAAACAGTGTCAGTGTCATTGGATATTTGAGCATTTATGCTGTTCTTGCCATAATGACTTGATATTTAGCTGTTTCTATGAAAGCAAGACAATTCAAATGAATGTGTACAGCACATCATTCATTCACAGCAGGAACTCAGTGTGTTTAACAGAAATAAAAAGAGGCAGACGTGTTATATTCTGTAGTTTTCACTGGTCAGTCACAGTTAATTTGTGTTTCTCATACAAACCGCAAAGAACAAAGCTTCTCAGAGCAACAAAAAACTTTTCATCCCTGAGGCCGTAAATGAGAGGACTCAAACACCTCGCAGCGAGAATGAACACAATGTAATTTAAGTACATGAGGTGAACATAGACCACCGGGTTAATCTTAAGCACAGCAGCTTCAATGAAAATACACAACAGCTGGAAAAGACAGAGGAACAGCTGAAAGCCATGAAGAACCACAGTTCTGAGGCCTTTCCATGATGACTTCCTGTTCTGTCCTGATGCAGCTCTGGCCACCTTCATTATTTTAAAGTACAAGAACACGACTACGATACCCATGATCAGGAAGTAAAACTGATTTATTGCAGACCTGAGATGAACCTGCCAGGCTAAGCTCATCCACATCTCCAGACTACATAAGAGCCTCTGCGTGTAGTAGCTGTGACGCTACAATATTTTCTTTGGAAATACCTGGTATAAAAATTTTGAAAACCAATAAACAAAACAACTGATAAATCAGTTTTGTTGTTCCAAAACAGTTGGAGACAGGCTCGCGTGAGCATTTTACCAGATCCCCACAGATCCAAAGAGTGAGCGGTGGTGAATCGCTGCTAGGAAATGAGCTCACAGCGAGCAGAAGAAGCCTGAGTGATGGGAACAAACACAAGTAACAGATTTCATGGTCAACTCTTGGTAAATCATTGACTGGATTTACCAAGAGCTCGTCTGCACAGCAACATTAACACAGCAGTTATTTACATTACACTGCTTGTTGCTCATGCTAACATAATTATTGCTACGGTATGCTAACGCAACACCGTCTCCCAATTAAGGCACTGGACCCTACAGGGTGTCGGCTAGATTCGTCGGCTGGATGTCGTCTAAATGCATCACAGTACAGCGACATAGGCTGTCCCAATTCAAACGGTCTACTTCGACTCCTTCGTATGTGGCCGACGTTAGCTTGGTTGGGAAGGACAGGTCTAAAAGATAAGCATAATGTAATGCCTAGAATATGCCTATAATTATCATTTCAACTCTGAACGGAAACAGCACCATGCGTAATTTAAAACCCCTTTGGGAAACATTACTGATACATCTTCCCCTGTTGTCTTTTGTCTCTGAATAGTCCTATTTTGGAAAGATTGGACCTGCATTAAAACATTACTCCCTTGTAGGCAAAAAAAAAGGGGATAATAAAAAATATATATATACAGTTTGCATACAGTATTGTAGCGTGTTGTGTCGGAGACAGGGGACAACAACTGCGTCTCCACACCCACTGTCACAGTGAACCGGATCCTTCAACCTCCGCAGCCGCCGTCATATGAGACCAAACAGGCAATAGATGATCTCCGGAGCTGCAACGGTTTGGAAAACTCGGCTCGCCTGGCCCTTGCCAAGTGAGTGGTGGCAGAGGAGAAACTCAGAGGCTAGAGTCATTGAGCCATCCACTAGACCCTGGGAGGCTCCGGTGGTTTTGGTTAAAAAGAAAGACGGCGCCTGGTGGTTCTGTGTAGATTACCGCCGCCTCAACAAAGTCACTCGTAAAGACTCCTACCCACTGCCCCGGTTGGATGATGCCCTCGACTGGGTTGCAGGGTCCAGTTGGTTCAGCACCCTTGACCTTCAGAGTGATTATTGGCAAGTGGAGTTGGCACTGGATGCACACCCTAAGACCGTCTTCTCTATTGACCAAGGGCTATGGCAGTTCAAGGTGATTCCCTTTGGCTTTTGCAATGCTCTGGCTACCTTTGAGTGCATAATGGAGAGGGTCTTGGCGGACATATCCCGGCAGCAATGTGTGGTCTACCTGACGATCTCCTCATCCATGCAACCAACTTTGAGGCTGAGCTTTCCAACATTGAGGCAGTTTTTGGCGCCATTAGTTGAGCCGGATTACGCCTTCATCCCAAGAAGTGTCACCTGTTTCAGCGGGAGACATTCTTCCTGGGACATTTGGTCAGTGCTGCAGGGGTGTCCACCGATACGCCCAAGGTTGCAGCAGTGAGCAATTGGCCCCTACCACACAATAACGGGAGCTACGGAGTTTCCTGGGCCTTGCTACATATTACCAATGTTTTTTGAAGGACTTTGCCACTATTGCCAGCCCCTTGCACCGGTTGACACAGAAAGGACAAGTGTTTTGCTGGAGTGAGGATTGTGCCCATGCTTTCGCACATCTCCTGTTAGCACTCACCAGTGTTGGCCTACTCAGGAAGGGGAGCATGGTGAGCAGGTGGGCTGTGTCACCCGTCGAGAGCTGCTGGCTGTGATCCTAGACCTCCGCCACTATCGACCATATATCTATGGGAAAAAGTTCCTCTTGCGCACCGATCATGCATCGATCGCCTGGCTCCTCAATTTCAAAGAGCCTGAAGGACAACTTGCAAGATGGCTTTAGATACTTCAGGATAATGACTTTCAACTTTATGATTCGCCACCGGGCCGGGCGACTGCACACAAATGCTGATGCATTATTTTGACACCTATGTGTGGAAGAAGACTGTCGGCAGTGCTAGCGTGCGGAGGAGCGGGGTGCAGTTACTCCTCGGATGGCTGCTCTGCGAAGTCCCTCAGCAGCTGGTGGCGGGCCTCCTTTGGCCTCCATCAGGCCCCATGGACCTGGACCCTGACCGGTTTCGGCATGACCAGAGGCAATACCCTACTCTCTCCCCTGTCTTGGGCTGGGTGGGGGCGGGTCAAAGGCCGAGCTGGACAGCTGTCTGCCCTTGACACAGAGACCGAAGCCCTGTACTCCCAGTGGTCTGCACTTACCGTACATGACGGATTTCTACACCGCCGCTGGAAAACCCCTGATGGCATTCGTGAAGTCTTCCAGCTGTTGGTGTCCCACGGGCTTTGCGACACTGTTCTCCAGCTGGTTCATGGTTCAGTGGGTGCAGATTATTTTGGGGTCACCAAGACTCATCGTTTACGGTCACGGTTATACTGGCCAGGATGCGGTCAAGATGTAGAAATCTTTGTGCATCAGTGTTACACCTGTACTGCCAAAAAGGGACCAACCCAGCGCTCACATGCTCCCCTACAGCAATATCAGGTGGGGGCTCCCATGGAGCGGGTGGCTGTTGACATCCTTGGTCCATTCCCTGTCACTGAACAAGGTAACTGTTACATTGTGGTTGCCATGGACTATTTTATCAAGTGGCCTGAAGCTTATGATCAGAGTGCGGCCACCACTGTTAAGTGCCTGGTGAACCAGAACATCTGGTTCATACAGAACGGCTGTACAGAACGGCTGTCCAGGAGTCCACCAAATTCACCCCTGCAGCTCTCATGTTCGGACGAGAGCTACACACCCCTGTGGATCTGGTGTTCGGACTACCTTCGGAACCAGAGGTGGCAGGTGCGCCCAGCCTGTACTACTATTATCATCTCCGGGAACGGCTGCGAAGTGTGCACAAGATGACCAGGCCGGCACTTACGGATGCTGGATGCCGACAGAAACACACATATGACTCTCACTCCAAGGGCCAGGTGTGGGTCTACAGTCCGGAGAGGAAGAGGGGCCTCTCACACAAACTAATGAGCCATTGGACTGGTCCTTGTACTGTCAGATGTGGTGAACCGGGTGCGACTGATCAAGAGGAACAGGGTCGTAGTACTCCACCGTGACCGGCTGGCGCCCTACCAACCACTGGTGCCATCTGAAGAAGAGAACAACCAGATCTCACCACAGAGGCTACGGGGCGGCCCCAACGACATATTCACCCTCCCCAACATCTTCAAGACTTTGTGGTGGACACAGAGGTTGCTGGGGACACCTAACAGCTAGGTGGGAGCTGTGTAGCGTGGGGACTGGGTTTTCCCAGCATGCTTTGGGGCAGATATCAGCTGAGTCTGTGTGATGTTATAGTGGTTATTTCGCTGAGTTATCTGTGTGTGTAGTATGTGCATGTTCATGTTCTGTGGCTTGTTCTTTATTGTTATTCAAAGACAGTTATGTGGAACCATGACTCAGGTTCGTCATTGTTTTCATGACTCCCCATTCTGTGTACAATACAGCCTTCAATAAAATGTTCCTTTGAATGCAAAGTTCGATGTCCGTGTCCTTCTTGCCATCTTAAAAGAAAACCATGTCACAGTATGTAGTATGTATGTATTACTTAACTTTACATTAAGTATGTTCAGTGTTTGACATTATATTTGTTTTATCATGAGCATTAATAATATACTTTTTAAACATTTCTTTCCTTGTTGTTTTTGTTGACTTTAATTTAAAAAAAAAACTTAGGATTGAAAGTGTCACTGCTGCCTGTCCTTATCAACTTCATTGATTGATAACTCCTCTTAATTTTCCTTCAGCTTCATTTACAACTTGCAGAACGATAACTTCACACAGGTTAACGTGAGGTGACGTGGGGCCCCTTTAGGGAGGTTTCCTACAGAGATGTCATTGCAAATCAACCATTGTTGTTTAATGGGGACGGGGATGCGGATGGTCACTGATGGATTTAGGCTCTGAGTGTCGGCTGCCCGCTATCGGTTCGGGGCCCCAAGCAGTTGCCTGCCTTGCCTGTTCATAAACTGCACGTCTACCGGTAGCGCAATGAAAGTGAGAAAGTGCGTTAATGATTAACGCATTAATTCCACAATTTAATCATCCTGCGTTAATCGTTAATTTTGACAGCCCTAATTTTTTGATAATGAATACACTGTTAAATAGTAGTAACTTGTATTTTAATATTTAAACATTAAAAGCTATATATGTATATACTATAGATATACTGTATATTCGTGTGAGAGGTCACGCTAACTCAGTGAGTAATGGTGTCAGTTTATATATTAATACACACATGTACATCAAAAACCTGGCTTACAACAGCATTTATTTCAAAACAGGCATAACTTCAGAAGTTGGTCTTAATGTTTGTACATTCACAATATTTTCCCAACAGTGATGCATGAAAAGTGATCACAAGCAATGAAAAGAGAGATCCTGCAGCTGAGGTTGAAATATGTACAAATATTGTTCTTAAATCTGCAAGGATTATGTTTTCATTGATTGAAAGAAAGTTTCAGTGTCATTGGATATTTGAGCATTTATGTTGTTCTTGCCATAATGACTTGATAATTAGCTGTTTCTATGAAGGAAAGACAATTCAAATGAATTTGTACAGCACATCATTCATTCACAGCAGTAACTCAGTGTGTTTTACAGAAATAAAAAGAGGCAGACGTGTTATATTCTGTAGTTTTCACTGGTCAGTCACAATTAATATGACAATTGTTTTTTATACAGACCACAAAGAACAAAGCTTCTCAGAGCAACAAAAAACTTTTCATCCCTGAGGCCGTAAATGAGAGGACTCAAACACCTCGGAGAAAGAATGAACACAATGTAATTAAAGTACCTGACTTTAATGTAGACCATCGGGTAAATCTGAAGCACAGCGGCTTCAATGAAAATACACCACAGCTGGAAAAGACAGAGGAACAGCTGAAAGCCATGAAGAACCACAGTTCTGAGGCCTTTCCATGATGACTTCCTGTTCTGTCCTGATGCAGCTCTGGCCACCTTCATTATTTTAAAGTATGAGAACATGATTACAATAAACATGATCAGGAAGTAAAACTGACTTATTGCAGACCTAAGATGACCCTGCCAGGTGTGGAAGATGAACTTCTCTGCAAAACAAATGTCGCTTTTTGTGTAAAAGCTGTGGCTCGCAGAAGCAAAGAAGATGGAGACAGAAACCATCCAGGGCAGAGCGCTGACACCATGAATGATGAGGATGCAGTGCAGAGCGCTGCGTGTGGAGCACATCTCTACGTGTCGCAGTGGCATGCAAATGGCCACAAAGCGTTCCAGCGTCATCGCTGTCAGAGTCACCGGAGTGACAAAAGTGTATAAAGACACAGCCACATACACAATAAGGCACAATGACATATGTATGTTCAATTCAAAGTGAAAGAAAAGGAGCAGAACATCACTCAGGATTAAAATCACACAATCAGACATGAGAGTCAGTGCAAAGAAGATGTAGCGCATGGATGTGTAGAAGAAATCCTTCATGAAAAAGACTGTGATCAGCAAAAAGTTGATGCAAAGGAAAAGTGATATGAGAACCTGAACTATAATCATCTTGTCGTCGATCACACGCACTGAAGAGTCATTGGCTGCCATTTATTGTGGTTTTCAGTTAAATCCAAATGTGCATTTTTAAAGATACACAGATACGAGTCATTTAGCTCCAACAAAAGATCTAAAATAATTCAAGAGCTCAATAAATGTCATTTTGAATCAACTGGTTAAAATTGATGATAAAAACATGAGCATCATTTTAGTTTCTCCAATGCAATAAATCCAAAGACACAAGACTCAGTTTACCAAACCCTTCCTGAAAGGTTGTTCACAGTCAGTGTTTCCTGCTGAGCTCTGTGCAGCACAGTGAGCAACAACTGTGTGTGAAGACTTTATAACAGTAACTACAACACGTCGCAAGTCTATTCACCAGTGTTGTCATCAACGACAAACCTCACAGGCGATGGTAACTATAGTAACCGTCTTTTTGAGTAAATAAAAGTTTTTTTCCCCACTCACTGTTTACGTCACGTTTGAGTTTACGAAATATTTCAGGACCTCCTTATTAAGGATATTTAAAGGGGACATATGTTACATATAAACAATAGCAGCCTTTTACATTTTAAACTGCCATTAAACTAATACTAATGTGTAAATGTTACATGGTTAAAGGTAGAATAGACAGGTTTTTATTTTTATGTTAGAATATGCATAAAGCATTCTTAATATTTGCATAGATGCAGTAGATGTTTTCACCACTGCTACTTACAGGCTGGATTGAGAAACCTGGTGTTTTTGAGTAAGCCATAATTCTCCTGCCAATGTTCTTAGACTCTTGTACAGTACTTTGACAGTGAGCTGACTTTCTTCAAAAAAACAAAAAGTATCTAGGAATGACTTGACATTTCCCATCATAATAGTTGAAAGTATTTGCAAACCTCTTAAATAGTACTATGTTGTATTTTAACGTTTTAACATTAAAAACTATATATGTATAAACTGTAGATATAATGTATATTCATGTGAGAGGTCAGGTGTCAGTTTATATATTAATACACACGTGCATCCAAAACCTGGCTCATATCAGCATTTATTTTCAAAACAGGCATAACTTCACAAGATGGTCATAATGTTTGTACATTCACAATATTTTCACAACAGTGATGCATAAAAAGTGATCACAAACAATGTGTCACGATCCACACTCTCACCCACACTCACTTTCACATTCCAAGCACATTCCTGGTGTTTTCCCTGCTTCCTGGTCTTCTCTCTCTCTCTCTGCAGGAGGCGTGATTGACCTACATTCAGAATGACGCTGGTGATCTCTCCACCTGCACGGCTCCACCCCAGCTCAGTTCTCGTTCACCGTTCGATCTTTCCTAATAGATCGAAACATTACGAACTGACCATAAATGGACCCTGCAGACAGAGAAGCAGTCAGGCAAACGTGAGCAGCTCAAGGCGAAGTCATCGGTAGACATGACATCTTATTATCGGACATCGTATCATCTGTTAAAGAGCTAGCTGCTAGCCTTAATTCGCTGCTTTATCCGCTTTCACCCACTTCTCCACCGATCTACGCCATTCCTTCCTCTTCGGCTTCCGTCGTGTCTGCACGGGAACCCTACGTTCCCATACCTGAACGTTTCTTCGAGGAACTTAACAAATGCTCTAGTTTTTTGTTTCAATATTCTCTCGTGTTTGACTTGCAACCTGTTCCCGAGGTGTATCACGACTTGGGAGAGGCGTTCTCCAAGGACCGGGCCCTCTCACTGCCGCCCCATCATCCTTACGACTGCGGCATTGACCTCCTTCCCGGTGCAACCTTACCTTCTAGATGCCGCTCCAATTTGTCAGGAACTGAGAGGCAAAGTATGGAGAATTATGTGAATCAGTCCTTGGCTGCCGGACTGATTCGTCCCTCCTCCTCTCCCGTCGGTGCAGGGTTCTTCTTTGTCCAGAAGAAGGACGGCTCACTGAGACACTGCATTGACTACAGGGGCCTGAACGATATCACTGTAAAGAACTGATACGCCCTTCCCCTGTTGGACGCCGCTTTCAGTCCCCTGAGTAAGGCGCAACTGTTCTCCAAACTGGACTTACGCAACACCTACCACCTTGTCCGAATCCGAGAAGGTGATTAATGGAAGACGGCTTTCAACACTCCTATGGGGCACTTCAACGCACATATGACTCCTGCTCTAAGGGCCAGGACTTTACTCCCGGGGCGCAGGTGTCGGTCTACAGTCCGGAGAGGAAGAGGGGCCTCTCACCCAAACTAATGAGCCATTGGACTGGTCCTTGTACGGTCCTTGAGAGACTGTCAGATGTCGTGAACCGGGTGCGACTGATCAAGAGGAACAGGGTCGTAGTACTCCACCGTGACCGGCTGGCACCCTACCAACCACTGGTGCCATCTGAAGAAGAGAACTCAGGCTCACCTCAGGTCATCAACTTGCCGGATCTCACCACAGAGGCTACGGGGCGGCCCCAACGACATCTTCACCCTCCCCAACATCTTCAAGACTTTGTGGTGGACACAGGGGTTGCTGGGGACACCTAACAGCTAGGTGGGAGCTGTGTAGCGTGGGGACTGGGTTTTCCCAGCATGCTTTGGGGCAGATATCAGCTGAGTCTGTGTGCTGTTATAGTGGTTATTTCGCCGAGTTCTCTGTGTGTGTAGTGTGTGCATGTTGACAGTTATGTGGCACCATGACTCAGGTTCGTCATTGTTTTCATGACTCCCCATTCTGTGTACAATACAGCCTTCAATAAAATGTTCCTTTGAATGCAAAGTTCAATGTCCGTGTCCTTCTTGCCATCTTAAAAGAAATCCATGTCACAGTATGTAGTATGTATGTATTACTTAAAGGTACAATATGTAGTATTTATGGGTTTATATAACCCAAAATCCACTTTTTTATACATATTATGTGCTCCTGCATTGTCTAGTCGCTGTATAATAGTTTTTGTTTCATTTTCGTAGTGTTTCAAAAAGTCATGTTAAATAACATGACCGCGGTTGCATAGCCACTGTTAGCAGCGAGACGCCATGTTTCTACTGGAGCCTGTAAGGACAAACGCGAGAGAAAAAATCAAGCGTCTCTTTACTTGTAGCGGAAGTCCCGCCTCCTCTCTCTCCGCTTCGTCTGCTACGGCCGCGGTAGCTCCACCCTCTCCCTCACCTCACGAACCTCATCTGCTGACACGGAGAAAGACGACGAGGACGACATTTGACCAGCTGCGGATACCGTAGCGCTCAGGGAAGGGAGGGGGTGAGCAGAGCAGCAGGTCTTTGTCGTAAATTTCAGCCTCTCCTCTAGATGGCACTATAAACTACTTATTTCCCCTTTAACTTTACATTAAGTATGTTCAGTGTTTGACATTATATTTGTTTTATCATGAGCATTAATAATATACTTTTTCAACATTTCTTTCATTGTTGTTTTTGTTGACTTTAATGATTGAATCATCTGTTTCAGGATTGTAAGTGTCACTGCTGCCTGACCTTATCGCCTTCATCCCTGAGGACAGACCTGGGTCAAGTTCAGCAGTGTGTGAAGTGGAGGATGAAGAAAGACCTCAGAGGAGGCAACAGAAAAGGAAGAGGGATGGGGAGGGTGAAGTGATCGACCTCCTCAGGGAAGACATGAGGCAACAGAGAGAGGCGGAGGAGAAGGGGGATGGAGAGATGAAAGATGTGTCCCTAAAAATGATAATATAGTAGTAATAATATATATATATAATATATTATAATATATAATAATAATATTTGTGTTTATATTTTTTGTAGGGTTGTCAATCAGATTATCACAGGGTAGCTGTGGATTAATCACGATTAATTACCATTCGTAAATATGCCAGAAAAACTCAAATTTTCTCCTTATATTGTTGTAGGAACGGAGAGATAGACAAAGTATGTGAAAATATAAATGTCAAGAACAATAAAATACTGTAAATAACTTCTTTATCCTCTTTTTTTCTTCCTCTTCTAACTACCTGATTGATAACTCCTCTTCATTTTCCTTCAGCTTCATTTACAACTTGCAGAACGATAACTTCACACAGGTTAACGTGAGGTGACGTGGGGCCCCTTTAGGGAGGTTTCCTACTGAGATGTCATTGCAAATCAACCATTGTTGTTTAATGGGGACGGGGATGCGGATGGTCACTGATGCATTTAGGCTCCGAGTGTCGGCTGCCCGCTATCGGTTCGGGGGCCCCAAGCAGTTGCCTGCCTTGCCTGTTCATAAACTGCACGTCTACCGGTAGCGCAATGAAAGTGAGAAAGTGCGTTAATGATTAACGCATTAATTCCACAAATAAATCATCCTGCGTTGATCGTTAATTTTGACAGCCCTCATTTTTTGATAATGAATACACTGTTTAATAGTAGTAACTTGTATTTTAATATATAAACATTAAAAGCTATATATGTATATACTATAGATATACTGTATATTCGTGTGAGAGGTCACGCTAACTCAGTGAGTAATGGTGTCAGTTTATATATTAATACACACATGTACATCAAAAACCTGGCTTACAACAGCATTTATTTCAAAACAGGCATAACTTCAGAAGTTGGTCTTAATGTTTGTACATTCACAATATTTTCCCAACAGTGATGCATGAAAAGTGATCACAAGCAATGAAAAGAGAGATCCTGCAGCTGAGGTTGAAATATGTACAAATATTGTTCTTAAATCTGCAAGGATTATGTTTTCATTGATTGAAAGAAAGTGTCAGTGTCATTGGATATTTGAGCATTTATGTTGTTCTTGCCATAATGACTTGATAATTAGCTGTTTCTATGAAAGCAAGACAATTCAAATGAATGTGTACAGCACATCATTCATTCACAGCAGGAACTCAGTGTGTTTTACAGAAATAAAAAGAGGCAGACGTGTTATATCCTGTAGTTTTCACTGGTCAGTCACAATTAATTTGACAATTGTTTCTTATACAAACCACAAAGAACAAAGCTTCTCAGAGCAACAAAGAACTTTTCATCCCTGAGGCCGTAAATGAGAGGACTCAAACACCTCGATGAGAGAACGAACACAATGTAATTAAAGTACAGGAGCTTAACATAGACCACCGGGTTAATCTTAAGCACAGCAGCTTCAATGAAAGGACTCCACAGCTGGAAAAGACAGAGGAGCAGCTGAAAGCCATGAAGAACCACAGTTCTGAGGCCTTTCCATGATGACTTCCTGTTCTGTCCTGATGCAGCTCTGGCCACCTTCATTATTTGAAAGTACGAGAACATGATTACGATACACATGATCAGGAAGTAAAACTGACTTATTGCAGCCCTAAGATGACCCTGCCAGGCGTGTATGATGAAGCTCTCCACAACACATAAGAGCCTCTGGGTGTAGTAGCTGTGGCTCGCAGTCGCAAAGAAGCTGGAGAGAAAAATCACATCGGGCAGAGCGCTGATGCAGTGAATGATGATGATGCAGTGCAGAGCGCTGCGTGTGGAGCACATCTCTCCGTGTCGCAGTGGCATGCAAATGGCCACGAAGCATTCCAATGTCATCGCTGTCAGAGTCACTGGAGTGACTAAAGCGTAAAAAGAACCACTCAAATACAAGACAAGACACGCTGACACCGGTATGGGGAATTGAAAGTACATTGAAAGGAGCAGAATATTACTCACGATTAAAATCACACAATCAGACATGAGAGTCAGTGCAAAGAAGATGTAGCGCATGGATGTGTAGAAGAAATCCTTCATGAAAAAGACTGTGATCAGCGAAAAGTTGATGCAAAGGAAAAGTAATATGATAAATTGAACTGCAATTAAGTCATTGTTTGCATACAGTGTAGTGTTATTGGCTGCCATTTTCTGTCGTTTTCAGTTAAAGCCAAATGTGCATTTTTAAAGAAACACAGATACGAGTCATTAAGCTCCATCAAAAGATGGAGAATTCAAGAAGTCAATAAATGTTAGTTTGAATGAACAGGTTAAAATTGATTATAAAAACATGCACATCATTTTAGTTTCTCATGTGTAAATACAAAGAGTCTCTGTTTACCAAACTGTTCCTCAGTCAGTGTTTCTTGCTGAGCTCTGTGCAGCACAGTGAGCAACAACTGTGTGTGAAGACTTTATAACAGTAACTACAACACATCACATCATATTTATTCATCAGTGTTGTCGTCAACGACAAACCTCACAGGTGATGGTAACTAGTTAGAGGAAAGTTTTACCCAACTCACGGTTAAAGCGATAGTTCCGAATTTTGGACATAAGACCTATTTTCCAACTCAGTCGGTGTGATGGAGACGTCTGGAGAGGTTTTCAAGAAATTTCATTCAGTTCTTCTAGTTGCCGAGTTCGCTGGTGCTATGGCTAGCGCAAGTCAATGGTACAAGTTAGCATGGCATTAGAAACACTCATACCGACTCCACAGTGCACCCGAGGTGAATCAGTTGTAAGGGCAGACTTTTCATGTACATATCAGTGTTGATAGAATGTTTGAAATAAAACCAACCCTGGAATTTGAAGGATTTATGTCTCAGCAGAAGCAGCGTGTCATACTTCCTATTAGGCTATGGCAGCGGCGGACTGATATCACCTAGCACTTATAAGTTACCGGTTCTATAATAGTTTGTTTACCTACTGTCATTGCTACAAACGCAGAGTAGCCTGCAGTGCGAGCTTCTTCAATCTCACAAAAATGGCCACTTTTGGAGAATATACTGATACTTTTGAAGACTCTGATGAGGATTTTTCCTCCACCCGAACCCAACCGTACCTGTACGAGCCTGAATATACAGAGGAAGAATTGCGTGAGAGGGATGCTCAAAGGGCAGAACGTGAACGAGCGTCTGTGGAGACCGAGATAGCCCTCCGCTGCTGCTGAGAAAGTAGTCCCTCAAAAATGCGATGCAAGCTTAGTTTTGTTTCAAATATTATTCCATCAACACTGATATGTACATCAATAGTCTTGTGTTTTAATTGATTTGCCTCGGGTGCACTGTGGAGTCGGTATGAGTGTTTCTAATGCCATGCTAACTTGTACCATTGACTTGCATTAGCCATAGCACCAGCAACTAGAAGAACTGAATGAAATTGCTGTAGATTTTCATTTGAGCTCAATTTTAAGGACTTAATGTAGACCTGACTGGTGTAATTTGCAGTGATATATCAAAGTATAATGTATAAAATGATGATATGATTGTGGTATGGCTACAAAATGTCCTGCCAGATTTATTAGGGTTACTATATGCTAAAGAGTTGACAGCGTAACCATGTTTATTTGATCTGTTCATGCTTGTCTTTCAGCCTGAGAAACATCACATGCCAGTGTCTATGGTGAATATGTTATGATATTATATTAATTATTAAAGGTATGACAAAATTTAAAGGCTCCATCCAAACTAAACTCAATTAAAACGAACACAAAACATACCTAAAACAGAAGAAGAAGCCACAGAAGCATTAAAGGGGACATATGCAAAATCAACTTTTTAATAATTTTAATACTCATATTTTGGATTCTTTTTTGATTATAAATACCCTATGAAATTGTTGTATCTTGTATTTTATTATTTTAACATTAAAAGCTATATACTGTATATTCATGTGAGAGGTCACGCTAACTCAGTGAGTAATGGTGTAAGTTTATATAATAATTCACACATGCACATCCAAAACCATGCTTATAACAGCATTTATTTTCAAAACAAGCATAACTTTCATCAATATATATCACAAGTTGCTCTTAACAGTGATGCATAAAAGTTATCACAAACAATGAAAAGAGAGAGGTCCTGCAGCTGAGGTTGAAATATGAACTAATGTTGTTTATAAATCTGCAAGGATTATGTTTTCATTGATTTAAAGAAAGTGTCAGTGTCATTGGACACATATATTTGAGCATTTATGTTGTTCTTGCCATAATGACTTGATAATCGATGACATGCTACGTTGGAAGCCATACATAAGACATTTAAAAGGTAAGCTGGCCAGGAGTGTGTTCATACTAAAGGTAACACATACCCCCTGCTAATACTCCAAAAAAGAGCTTTAAGAGTTCTACATTAGGCCAATTACAGGGAACATACAAATCAATTATTTAAATACTCAATTCTATGATTTAATAAACTACCGTACGGTACAGATGATGTTACAGGGCCGCCAACAAAAGCCTTCCTCACAAATACTATTCCAAAACAGAGAGGTGGGACACAATCTGAGAGGGAACATGATTTTCAGGCAGAGAAAGGTAAGAACCAAATTAGAAATCCTTAAAAGTCACGGGTGTCAGACAGTGGAATAATCTAGATGAGGAGATTAAAAGATCAGCAAAACGGAGTGTATTATGTAGAAATTACTAATAGCCGCTACAGAATGGCCCAGGAAGAGAGTTGATAAAGGTCAGAGACAGAAATCAGTGGACACGGTGCTGAGGATGTGGTGGATGTGTACATATTCACGTTCATGACAATTGGAATGCTCTCCAGCGTGCTTTATATTTTGATACAATAACAGCCCAATAGGACAGAAGTCTCTCCCCGCACCAACCTCCTCATGGTGCCAACAATGGCTCGACGAAAAACTGCCCAATCACATAATGCTAAATACCCCAAAACACATTTTTACAGCTTTTTTACACGTCAGCTTGTTTGTGAATCAATTCTCTGAACCATAACTGCAACACAAAAACATACTTCAAACCCAAACTTCACAGGACACTACACTTTCCTCACCCGTTCATGGAGATTCCTGGTCCGGAGTGACCCCAACCTCCAGGCCTACTGGCATTTGTATATATATACATATATATATATATATATATATATATATATTATCATTCTATGAACACGTGCTATTTTGCATTCTGAAAATTAGATTTTCAAAGTATTATTTTTATTTTGTTTAAGGACTTATTTGTTTAAGTAGATCCTTACCTGTCAGAAAAACATGTCGTGCCATCTCAGGCTATCCTATTTTTAATGTATTTCCTAAAATAATCAATCATGCACATGTGTTGTGTCAATCGCGTTACCAACACCAAACTGTATTTAAAAAGTATTTGAATTGACACTTCAGAATAAATCTGGTATATTATGAAAGATATTTCATCCCTGTTTACATTCAAAGTATTTAGAAATGAAAATAACAAGTAATACATGTGATTTATATGAATGGATATGCTCAAATGCATATCAGCCAAGCCACTGTATGTTAGTTTTTAGCAAAAAATCAAGAAAAGGGAATCTTTTAAAAAAATCTTATTCTATATACTCAAGGGGGTATAGTTATATTTTACTTCACATTAAAATAGGTTATTTACATGTTTCTTTTCTTCCTATTTATTATGTATTATGTATATAGAGAGGGCATTCTAAAAGAAACCCAATTGACAGTTGACAATAGAATACCTGCTCAAGAGATGTGTTTGTTTGTAGACTGTATGTAAGTGGATTTGGCATAGAATATTATGGAAATGAACACTGGAATTTAATACATGTAAAACTGTTATTTTATTGAAATTAGCGAATTTTCAAAGCAATTACAGTGACAAATGATAAACCCAAACATGGATTGTATGAATGGGAAATGTTGATTTTGACATGAAAACATTACACATTGTACCTTAGAAACCCTCCAAGCGTCTCTGCTGCAGACACAGGCATCCTAACAAAAGCATGAAAAATACAAATCCATATTAAATCACTTTTTTTGTTCACAATAGGTTATTTGATATTTTAACATATTTTAATGATTTAATGAAGACTGTACTATATCAGATCAATACACACTGGTATTAATTTGCTATAAACATATAACAAGATTACAAACTTATTTAGGGACAAAACATGCTATTCTTAATATAAATAAGTATGTATTGTATGAATGATTCTGGTTTGGACACACAATAAACGAGTGAACATGGCAGGGAAAGGGTTAATAGTAACAGATTTGACGATTCATGCTTTAGGCAGCCATTACTAGCCATGGGGTTCACACCATGACATCACATGGTGTGCATTCTAGACCTGCTCATATGATTGTTAATATGCATATTTTAATTTAACATTTTTAACTAATACATGATAATATGGTAACGCATTTTGACACACTATGACCGTCCCCTCCAGTCAAACTACACACAAGTCAATAAAAAAATCATTAAAAGAGAGGAGTACCTACCTACAGATTTCTGATAAAAGGCAGATGATATCACATCCTGAAAATGATGTCACTTCTGGGATAATGCATTGTCCCTGGGGGTGTGTTTATCCAAAGTAACGCATTTGACAGCTAAACATTTTTTTTTGTTTTCAATATTCCAAAAAGGTTAAGAATGCTAAAGAAGTGTCATATGTTAACTTACAAATGAGGCTTTTCATAAATTAAAATATTTTTTAGATAATTTGATTTTATTCCCTCTTAAAACTGATTGCAATAGACGAAATGTAACCGAGGGACAGCCATTTTTGCCATATTTAACAGGTATACAATACATAAATCTTTAAAATTCTTTGAAAGTATGAATGTATGAATGTTTATTGAATATTTAAAATGAAAATAATTTGTTTACCATATCATACTAACAGAAATTGTGCATAATTTGATGTTAATACTGATTATATGGGTAGGTTTTGTGTGAGGGAGGCAAAATGGCACGTTTTGGTAGAATTACCATATATATATATATATATATATATATATATATATACATATATATATATATATATATATATATATATATTGGTTATATTGGTTAAGAAGGTCCAGAAGCAAAACCAGGGCTCCTCTGCTCAGCCTGAAATCCGCCCACAAAAAATCAAGCCCCACCCTACCCGAGCCTGTGCACGTTGTATCCAAGCCCGGCCCGGCCTAACCCGACACATTAACATTGTAATTACGAGCCTGATTGAAACCTGACATTTTTTTGATATGTGAGCTGTCATAACTGACATACTCAACTACAATTTAGAGTTGTTTGAACTACAGAAATCTGTTTAGAAGTATCTTAAAGCGGCCCTATACCCGAAGTTCCAATTAACGCTGTTTTTTGGTGTGTATCTGCGACATAACCTTGCAGTAGTTTAGTTTATTAAGCCATGAAGCCTCGAAACAAACAGTTCAGCCACTGCTGAGAATGTTACGGAAATTTTGTATTAATATTATATAAATGTAAAAGTTTGACCTGTAGTGACCTAAGATCAAAGGACCATTTGCTATTGTTTTACCACAGATGGCGACAGTGGTTGGGTCATAAAACATCCTTATCTTCCCCTTTCCCTGTGGGGGGTCTACCTGAACCCCCTCTTCCCGTGGGTGGGGGGGGAATCTTCTTTTATCCTACTTTGTCTGTGTGGGGGGGTCGTTAAGTCAGAGAACACACCCACAAGACAGTTAACTAGAGAGATTTTCCATTGTTCTAGCAGTCTTCACAGGGTAACAGAACCTGCATGTTGCTTTGTGATTTCTCTTCTTGTACAAGAATAAACTCTTGTTTGATTCCTGAGCTGGCTCCAACTTCCATCCTTTTACTAAATTATTTTGACAATTTTGGCACCCAACGTGGGGCTCCAATATCTGTCCCTCTCTTCACAACGGTGGACCTGAATACCTTGCAAGGTGGAGAAAATAAACATTTCTCCAGAAAAGACCTCCACCTCGGGGCTCTTAAAGCTGTGTTTGGCCAGGGAGGCCAGGTCCCCTGAAGAGTGGGACAGTGACGGGGGCTGACCAGAGAGGGGAGACGGACCAGCCAGGGATTCAAACAATCAAAAAGGTAAGACACGTGTCGTATGCCCTGTGAGGAGCCAAATCATTGGAAAATTAATTTGGGATTGGTTGAAAAAAATACCAGCTCATTTGGCATCAAGATCAAGCATAGTGAGGGCCAAATCATTGGAGAATTAGTTTCGGGGAGGTTGAAAAAACAACACCTCGTTTGGCACCAAGATTAAAAATATCTCGTGAGGGGCAAATCATTGGAAACCTAATTTAGGGGGGGGGGGGTTGAAAAAAGAAACAACCTCGTTTGGCACCAAGATCAAAGATATCTCGTGAGGGAATCCTTATCTTCCCCTTTCCCTGTGGGGGGTCTACCTGAACCCCCTCTTCCAGTGGGTGGGGGGGAATCTTCTTTTGTCGTTAAGTCAGATAACACACAGTTAACTAGAGAGAGTTTCCATTGTTCTAGCAGTCTTCACAGGGTAACAGAACCTGCATGTTGCTTTGTGATTTCTCTTCTTGTACAAGAATAAACTCTTGTTTGATTCCTGAGCTGGCTCCAACTTCCATCCTTTTACTAAATTATCTTGACAGAGAACACTATGTTTTATTGTAATGTCGGACTCAGCAAGATGTCTGAAAAAACCTGTTCTCGTTATGTAAACAGCATTTCTCCTGAATAGCAGATCGTCCTGCTCCGGGCACTAGTGTAGGCACATGGGTACATTGAACCGCAGAAGAAGAAGAACATCTGTTGTGGAGGTGTTTCACAAGCGACAGTGTCTTCTGACTCTGGGTCTGACTCCGGGTCAAAGGCGTAAAAGGCGTAAAAGGGACTGCTGCGGGGAGTTGTGACGAAGCTGTTTTTAAACATTGTTAAAACAATGTTTTGATAATGATTAGCAGTGCATCCACCGTTCCAGAGAGGGGAGCTGCGCTTCTGAGCACTGGTGTGCTGATTTTGTCACTTCCAGGTATTGGCCAATCACAAGACAGTTGGGAAAGTTGCAGTTGTGCCACCTGACAATTGCAACTAAACTCAAATTAAACAGCTTCTGGTTGGATGCAAGCATTATTTTCTACCCTTGTCATGAAGTTCACACAGAACACTTTTTTAAAAAATAAAGAGTTTTATGATAAAATTATTTTTTTTTAGTTTTACATTGGTTGGACCACCTGACATGGAAAGTGTACCAACCTACATATAGTTGAAAGTAGTTTTTATCAGTATTTGACAGCGATCTACAAACCTTTTAGCTTAGTCAGAAGGGTCTCTGGGTTTCCTCTGGCTGATGCAACATTCAGTTTTCAGCTATTGTCTATTGACTTCAAAATAAAGTCCAATGTCTATGGTTGCACCACCCTGATATTTAGGAAATGTAAATTGCTGGACAAAAGTTTTGCAGTTATTTTAACAGCTTTAAAATGATTGACATTATGGAAAAAACATTATTCAAAAGACTTCAAACATAAAATAATGATAATTGCTGGCGTTTTATTATTTGCTGCCGTTTTGTTACTTGCTGGCGTTTTGTTACTTGCTGGCGTTTTGTTACTTGCTGGCGTTTTGTTATTTGCCGGTGTTTTCTTCATTGTCGGTGTTTTCTTATTTGCCGGTGTTTTCTTATTTGCTGGTGTTTTGGGGTTTGCAGTGTGTTTGCCCCTGTCGGCCACCGTAGAATTATTCAAATTAAACAGTACAAATTCAAATAATGTGATTCAAATTCAGTTTTTCAATGCAATTATTCAAGTTGAGCAATTCAAATTCAAATATAATTGATTCAATTTCAGTTTCTGGTAGCACATATTTCAGCCCATAGAGAGGTCCTGCAGCTGAGGTTGAAATATGAACAAATGTTGTTTATAAATCTGCAAGGATTATGTTTTCATTGATTTAAAGAGAGTGTCAGTGTCATTGGACACATATAATTGAGCATTTATGTTGTTCTTGCCATAATGACTTGATATTTAGATGTTTCTATGAAGGCAAGACAATTCAAATAAATTGCACATCATTCATTCACAGCAGTAACTCAGTGTGTTTTACAGAAATAAAAAGAGGCAGACGTGTTATATCCTGTAGTTTTCACTGGTCAGTCACAGTTAATTTGACAATTGTTTCTTATACAAACCACAAAGAACAAAGCTTCTCAGAGCAACAAAAAACTTTTCATCCCTGAGGCCGTAAATGAGAGGACTCAAACACCTCGATGAGAGAACGAACACGATGTAATTAAAGTACCTGACATTAACATAGAGCACCAGGTCTATCTGAAGCACAACAGCTTCAATGAAAGGACACCACAGCTGGAAAAGACAGAGGAGCAGCTGAAAGCCATGAAGAACCACAGTTCTGAGGCCTTTCCATGATGACTTCCTGTTCTGTCCTGATGCAGCTCTGGCCACCTTCATTATTTTAAAGTACGAGAACATGATTATGATACACATGATCAGGAAGTAAAACTGACTTATTGCAGACCTAAGATGACCCTGCCAGGTGTGGATAATGAACTTCTCTCCAGAGCACATTTCGCTTTTTGTGTAAAAGTTGTGGCTCACAGAACCAAAAAAGATGGAGAGAAGAATCACATCGGGCAGAGCGCTGATGCCATGAATGATGATGATGCAGTGCAGAGCGTTGCGTGTGGAGCACATCTCTCCGTGTCGCAGTGGCATGCAAATGGCCACGAAGCGCTCCAGCGTCATCGCTGTCAGAGTCACAGGAGTGACTAAAGCGTATAAAGACACAGCCACATACACGGCAAGACACGCTGACATATGTATGCTGAATTCAAAGTAGGTTAGAATGAGCAGAACATCACTCAGGATTAAACTCATACAATCAGACATGAGAGTCAGTGCAAAGAAGATGTAGCGCATGGATGTGTAGAAGAAATCCTTCATGAAAAAGACTGTGATCAGCATAAAGTTGATGCAAAGGAAAAGTGATATGAAAAATTGAACTATAATTAAGTCATTGTTTGCGTACAGTGTAGTGTTATTGGCTGCCATTTTCTGTAGTTTTCAGTTAAAGCCAAATGTGCATTTTTAAAGAAACACAGATACGAGTCATTTAGCTCAAACAAAGGATGGAGAATAATTCAAGAACTCAATAAATTTCATTTTGAATCAACAGGTTAAAATTGATGATGAAAAAATGCACATCATTTTAGTTTCTCCAATACAATAAATCCAAAGACACAAGACTCAGTTTACCAAACCGTTCCTGAAAAGTTGTTCACAGTCAGTGTTTCCTGCTGAGCTCTGAGCAACAACTGTGTGTGAAGACTTTATAACAGTAACTACAACACATCACAGGTTTATTCACCAGTGTCATCATCGACAGACCTCACAGGTGATGGTCACTATAGTAACTGTCTTCAAGTTTGAGAAAAGTTTTTCCATGCCTACTTCCTGTTCTGTGCTGATACAGATCTATCTATAGTTATCTAAGTGATTCATAAGTCCTGTATATCTACTACAAAATGGCTAGGATTTCCTTACAAACACATGGGTGAGAGTTAATAATGTCTTGATGTTTTTAAATTTTTTTACAATAATTTAAGATTTTTGCTCTCTGAAGGTCAGGTTTTAAGCATCCTTAACATCCAATTTTACAAATTTAAAGACAATAAAATTATCACACAAATACACAAATTCATATATTCAGTATAATAACTACACACATTACATTTATAAACCATTTGATCACTTTGCCATATCATATCATTGGTTTAAATTGGTTGCACTACCTGACGAATATTGGATGCACCACCATGCTGAAAAAAATTCATTTTCATTTCAAATAGTAACATAAGTTTAAGACATCAGTTAAACCTAACCCTAACCCATCAAAAACAATTCACATAACATTACATCTTTATGATAAGGATCGAGTACAGTCGCAATGAAGTGCAGGGGATCTGGGTAGATGTTAATAAAACGTGGTGACAGACTCTTAAGAGCAGAGTGCACTTTTCATTGTTTTCACTCCATGTTCTCAATCTTTGTGTAGAAGACGCTTTAGTGCTGCAATTAAGAGAATAACAGATGCATCAGATGAGCTGATATCTTAAGTTAACTGCTCAGAGAGAGAGAATGTTCTTTGGTGTGAAGTCAATGTCGCAGGGAGTTCATAATCTGCTCCGTATGCAACCAAGTATTGTTTTAGCGCAAAGAGACGTTCCTGCATTTAATAGGTGCTGTTCCATAGTGTACTTGCTGTGTTTCGGCCGCCAAATTATCAGTGCATCCCTAAATAAAACATATTTATTGACAGCAACAATGTAACCGTAATAATGACGTATTGGATGGTGTAACTTGAGTTTCAATCAGCACATGGACAAGGGAGCGCTCACCGATTACATGGGGGCGCAGAGGCCTTGATCCCTGGTTTAGAAAAATCTGTGGTGTATAAAATATTTTAAAATAAATAAACAACAACAACTCTTAGCCTGGTGGGGGGCAAGTAAACCCTAGCGGCCGACCAGGCTTATAATGCACTGGGGGAATCCCTGTAATAATAATAATAACTGTTGTAGAACTTTCCAGCAGGTGCAACTGTATGTGTTAGATGTTATGAGCATGTGTAGTTCGTAATCAAAGCACAGTTGTCAGCTGGATCATTGTTAATACTTAACATGTGTCATGCTAATTTTGATAGTGATAGTGGCATCTAAAATGTACAAATTATCATGCAAAATGATTTAATGTGTGTAATATCTTTCCATTCAAAACTAATAAACATTCTAGAAGTGTCAGCGATAACCTTAGAGCCTTGAATAGCATTATAAAGTGACATTCCTTGCATGGCACACACTTTGAGATGTCCGGGAAACACTGTTCCCCGGACATAGAATACATGTCAGTTAAATGCAGACCACATTATTTACCCAGAGAGCTAACAGTAGTGATAGTTACAGCTGTATACATACCTCCGGATGCTAACGTTAGCATAGCTCTCGCTAGCCTGCTAAAAACAATAAACACACAGCTGCGCGCGCACCCACACGGAGTTCACATTATAGCTGGAGATTTTAATCAGGCGAACCTTAAGACGGTTCTTCCGAAATTTTTTCAGCACGTTAAGTGTCCAACCAGGGGTGCAAACACACTGGATCATGTTTATTCTAACATCAAGCATGCATACAGAGCCATACCACAACCTCATCTAGGCCAGTCAGATCACCTCTCTCTGCTCCTTACCCCGGCATACACCCCTCTCAGGAGGAGAACTACACCTCTCAAAAAGACTGTTACAACCTGGCCGGACGATGCACTCTCTCAGCTACAGGACTGTTATGCGAACACTCAGTGGGAGGTATTTGAACACCAGGACCTGGCAGAGCACACAGAAGCAGTACTGTCATACATCAGGTACTGCATTGGGAACGTCACTGTGGAAAAGAGCATCAGGGTTTTTCCCAACCAGAAACCCTGGATGACCAGCCAGGTCCGAATGCTGCTCAGGAAGCGTGACGCTGCCTTCAAGTCAGGTGACAGGGAACTGTACAGTGCCTCCAGAGCAGACCTGAAGAGAGGAATCAAGGATGCTAAGTCGGCCTACAAGAAGAGGATAGAGGACCACCTCTCTGATAACAACCCGCGACAGGTGTGGCAAGGCATACAGCATATCACAAACTTCAGGGGCTGTAACACCACACCTGGGAACCCAGACGCCTCGCTGGCAGAGGAGCTGAACTGCTTCTTCGCAAGATTTGAGAAAACTGAGCCCCATACAGCCTCACCACCTCCGCAGCCACCAGCACCCAGCACCGTCACACTGACTGTACAGGATTCTGAAGTGAGACGGGTGCTAAGAGCAGTAAACCCAAGGAAGGCAGCTGGCCCGGACGGGATACCAGGGAAGGTGCTCAAAGCCTGTGCAGACCAGCTCTCACAAGTTTTCACCTGCATCTTCAACCGTTCCCTGTCTCAAGCCACCATCCCATCCTGCCTGAAGACAGCTACAATCATCCCCGTGCCCAAGAAATCATCCACAGACAGCCTCAACGACTACCGCCCAGTCGCCCTAACACCGGTCATCATGAAGTGCTTTGAGAGGCTGGTTCTTCACCACATCAAAGACAGCCTTCCTCAGACCTTCGATCCACATCAGTTTGCTTATAGAGCAAACAGATCCACGGAGGATGCCATAGCCATAGCTCTCCACACTGCGCTGAGCCACCTGGAACACCAGGGGAGCTATGTGAGGCTACTCTTCATTGATTACAGCTCAGCCTTCAACACAATCATCCCGGACATTCTGGTCAGTAAACTTGTGGATTTAGGCCTCCACCCACACACCTGTTCATGGATAAAAGACTTCCTCACGAACCGTCCACAGACTGTTAAACTTGGTAACCACATCTCCTCCACCCGCACACTCAGCACCGGCTCTCCACAGGGGTGTGTGCTGAGCCCACTACTGTACTCCCTCTACACCCATGACTGTAGCCCAACCCACCTTGGTAACACCATCGTCAAGTTTGCAGACGACACCACTGTGGTTGGACTAATCTCAGGGGGAGATGAGTCTGCTTACAGGGATGAGATCCTAAAGTTGACAACGTGGTGTTCAGCGAACAACCTGGCACTGAATGCCACAAAGACAAAGGAAATCGTCATCGACTTCAGGAGGCACCGCGCAGACCCAGCTCCCCTCTACATCAACGGTGTCTGTGTAGAGAGGGTCCAGACCTTCAAGTTCCTGGGCACCGTCATCTCGGCTGACCTCTCCTGGACCCCGAACATCACGGAGATCACCAAGAAGGCCCAACAACGCCTGCACTTCCTGAGAGTGCTCAGGAAAAACAACCTGGATGAGAAGCTGCTGGTGAACTTCTACCGCTCTTCCATAGAGAGCCTGCTGCTGTACTGCATCACAGTGTGGTACACCAGCTGCACTGAAGCAGACAGGAAGGGTCTTCAGAGAGTCATCAACGCAGCACAGAGGATCATCGGCTGCACTCTCCCCTCCCTAAAGGACATTTACCACTCTCGCTGCCTGAACAGAGCGAGGAACATTGCTAAGGACAGTTCCCACCCCGGCTTTCATCTGTTCGACATGCTGCCCTCTGGCAGACGCTACAGGTGTGTCCGAGCTCGGACAAATAGACTTAAGGACAGCTTCTTCCCCAGAGCCATAACCACACTGAACATGGACATGCACTGACCATCCTACCTCTACCACATACTCTCACACATTCTGGCATGTGCAATACTCTACATTTCATGCTGAAATGCTTATTTATTTAATAATTTACTCCACACTAGGCAATACTTATATACTGTGCACTACTTATATTGTATACACAGATTTTTTATCCTGCTTAAATTACATTCCAAACTGTGCAATATCTATATTTTTAAATGGTACCCTGCTAAAATCACTTTCATACTGTGTAAATGTTTATATTTCTATTTTTATATACTGCAAAATTACATTTCACTCTGTGATATTTATATTCTATATGCTGATAAAATCATATCTCACACTGTGATATTTATATTTCTATATTTCATATACTGTTAAAAAAAAAAAAAAAAAAAAAAAAAAAAAAATTACATTTCATACTGTGGAAATAGTCTTATTTATTATGTTTTATACCCTGCTATGGGTCACGTCCCATAGAAATGCACTTTTTATATTTAAACCCTGCTACAGACCTGCTATTTCATATTGTGCAATAAGAATTTGATGGCTGTATATCCTTTTAATGTAGTACGCTGCAACTGAAAACCCATCTCACGCTAACTAGGGTCACTTTTTCTTTTTAATGTCCTTGACCCATACTCTGGTTGTTGTTGTTGTTGTTGTTATTGTTCTTCGTTGTTAGCTGTATGCACTTTCAAGGTGAAGTCAAGTAAATCTCGTTGTACAACTTGTATAATGACAATAAAGGCATTCTAGTTGTGCCACCTGATTAACGGTTGTGCTGTTCACACAGAACACTTTTTTAAAAAACAAAGAGTTTTATGATAAAAAAAAAAAGTTTTACATTGGTTGGACCACCTGACATGGAAAGTGTACCAACCTACATATAGTTGTAGAAGTAGTTATTTTTATCAGTATTTGACAGAGCTCTACAAACCATTTAGCTTAGTCCCAAGGGTCTCTGGGTTTCCTCTGGATGATGCAACATTTAGTTTTCAGCTATTGTGTCTTGACTTCAAAATAAAGTCCAATGTTTATGGTTGCACCACCCTGATATTTAGGAAATGTAAATTGCTGGACAAAAGTGTTGCAGTTATTTTAGCAGCTTTAAAACTATTGATATTAGGGAAAAACATTATTCAAAAGACTTCAAACATAAAATAATGAGTATTTTATTTTGAGTTTATCATTATTAAAATAAAATATTTAATAGTTTTCTTAGTCTGTTCACTTGCTCGGACAGCTGCATCACCTGATATCTTAGGGGTTTGAGAAGCCAAAACATAAAAATAATATAATATTTGAATTTACTGCAAATTTAAGACATTGAATAAGTGTCATGTCATATCATGAAAAGATTAAATTATGTTTTTTTTATATGATGGACTTGGACACAAAATATGCACGTCATGTCATTGACCCATATACCAACACTTTCTTGGAAAGAACTTGCACTCAAGCAATTTGTTTTTATAAATAAAAGGTGGGGACAATTGCCTCATGATACGCCAAAAAGGCAGAATTTATGGCCATTTCTTTTCAACATCAACCCTGGCTGAGCATTGTTGCACACAACTTCGTTCAGACGCTGGGATGAAATGCCTGTAGTTGGTATCACTGTGGGAAATCCTGGCCTGGCCTTGAGCCAAGCTATGAAGTCACCAAATTAGCTGCTTGTCATGCAAAAGTATCACAGTTTCTTCTCTGCAAACATTTCCACAAGAGATAGAGTTCATATAGCAACTTGTCTCACAGAGCTCCAAAGTTTGGACGGTCCAGACCTAGTGTCTGGGAATGGCATGGTACATATAATGATAGCATAGTTATTATATAGGGCCTCGCCCATAATCATTCACTGTTCTGTCAGTTACATAAAATAAGCTGTGTTTACATTTCACACATTCAGCAGACCTCCAGGATCATTATAATGGTGGGAAACATTCAGATCCTTCACTCTCACCTCCCCGCTCCACACAGCGCAGCTGCTGCTGATGAGCCACTGCCTGCCTGGTGTAGTGTGATAAATCAGCAATATTAGTGCAACATGATAAATCAGTGAAAATTAAAATTCCTCCCAAAAATTAGAAAATCAAGTATGCACACCATCGGGCCATGCAAAACCCATATCCAAAGTCTTACCCCGGATTTCCATTGGACGCGTTACTGCCGTGGCATGTCAGCGGCGCGGATCTGCTTCAAACTCTGCCCAGCGGCAATCCCCATCGGGCGCGTTACAGCAGCGGTGGGATGCCTTGGGAGCCAGCGGTATTCACGGAAGATCGCACGATAACGCATTACTGCGTTGTTGTTGCGGAGAGAACTCCAACACATGTCCGCTGAGCTGGGGAGCTATAAGCAAGCCCACACCAGCTCGCCGCCTCTCACCTTGGGCAACTCCAGAGTAGTAGAGAGTCCAGCCTCTCTCAAGGAGTTGGGTTCCAGAGCCCAGACTGTGCGTGGAGGTGAGCCCGACTATTTCTAGTCGGCACCGCTCCAACTCCCGCACAAGCTCAGGCTCTCCCCCCCCCCCCCCCCCCAGCGAGGTGACATTCCATGTCCCCATAGCTAGAGTTGTTGTCCCGCAAGTGGGCTGTCGGGGCCCCCGCCCACGACTGCCACCCAAATCACACTGCATCGGCCCCTTATGACCCTTTATGCAGGTGGTGAGCCCACTTGAAGAGGCGCCCATGTCACTCTTTCAGGCTGAGCCCCGCCGGGTCCCGCGAGCAAAGACCCGGCCACCAGGTGCTCGCCTGCGGACAACTATTGTCCAAATAATAAATATGATATAAAATATAATAATGATAATAATAATTAATTCTTCTGATATTAGAAACGTTCTTTAAGCGAGCAAGAGGGAAGAATTAGTGACGTGACCGCCAAGTGTAGTCTACCGCCTGCTGTGATTAGAAGAAGAAGACGTAACCAGTGAGGTGGGTAGACTGGACCGTCCCATTTCGCAGCGCTTGACTTCCAGGTCCTCAGGAGTAGGGTTCCAGTCCCTTGATTGGGACACGGCTTGTGTCTTCCAGTGACAACAGTTAGCTTTTATCAAATCTCTGTCTGCCTTTCCAAGTTTTTAGCATCATAAATAGCAGAGGTGGAAAGTAACGAAATACATTTACTCAAGTTACTGTATTGAATACTTTTTTTGTGTATTTTGTATTTTTTAAGTACAATTTAAATCAGGATTTCGTATTTTACTTCAGTACGTATTGACTCAAGTATTGTACTTAGTTACTTTATAAATCCTATCCGTTACTGAATACAAATAAAAATTCAGCACAATGAAGCACTACAGGGGGAAAATATACACCAGAACCAGACGAATGATGATGCGATTTTTTATTTATTTATTTATTATTTCAGGATAATGCACATTAATGAACATATACAAAAGTACATGTAAATGCGCCAGATTATAGCACAGGGGCAAATTTCCATCTGTAGTCCATATTAGGCAGGTTGATGTTGGAATAAAAAGAACACAATATATACATAATAAAACTAGATATACAAAACAACAAGAAACATGTATGTATATTAGTATGTTTAGTGGTGATTGCATGTTTGGTTAGTTCTAAGCCACGCTTTAACGTGGCTCTTGAAAGTGGCCAGAGTGGGACATTCCCTTATAGTTGATGGTATTGTATTCCATAGTGCACTACCTTTAATAGATATGGCTGAAGGAGGTTTTCCTAAAGGGAACCTCAACGTCCCTGTTTACTACTGCTCTGGTAACCCAGCAGCGGTTGAAAGCACCCGTGCTGTCTCCTCAGGGTTTTTTGCGTCAGTAAAAATTACAGTATTGTCCGCATAGAGCTGGACATTAACATGTAAACATTGTTCAGGTAGATCAATAACATATAATGAAAATAAAATGTGCCCCAGTATGGACCCCTGAGGGACTCCCACTGGGCAACCCATGTAAGTAGAACTGGCCCCATCTATCACAGTGCATTGTTCTCTATTTGATAGGTATGATTGAAACCAAATTACAGTTTGAACAGAAAAATTGAAGCGAGATCATTTAAATATAGCAGCACCTTGTGATTGACGGTGTCAAAAGCTCTTTTTGAGTCCAGGAATACGGCACCGACACATCTGTTTTTATCTAGCTGGCATTTTATTTTTTCCATGAAAATGGCCAAAGCTGTCTCTGTAGAGTGGTGTGGCCAAAACCCAAACTGCATGGGATGTAAAGGTGTTTGGCTATTGCCGAGGAATTCAATGATTTGTTTAGAGACCCATTTTTCAATTATTTTCAAAAGTGACGTATTATCCTGTGTTGCACCAGGTGCGTGAGCTCCAAAATAGTTTTGGATTTCTGACCCCTTGTCATATTTCTACTACCCTCACACCCCACGCAAAGTAACATAGTAACTTTTACTTAAAGTACATTTCAAATGAACTACTTTTTACTTCTACTTGAATACATTTTCAGATGATTACTTTTACTTCTACTTGAGTAATATTTAATCACAGTATTGGTACTTTTACTTGAGTACAATATGTGAGTACTTTTTCCACCTCTGGTAAATAGACAGAACTACTTTTCCCCCTCAGCTGTCTGCGACAGTGAGTCAAGTTTCTCTTGCAAGACACCGCGGTGCGAACCTCCGCGGATGGGGCATGGCCTGTGAACAGCCTTATATTTGGGACTCTTTTTTTGATTAAATACAATGTGAAATAATAGTAACTTGTATTGTATTATTTTAACATTAAAAGCTGTATATGTATATTGTATATTCATGTGAGTAATGGTGTAAGTTTATGTAATAATTCACACATGCACATCCAAAACCATGCTTATAACAGCATTTATTTTCAAAACAAGCATCACTTTCATCAATATATATCACAAGTTGCTCTTAACAGTGATGCATAAAAGTGATCACAAACAATGAAAAGAGAGAGGTCCTGCAGCTGAGGTTGAAATATGAACAAATGTTGTTTATAAATCTGCAAGGATTATGTTTTCATTGATTTAAATAAAGTGTCAGTGTCATTGGACACATATATTTGAGCATTTATGTTGTTCTTGCCATAATGACTTGATATTTAGCTGTTTCTATGAAGGCAAGACAATTCAAATGAATTTGTACAGCACATCATTCATTCACAGCAGGAACTCAGTGTGTTTTACCGAAATAAAAAGAGGCAGACGTGCTATATTCTGTAGTTTTCACTGGTCAGTCACAATTAATTTGACAATTGTTTCTTATACAAACCACAAAGAACAAAGTTTCTTAGAGCAACAAAAAACTTTTCATCCCTGAGGCCGTAAATGAGAGGACTCAAACACCTCGCAGCGAGAACGAACACGATGTAATTAAAGTACCTGACATCAACATAGAGCATCAGGTCAATCTTAAGCACAGCAGCTTCAATGAAAGGACACCACAGCTGGAAAAGAGAGAGGAGCAGCTGAAAGCCATGAAGAACCACAGTTCTGAGGCCTTTCCATGATGACTTCTTGTTCTGTCCTGATGCAGCTCTGGCCACCTTCATTATTTGAAAGTACGAGAACATGATTACGATACACATGATCAGGAAGTAAAACTGATTTATTGCAGACCTAAGATGACCCTGCCAGGGGTGGAGCATGAAATTCTCCACAGCGCACAAACCGCTCTGGGTGTAGTAGCTGTGGCTCGCAGTCGCAAAAAAGGTGGAGAGAAAAATCACATCGGGCAGAGCGCTGATGCAGTGAATGATGATGATGCAGTGCAGAGCGCTGCGCGCGGAGCACATCTCTCCGTGTCGCAGTGGCATGCAAATGGCCACAAAGCGCTCCAGCGTCATCGCTGTCAGAGTCACAGGAGTGACTAAAGTGTATAAATTCACAGCCACATACACGGCAAGACACGCTGACATATGTATGCTGAATTCAAAGTAGGTTAGAATGAGCAGAACATCACTCAGGATTAAACTCATACAATCAGACATGAGAGTCAGTGCAAAGAAGATGTAGCGCATGGATGTGTAGAAGAAATCCTTCATGAAAAAGACTGTGATCAGCGTAAAGTTGATGAAAAGGAAAAGTGATATGACGAATTCAACTGCAATTAAGTCATCGTTTGCAGACAGTGTAGTGTTATTGGCTGACATTTTCTGTAGTTTTCAGTTAAAGCCAAATGTGCATTTTTAAAGAAACACAAATACGAGTCATTTAGCTCCAACAAAGGATGGAGAATAATTCAAGAACTCAATAAATGTCATTTTGAATCAACAGGTTAAAATTGATGATAAAAACATGCACATCATTTTAGTTTCTCCAATACAATAAATCCAAAGACACAAGACTCAGTTTACCAAACCGTTCCTGAAAAGTTGTTCACAGTCAGTGTTTCCTGCTGAGCTCTGAGCAACAACTGTGTGTGAAGACTTTATAACAGTAACTACAACACATCACAGGTTTATTCACCAGTGTCATCATCGACAGACCTCACAGGTGATGGTCACTATAGTAACTGTCTTCAAGTTTGAGAAAAGTTTTTCCAAGTCTACTTCCTGTTCTGCGCTGATACAGCTCTGGCCAACTTCATTATTTTTTATCATCTAGATCTAGTTATCTACGTGATTCATAAGTGCTGTATATCTACTACGATTTCCATACAAACACATGAGTTAGGGTTAATAATGTGTTTTGATAAATACCAACACTTTCTTGGAAAGAACTTGCACTCAAGCAATTTCTTTTTACAAATAAAAGGTGGGGACATTGGACAATTGCCTCATGATACGCCTAAAAAGGCCGAATTAATTTCTTTTCAACATCAACCCTGGCTGAGCATTGTTGCACACAACTTCGTTCAGAAGCTGTGATGAAATGCCTGTAGTTGGTATCACTGTGGGAAATCCTGGCCTGGCCTTGAGCCAAGCTATGAATTCACCAAATTAGCTGCTTTTACATAGTTGTCAGATGTGATTATTTAACTTTGTATTTTATTTACAAACCATTTCAACACCCCCCCCCCCCCCCCCCCCCCCAAAGATTGTGCACATTTTTAGATTTTCAGACCTTAATATCTTAATATTTTATCTATAAACCGTTTGGTTTTATGTATTGATTCTCTGTGTTGCCAGTAAGGGGGAGTTGCTGATTTTTGACAAATATTAACAAAAAGTTCTCACATTTAGTTTTACGAGTGTATTCGTGACAGAGTAGAATAAGTAGAATATCTTTAGTATAGTAGGTGTGTGAACGATCACTAATCATTATTATTGGCACTAACAACAGGGCCCCAAAATCTAATTTTGCTTAGGGCCCCATGGAGGCTTGGGCCGGTCCTGCATGGTACATATAATCATAGCATAGTTATTATTATAGGGCCTCGCACATAATCAGTCCCCGTTTTGTCAGTTACATAAAATAAGCTTTGTTTACATTTCACACAGTCAACAGACCTCTGGGATCATTATAATGGTGGGAAACATGCTGGGTTTTACTCTATTCATGGCGTCACTTGTCAATTGCTGTCATCCCTGACATTTTTGGTCAATTCATCAAAATACTAACTTGGAACAAGTTAAGTGCTGATGTAAGGATTGTGCTGTCTTGGCCATACTTTCGAAAGCTGATTACCTAATTGTGCGATCTGTGCACTCAGCATCCCTCTGACACAAAGGTATCACGGGGGAATGTTGTGTTGCAGTCAAGGTTTGTGTTTTTGTCCGTGTGGATTCGTACGCCAAACTGAACAGTGGTGTTAATGAGCTGCTCGTTGCTATTCTCGCAAGGCAAATAAACATCTGAGAAGCTCATTAAATTAATTGGTTTATTAATTATTCAAAGTGTTGTGGTTAAGCGGAGATGCGTGACACAACATGAGCAATAAAGTTCGCAAGAGTTGGAAAAGTAAACTTATTTACAATAACAATTACAACAACAAGAAAGCAGCCTCTGTCCCTTCCTGAAAGCCTGTGACACTTTATTTATTTTGATTTCAATGAGAGTGTCACTTTTCCGGAAATTAACATGACATGTAAAAAAAAAAAAACCGATAGTGAATACAGTAAACTGAAAAGTATAATGACGCAATTAAAGGATAAAATGATCACTTTAATGGTTTATTTAATTGACCGTGGCTGTTAGTTTGTATACAACTAGTGAGCGTGCTTACGTCACATCCGCTCAAATCTACCGCCGCTCGCGCAATGCCGTTCAGGCCTTTCAAAATAAAAGTAACGCGTGACAGTGGAGCAGCGGTTTGAAGTCAAGCGTCCTGTGTCACTGTGCTTCTTTTGTGAAAGGTCAACATTGTTGTTGGGAGAGTGAGTTACACGTCATTTCTTAAGCATTCCGAGTCTTTTTACTCACGAAACAGCAGGAAGAAGACGTTTGGCGACAGACGCTGACGTAACACTGGCTACAACAGAGCCAACAGGCTAACAACGCAGCTGTTCTCTGGTGTATTTCGCTCTCTCTGGTACTGAGTAAGTGTTAGCTAATCCAAAACGTGCTAATGCTAGTTAGCAAAATACAAGTTCGTTTGAGCAAACTTCTTGTTGTTGTTGTCATTCTCTTGCTACAGTGAATTCGCGATTCATATACCACGAATAATCGTTGTTTTCACAGAGACGTTAGCCGTTGTCACTGTTGCTTTTGACAACTTTATCGACAGTAGCCTGCTTTAGCTTAGCTGTTTAGTTTAACCCCCTGTCCAACAGACACTGTCATTTACTTTCACTGGTTACGTGGTGAAGTACAATAACGTTAGAGTACGAGTTAAACTGTTGTATGTCTAAGTAAATGAAGTGGCAGTTTGTTATTGTGTGTTAAATGGCGATGTGAGGAAGTAGTAGTATGTTGAAGTACAATATCTGATCATCAGTGTTGTAATGTAACAAAGATAACTTTATACTGTATGTATTGTTCAGATTCATTTGCAGTTATATAGTGCCCAACATTTTTACTTTGATCTAGAGCTGCTAAAAGATCAGAAATCTTGTTTTAATAATGAAAAAAGCTACAAACCAATTATCGATTAGATTAGATTAGATTAAGAACCCTTTAAGTCCCGCAAGGGGAAATTCAATTCTGCAGTGAGTTAGTGAACACACACAGCACACAGTGAGGTGTAGAACATGTAACCCAGCGCAGTGAGCTGCCATGCCAGCTCGGGGAGCAGTGAGGGGGTTAGGTGCCTTGCTCAACAGCACTTCAGCTGCGGACTGGTCGGGGATTGAACCGGCTACCTTTCGGTCTCGAGCTCGAAGCCCTAACCACTAAGCCACAGCTGCCCCCAAATTATCAAAATAGTTGGCTATTAATTTAGTAATTGATTAATAATCGATTCACCGATTAATCGTTTCAGCTCTACTTTGATCAACACATCACTTCATTTGTGTTTTTAGCCCTGTAAAGAGTTTAAAGCTGTTGGAGACCTGATGATATGTGTTTTTTCAGGGTGGAATGGAGAAAGCTAAACAAGATGCCTTCGACAATGCCAGACTTCAAGTGATCACAGAGGGCTTCAAGGATGCGTTCTCTTGCATCAACAAAGCACTGTCATCAGACGAAGCTGGAGACAAGGCAAAGGCCCTGGAGCTGTACAAGCGAGGGCGTCAGCACCTTGTCAGGGCCATCAGTGTCCCGTCACAGGGAGAGGAGTGTGTGGGCAGCTCCTGGGAGTCAGCCAGGCAGATGCAGCAGAAGATGCAGGAGACACTGAACAACATCACCACTCGCCTGGCCATACTAGAGACCAGCGTTGACCTCGAATCTGCACCTGTGCCGACCACTACCACTGTCTCTGGACCTACTGCTACAGGAATGTCTGCAGGATGTATATACCCACAACTCCCCACCATAGAGAAGCCAGAGAGGCCATCAGCACCAAGCATCCTCTCTGCTAATGGTCAAGCAGCAGGAGCTGTTGGAGGTGTTGGCCTTCCTCTTTCACCCAGCATACAGCCTGCTGGTCCAGGTGAACAGCCTCCAGCCTACTCTCCTCAGGCGACTAATGGTCACCTATCAATTTCATATGGCACTGATGAAGGGGAGATGTCACTGGTTGGGGACGAGTTTTACAGTCGCATCTCAAACTCAACACCATCTCCCCAGAGTATGGGTGAGGAGGGAGAGGAGCTGCTGTACATCCCTCATGGTGTGCAGATATTCTTTGTCACACCTGAAGGCCACGTGAGTGCCCCATCTTACCCTGGTTACCTGCGGCTGGTGAAGTTTACCACTGGTCACTCTGAGAGTACGCCCAACCGACCACCAGCATTTCTGCAGGTATGAGAAAAGACACGTTTCACTTTGTATATATTTTTTTTACCATTATTTAACCAACTTTTAAAAGTATGACACATTAGAACACAACTTGATGTACAAAATTGTTTTAAAAAAATTAAATAATAAAAAAATTTAAGGTGAAAAATATTGACCTCGAACTTTAAGACTACAGATTTCACTTACCCATCCCTTTTCCCAAGCTTGATAGGGAACTACGGTGGCCCCCTTGTAGCAGAAAGGATGTAGCATTAGTCTTCAAAGTGTAAAATTGCTGACTCTGACTCATGGCATCACAAAATGGCAGCCTCCACAGAGCACGGCACTTATGTAGAGTACCCATAAAGCTAAATTCAGTTATTGCCATCATACTTGTGGGTATTCAATTTTTGCCAATAAATCCACCTAAATGTCCTGTAAACACGAACCTGCCTATGCACTGTATATACGATTTGTGTGGAAGGAACCAAAATACACATAGGGGTAAATTGAGTTTCCGTCCTTATGCAAAAAAACTGAAAAAAAAACCTTAAGACTTAAAAAGGAACATACAGTATGTTCTGAAATGCTGTTCTCATTCAGTGATAGCAAGTGAAAAGTTTTTTTTTTTATTATTATTATTTTTTCATGGCCTTTGACCTGATTTTGTAAGATGTTCACTGGGCTCATCAGGACATCTATGACTGTGAGTCATCAGCAGACTAAGATAAGCTTGTTTAGGATCTTTTGCCCAGTAGACAGGATCACGTGATCATTGGTGACTCAGTCTCCTAATCCTGTTGGTTTAATCTTATAATGCCGTCCTTTAGGGAAATCCCCGGTCAGTCACATGAAACTACAGAAGCTTAGTTTCACTTTTTTATTTTTATTCTGTTTAAATACAGAAAAAAAGAATTCATGTTATCCTCCAGTATACATAAAACACAATATGACATGGAAAAAATGGAGACTCATTGAAGTTATAAAGGAACTGTTTGTTATTTTTAACAGAAAAAAATGTGTGAAGCAGCCAGAGCACAGCAAGAAAAATACGTTGAGTCAATTATTATCTTCAGATTTTAATTTAAAACCGCAGTCCATGAAAGGCAGAGAAACAGAGCAATGCCGTGTTTAGTCAGTGCAGTGTACTCCGAGAGATTAGATTAGTACACATAATTATCAGTGTAGGTTTTTGTTCAGAGGCCAAATCAGTCTCTTATCTGAACTATCCATGTCAGTTCTGATTAAGTTTTGCCCTGCTCTCTGTTCTTTTGACAGTAGTGGGTCATGAGACAGACATTTGACTCATCACTGGGGGAATTTTCCATATGCTATGTTGCCAGTGGGTGACATCAGCCTTTCAAATGAGTGAGAGTAATTCTCTAAATCCTGCTCACACTCTTAATGCCCTCAAATACAGAAATAACATGGAACATAGTTCACTGTGTCCTTTGTTGTTGCAAAATGATATTATTATTACGATATCGGCAGATATTAGCTTTGAAATGTATTATTGGATATTGGCAAACACTCCCAATCCCCCGATATGATTAATATGGTCTCAAACATTTGGTTTAATGGGTCTTCATTTTTGCAAAATGAAGAAAACCAAGATCTACGCCTTTTGCTAATAAAGCTGCTGCTACCTCATTAAATGTTTCTGAATGTTTTGCTTGAGAATTGGGAAATATTTCTTTGTTTTAAGTGTTTTTAATCATTTTAAAATGGGAATTTGTGACAATCATAAATAAAATACTACAGCAAGTGAAGTAAAGTCAAATCCCAAGCAAAACGCAGTCTTTAATTGTCTGACATTTATTGCGATAATTGTCGGTATCTCCGATGTTGGACTTTTTTGGTGGATGAATGTTTTTTTTTTCCTCATATCTTTAAAAAACTGGGAAGTTCAGGGAAACATATTCTCGCTAAAGAATACATAAAACCAACATATCCCCCCACCACCCCCCCCCCCAATTTTACTTTTGACTTCCTTGTAAATATCCCTCATTGTATATTGGCTGCATATCAGGGTAAAATCAAAACCATTTGACCCACATGACCTCATGTTCACCCATTTCCTCTCATTTTGTTTTTCTGTGGCAGGTGTGTGACTGGCTCTACCCTCTCATGGCCATGAACTCTCCCGCGTTGCTGTGTAACACTGGTGTGTTTATGTTCCCGGACATGATGGCGCCATCTTCAGGCTATTATGTGGGAGTGGTGTTGTCGTCCGAGCTGCCGTCTGCGAACAGAGAAATGTTCCGGGACCTGCTGTCACAGATGACCGATCTCAGGGTTCAGGTCAGTGCTGCTCTACAGGCAGACGCCAATCATTAAAGTCCTCGTCCTTGCAGTACAGTATCAAGAGGTTAATATTATGATAGAACCTCATGTGTCTACTCCATCACATTTTAGATCCATTAAAACCACAGTGGATTTTTCTTTTTTCCTAAAGCTTGAGTTAAAAAGTCTTATCACAATCCTAATCTCTCTCGCAGAAATATCATAAATAAATGTCACTTAACATTTCTGATACGTTGAAACTGAGAGTTAACACCCGAGTTTCGTACTCACCACTTCACTTTTTGTATTTTTAAAGGTCTACATTATGTTGTTTTGATTATTCGAGTAATTGCTTTCATCCTATAAAATGTCAGAAAATCTTGACCGGTGTTTTTCAAAACTGGAAAAGACGACGACCTCAAATGTCTCGTTTTGTCCACAAACCAAAAAAATGAGTTCAAATGATTTCTTTGTTCTATGGAGCAAAGAAACCAGAAAATGTTCACATTTAAGGAGCCAAAATCAGACACTCAAATCTGATTTAATCAATTAAGTAATCGATCGATCAAGTAATTGATTCATCACTTCTTTTTATCAATTTCAACACACATGAAGTCCACTAACTAAATGTAAACTGCTGCTGCCACCTTGTGGTAATAAATGCACCACACATTAGGGTCATCACTGCAGTATAGAAATGTGTTTTTATAGATGCAATTGTTGATAAAACAATAGTTTTGTATCTTTTTTTTAATCACAGTCACTGACTTTTAGTAACCCTTGAACACCTAAGCCTCCAAATTTCTGTCTGCACTTTGTGGCTTATTTTAACCATAAAAGGTCCAGAAAACATCCTGTGAGTAAGTGCTTTTGCCCAGTTTTACATAATAACTTTCAGTATCTGGCAGTTACTTACAGTTTACATGTTAAAATAGTGTATTAACAATTTAAAATGGAAAAAAAAGCAAGTTAAAAAGTTTATTTAAAAACAAATAAACACTGTAGTACATGAACAACAGATTTTGCATATTTGAACAGTATAAAACATATTTAAAACAACATTTCTTTGAGTCCTTGTCTCAGTGTCCAAAAATGGAAAATACAGGGGTTTTTCCCATTCTCTCCTCTCTGATGACAGAGACGCTGATTCGCCGGCTTCCGGCAACAGTGCGAGTGAAATTACCGTAATAACCACGTGAAATCATCTGTTGCTGCTTAGGATTCCAAACTTTCCTCAATGTTTTCTCTGTACCTGGCTCCCTCTGACCTCTGAGCTGGCACACGGCTCTCCCTGAGTTAGTGCTGACCTCAGCAGTGTGAGGATTGTGCACAGGCAGGTGAGGAGAATTAATCTGTCCTAAAGCTCTTATCTGTAGCTGCTAGAACGACCTCAGACGGAAAGACAAGTGCCAGTTCTGCTGTAGTGACGATGATGATGATGATGATGATGATGATGATGATGGCTCAGTTTGATGCCAAACCAAGTCATTTTTGATTTTTGCTGCCAGAAAAGTTGTTTTACTTTTTCATTTACAGATGGAAGTGATTCCCCTTCAGCAAGTAAGCACTTTTGTTTTGATTTCAGTGTCACAAAGGGTGTTTTCTTACTGCACAGTGACTCGTGAGTTGGCAAACAAATAGTGCATTGTAATGACAAGCAAAGAATAATGAGCACGGCCATTGTGAGATTTGGGAGGCTCCTTAGAGATGAGCTTTTTCGGGATGTGTAAAGCTGACACCAAAATGGTGGACAAGTTGTCCCAAAGTTATTTTTTTCTTCCTCCAACACTGTGGGCCTTCATCAGCTCATGTGTCTGTGTTATCAGGTTCCAGATGAAGCAGCAGACGCCATTAATCTCAGTCAGACGGTGTCCATCGCTGCACCGGCAGAGACCGAGGAGGCAAAACCAGCAGTGACCAAGGAGACGGACCCGGCAGCAGCTGAGGAGGACAAAGCTCTGCCCGAGTGGAGTGAAAAGGTGGCACATGGCATCCTGACAGGTGACGCACATGTTTCATCTTCAAACATGAATATTCTTTTGTTTTGTTCTTCAACGGAGGACACGAGCAAAACCGTCCTCTTATAACGACTCCGGAGAATGAATGAAAAGAGGTGCGTGGAAATTATTTTGGCTTCCACGTTGTGTTTGGAAAAGTAATTTGGCAAATGTGGTAGTAAGTAATTAGGTACAAACTTGATAATTGGGAAAGGTGACAGCCTTATTAAGTAGATTCAGTTGTTTTGTACAGAACTAGAGTTTACTTTTAGTAATTCAGACAAGCTCTCTGTTAGTTTATCTTCTTAAATATGAATATTATCTGGTTTCCTTGCCTTCCTTTTTTTTACTAAGTAATCAATTAAACTGAATAATATTGGTTTGTGGACAAAATAAGACATTTTGGGAACGTCATTATTTCAGAAAACAGTGATCAACATTGATCACTGTTTTCTGAAATTAAAGGGACCAAACAACTAATTCATTGAGAATATAAGACAGAGCCTTCAAGCACAGACCGTGATCCTGCTCCGTCCTCTCAGGTGCTTCCTGGTTAAGCTGGGGTCTGGTGAAAGGAGCCGAGTTCACAGGCATGGCCATACACAAAGGTGCGTCAAAGCTCCGAGAACACATCACTCCGGAGGACAAACCCACACACGTCAACCCCACGGTCACCAAAGGACTCCACGTCGCCAAGCAAGCGACGGGGGGAGCCGTCAAAGTCAGCCAGATCTTAGGTGAAAAAATGGTCCTCAGTCTGCATGTTTTATTACTCATTGTATAATTATGTCATTTGGCAATGGACCTTTAACTGAATGACTCTGTGTTGCTGCAGTGGACGGTGTGTGTGTCGTTGCTGGCTGTGTGGGTCGGGAGTTGGCTCCGCACGTGAAAAAACACGGAAGCAAGCTGATCCCGGAGTCGATGAAGAAAGACAAGGACGGCCGTTCCAACATTGATGGAGCTATGGTGGTCGCTGCCAGTGGAGTACAAGGTTTATCGACCCTTAACCTAAGTCTGGATGGTTATCATCACTGTTGTATTGATGCTGATACTTATCTGTTCTCTTATTAGTAATTTTAAGTCTTGCTTGCAGCTGCATATACATATTACACACGTCAATTAAAAAGTGAGCCCAAACTTTCGTGTACTTGGCCGCCATTATGACAAGATGGGAGCACTGGACAATATTCAAGTAAACAATTCAATTAAATTTACTTGTGTATCGCTAAATCGCAATAGACATTATCTCAAGGCACTGTACAAAGACAACATCATGGAGCTGAGTGCCTTCACCAATATGAGTTGATACAGGTGCCCCCTTATAGTTGGCTAGCAAAAGTTATCTATTATTAGTTAAAGTTAACATTAGCTGGCATCATCTAACTCGCATAACATCAGGTTCTGCCCTTTTTAGCTAATAGCTAACATTAGCTGGTGTCTGTACAAAAAATTATAGTGATAGTTCGGAATTTTGGACATAAGACCTATTTTCCAACTCAGCCGGTGTGATGGAGACGTTTTCAAGAAATTTAGGTAACGCTTTCTTTTACAGTCCCCTAATTACCTGGTATTTAGCTGGTAAATTCATGGTAACACTAAAGTGTTGCTAGGTAATTACCAAGGGTAATAAGATAAGTAAATACAGTGAAACCGTTGCCAAAATACTGGGTAATGCACGGTAATGTACTCGGTAAGTAAAGTAAAACTGTACTGTAAAAGAAAGCCAAGCTTGTTTCCATGTAATTACACACATTTTTAGGGTTAGGTTTGTTAGATTACCCCTTGGGTAAATAGCTAGTAATTAGGGGACTGTAGGTACCTGCTTATTACCAGTTTATAACCCAATAATACACTTACATTTACCATAGTTTTGCCATAGTTTAGCTGTACATACCTTCTTATTAACAGCAGTAATAACACGCTATAATTAACTATATAGTTACCAGGTAAATGCCCAGTATTTTGGCAACAGTTTCACTGTATTTACTTTCTTATTACCATTGGTAATTACCTAGTAACACTTTGGTGTTACCATGAATTTACCAGGTAAATACCTGGTAATTAGGGGACTGTAAAAGAAAGCGTTACCGAAATTTAATTCAGTTCTTCTAGTTGCCGAGTTTGCTGATGCTATGGCTAGCGCAAGTCGGGGTCGTACCTATGTTCCCCGGGTCCAATGTTCCCCGTTTTTCCCCAAAAAGGGTCCACTTTGTATGTGACAGGGGAACATAGGAGCCTTTTTTTGAAAAAGGGTCAGGTTAGGATTAGGGTTAGAGAAAGGGTCCTATGTTCCCCGGTACCACAAACAAAACGGGGAACATAGGACCCGGGGAACATAGATACGGTCCCGTGCAAGTCAATGATACATGTTAGCATGGCATTAAAAACACTCATACCGACTCCACAGTGCACCCGAGGCAAATCGATTGTAACGGCAGACTATCGATGTACATATCTGTGTTGATAGAATGTTTGAAATAAAACCAACTTGCAATTTGAAGGATTTATGTCTCAGCAGCAGCAGCAGCAGCGTGTCATACTTCCGGCAGCAGCGGACTGATTCCACTGCCGGAAGTATAGTGCTGAGAAAGTAGTCCCTCAAAAATCCATGCGATGCGACGTTAGTTTTGTTTCAAATATCATTCTATCAACACAGATATGTACATCGATAGTCTGCCGTTACAATCGATTTGCCTCTGGTGCACTGTGGAGTCGGTATGAGTGTTTCTAATGCCATGCTAACATGTATCATTGACTTGCGCTAGCCATAGCATCAGCGAACTCGGCAACTAGAAGAACTGAATGAAATTTCTTGAAAACGTCTCCAGACGTCTCCATCACACCGGCTGAGTTGGAAAATAGGTCTTATGTTCAAAATTCCGAACTATCCCTTTAACATCAGGTTAAAGCTAGCTAGCGTTAGCTAAATCACATAATATAAATTTTCCAGAAAGTTGGATTTTCATGTCTCTACTACCAATGGAAGTAACCATTAATAATTTAATCAGCGTTTTTATCAGCAAGTTAAATCAAACAAAACATAAATATTGATTGCGGTACTGTCCAGATGCTTTTGATACTTTGGTACTGACCAATAAGGAACTGGTACCAGTTCACTCCCACTTTTCAGGACCCATAGCAAACTTTAAGAAGAAGCTGCTAACAATGTGCTAACATGTTTGTGTATTTGTCCAGGACTGGCAACCATGTGGACTGGTTTGGAAGTCGCAGCAAAGGACATTGCCAAGAATGTAGCGTCGGAGACGGTCACCACTGTAAAACACAAGTACGTTTTCTCTTCTGTTTTACTCTTCACAGGTCCATTCACTGTCACTCATGTAAATCAACCGAATTGAATTTGTTGCTCATCACAGCTCGCACGACAGACAGGAAGTCAATGTTTGTGTCGCTAATGTCGTATTGTATCGTTCAAGCAGACTATGCCGAACGTGCACTCACTCATATTCCTCTTCGATTTTTTTGCTTTGCAGATTTAGGGGTCTACAAAACACACAAAACACCTTTGACCCACCTAATGAGAAGACATGTACTTTCTCTTAGTTACGTACAGCCCTAACTCTTGACAACACTAATCACACGCATGGCATGAGGGTTTTTTACCCCCCAAACTGTTTCACTTCCCGATTATCCTAATATCAATTTTCCTGCCTAATTTTAACATTTCCTTTAATTGGTAATACCGTGATTAAAAATTAGTCCAGTATGTTTGATTATTGATTTTTATAATGGGGGCTGGGCAATAGCTTAAAATAAATGTAAAGCTCTCTATTATATCTTTCAATTCACTAAATGCACAGAGCATCACTTGCAACTTCTGCTTCACTCTTCCGGTCACTCAGGGGAAAGTTGGACTTTCAACATGATCAATTACGTATACGTTGTCTTTTAGTAATTTCAGCTATATTCTATAATATGTTGCAACTGTAGAACAACTTGTTGAAAACCAGGAAGCAGGAAGTAACCATGCTTACAGTCAGTTGTTCCTTAAAGCTGCGGGTGCGTAACAGTTGTTGTTTTTGATGTTATCATTTAAGCCTAAACAATTTTAACATTATTTTTCTGTTGCGTCCTTCATCTGAAAACGGACTTAATGGTTTTAATTCAGACGTTGGATTGGATTTAAAAGTTACGCACTACAGCTTTAATTAAATTTCAGTTTATATATTGTGATATTATGAGAATAACTTGTATATCTTTATTTTAGCAGCATTGCCCACCCTTAGATCTTTTCCAACAACAGTGGAAAAAAAAAAAAAAAAAGATAAAACAGATATTCCTAATTCACAATTGTGAACTTGCATGGGTGAAATCCACATAAAGCATGCTGCTTCTTCACAATCCTCCTAATTCTCCCCAAAATCCCTCTCTTTGCTGCTGCCGCCTCTGACTTCTCACCCAATCTGAATTGTGATGAAGGTACGGCGCAGCCGCCGGACAAGCCACCGATCACGCCGTCAACTCCGCCCTCAACGTCGGCATCACTGCCTTCAACATCGACAACCTGGGCATGAAAGCTGTGGCCAAACGGACGGGGAAGTCCACGGCACTGGCCATTTTAGAAGACCACAAGCTTCAGGAGAAACCACAGAACGAGAAGCAAGTGGAGAAACAGCTGAAGAAATAGCCGACAGTGGCCTTTTCCGTTGTTCCCGCAGCAACGTGGTTTTGACTAGTGCTGGGCGGTATAATGATCACTAACAAAAAAATCAGGTATTTATTTTTCTATGATATGATGAACAGAACTGTTTTGAGAGGGGGACCCTTTTCACAGCTGCACCACCCGGAAGGTGTAGCTGTGTTAGTAATAGTGTGTGGACAGGTTGGACCTTGAAGGAATGGTGGAACAGGATGACAGACATATTTGTACCAAGAAAAAAAAATTTATTTTCTGTTTTTTTGTGGGGCGTTTAAAAAGTCTGACGTGGACCAAACACTGATTTTCTGCAAAAGTTGTTGCTGGACACAAGCAATTTACTACAGAAAACACCACTCATGCTCATTAGGGAGTGAAATCGCCAGAGACACCGCAATACGATATTATCACGATCATACCCTACTCACAAAAAGTTATGGATGTTTGCCTTTTGGATTCAATTTCAGAACGCACCTAAAATGCACTATAACCTTTACAGGTGAACTTAAGTCAACCCAGAATAACATGCTGTTCTCTAGCAAGATGATTAACCGCAAAAATCACAGCAACTGTCTGATGTAGTGGTTCAATTGTGATTGAATGTTTGATTTTGATCTAGTTATTGAGACACAGATTTTTTTGTTGTGGTGTTGCCACCACTGTTAGCTCTTGTTTGACATTATCATACTTAAAGGCCCTGCTTTCATGGTAGAATATCACTATAGCATGAACTTTTCATAGGGATATATTCTCGTTGAATATCCCTAACTTTTTGTGACTATTGTTTATTGCAGCTCTTACAACAGGTCTTGTGAGAGTGAGCACCATCTAGTGGACTCAAATGTCTCTCACAACCATAGTGATAATCAGGCCGTCTAGATTTATTTTGATTTTATGGCTGTAGAATTGTTACTAATGTTCAATGAGTGAGTTTTTCTTTCACTTTCCATATCTGGCAGTTATTCAACCTTTTAGGAATCACAGTACTGAGAAGCTTATGTCACAAATGTCCTGAGATCGACCATAATGACAAGTATAAGGGTTAATGCTAATCCATAAAAAGATGAATGTTTATTTGTAACACCAGTTAAAAAAAAAAAAAGTAAAAAGATATAATAGTGTCATGTAAAATATACTGACGTACATTGTGAATCTGTTAAAATTTAAAACATTTGAAATTGGTCATACTGCCCAGCACTACGCTTTTATTCTTCTATCAAATAATCTATATTCAGTGTAACTGGTTTATAAATCATGTGATGTCATGTGACCACTCTTATATTCATATCCTGGTGTGATTCAGGTCACAAGCACTTTAATTAATTAAGAAAGAAAAAAAAGCTAAATCTTTTTGATTTATTATAAAATATATTTCATATATTTATATATATTTAAAGGAGTAGTTTCAGACTCGCCACTGGAATCTTTCCTGACCTTTAAAACGCGTTGAATCTTAAGTGCAATTAATATTGTTTGAATGTATTAATGTGTTTAAAAATAAGAAGCTGTCACTGCTGACCGTGCCTGGAAATGCAAATTAATATGCAAACTCGAAAGGATGTGTTTATAACACGTCTGTAATCCGCCGTGTGTTCTTGTTCAACGGTTTTTGGAGAGTGTGGAAGAGGATGAGGGGGGTCTGCGTGAATTTAATGTGGAAACAAAATAAAACAAAGAATAATTCTCAAAACTAAATCACATGTGGCCCGAATAAGAGAACGATTTTGCCCTCTAAACGGTCATTTATTTCAACATATTCTCACAAATGTTATCGTTGATAGTGTTTCATAATCAAACAAACTCATGTACGTACATTTCATTAACTTAATGTGAATTTTCCCAAATGTGATGATAAAACTTTTTTTTTTTTCAAACCAGATGGATCTAACTTTTCATTATTTTAATTTGAGTGGTCTGATTTCAAACTCTAGACTTTTCACTCCTGTAACTGCTAATCTTGTATTTTTCCAGATAGTTTTCACTGTGTCATTGCTTTACCAGCTGAAATACCAAAAAAAAGAACTGACGACAAAATAAAATGTTAACAACTCAAGAAATGTGGTTTTCTGCTCGTCTGTTATTTACTTTGACGATAAGTATGAGGTTTCACCGTCACAACTCTAGTATGTAAACACTGCCACGTGGTGGTCAGTAATTTTACTGCAGTTGCTTTCCACCAAAGATTTTCAACTGGATTTAAATCTGTTGACACAGAAGGCCACTCCACGGCCCGGTTTTTCAAAAGGTTTAATCTGGATTAAAATTGATCCGGATTTGATCATCCTTTTTTCTTTTTGCTATCAATGATCACGTAATCCATCTTACTTTTGAGCCGGTTTTTCAAAGCAACATCAGATTGGATCAATCTGATCCGGATAGAAACTTTTCAGGATCACCAAATCAGGATAAGCTCAAATAGGATATAGGAACTCGACATTGTAGAACTATAGATATGTAAAGAGCAATAAGTAGACTTTAGAAGAGCAATGCAATTTGAGTGTTTAAATGGAGTTCTTAAGAGGTGTTTTGCATGCCTTATCTACCTGAGAGCAGGACCACAGTAAGCATGTAACATAACTCTTGCCTGTATTGTCCTGCTCAACGTCGCTGCCAAGCGCCAATAGGACGTCCAACAAGGGAAGAAATAGTTAGACACTATTTCTGATTCGGATTTGTTTTGGATTTCAAAAAAACAGTGATGCCATTGCCGTTGCTTTGTTATTCTGTTTTATCATTGCACGCATCACTAAAAATATTCTAAAAATATTTTTGATTGTTATGAATGCACATGAATTAGTGACAGAATTAATTATATGATTTGCGATCAATATTGACAGCTGCTTGGGGGATTATTTTAGGAGGACAAACTCTAATCACTGTAGCCGGATGGATGACCAAATCAAATTAAAACCTTATGAATAAAATGCAGAGTTGGAAAAAATTACTAAAATATTGTACTCAAGTACCGATAATGAAATATTACTCAAGTAGAAGTAAAAGTAGTTCATTTGAAATGTACTTTAAATAAAAGTTACTTAGTTACTTTTGCGTGGTGTGAGAGGGTAATAGAAATATGACCAGGAGCCAAAACTATTTTGGAGCTCAGCTCACGGCGCGACACAGGATATTACGTCACTTTTGGCGTAGCGCCCTCTACGTTCACCCGCCAGTGCTGGTGATAATCACATCATCATTCGTCTGGTGTATATTTTCCCCCTGTAGGTCTTCATTGTGCTGAATTTTTATTTTTACTCAGTAACAGATAGGATTTATAAAGTAAGTTAAACTAAGTACAATACTTGAGTCAATACGTACTCAAGTAAAATACAAAATCCTGATTTTAATTGATTGTACTTAAAAAATACACAAAAAAAGTATTCAATGCAGTAACTTGAGTAAATGTATTTCATTACTTTCCACCTCTGATAAATAGGATATCTTGTAGGCTGTACTGCATGATCCAAATATAGTAGTATGTGATCCAATTTTAGGGCCCACGGTTGGTGTAGTGGTTAGCACTCTTGCCTTTGCACCAAGAAGACCCGGGTTCCTGGGTTCGAGCCCCGTTTGGAACAACTTTGGAAGGATGCAAGGAGTTTGCATGTTCTCCCCGTGTGTGTGTGTGGGTTTTCTCCAGGTTCTCCAGCTTCCTCCCACAGTCCAAAAACATGTGATATGGGGATTAGGTGAATTGGTTACTCTAAATTGACCGTAGGTGTGAGAGTGTGAGTGAATGGTTGTTTGTCTCTATATGTGGCCCTGTGATGGACTGGTGAACTGTCCAGGGTGAACCCCGTCTATTGCCCAATGTCAGCTGAGATAGGCACAGCACCCCCCGCGACCCTCTGGTGGAGGATGAAGCGGTAGATGATGGATGATACAATTTTAAAGTTTCATTACATTTTGGGCCTGAAATCCACACTGAATCCACCCTTCTGATGGGATCAGTTTAATCCAGATTTTTTGGATCAAAGTGATCCCAATCCTACTACAAAGTTCTAAAAAACCCAAACTAAAGGTTTGATCCGTATCTAAACCAAGATTGGATCATGTGATCTAATCTGATTGCGTAATGCGTTTGTTTTGTTTTTTTTGTTTTTTTAAACCCATTTTCAAGATTTGATCCAATCCGTTATCCAAAATCCGAGAGGATTACTTTTGAAAAACCGGGCCCTGGACATTCCTGTATCTTTTTTTTTTTTCTTTTTTATTAGCAACCGAGCTTTATCTGACTCATCAGGCATCACTCGCCTCTTTAAAATGGACTGGTACACAATCACTACTGCCAGTGTCTCAGTTTAAACTGTCATTTCATCCAATTTCTTCTCAATAAAGAACGTTGTTTGCAAACATTTTAATAACATTCAAATTGTTTTTTTAATGGCTCATTAAGTCATTAAATACCGGTTTTAGGCATGATATTGTTTCTGTAAAATCAAATTTGGAGAGACTCTACCCACGGATGACCTCACAAAACGTAAAAAACGTAATTTCAAGAAATCCCTTTTTCTTAGTAAAATGGTCAAAATCTGTAGATTACGTATTTCTTTGCAGTCGTAGTATACTAAACAAGTTTAGATGTGTTTATGTCAGTGACATCTTTACAGATCAGGATTAATTTTCACACAAAGACGCCAGGGAACATTTACAATCACATCACTACTCTAGATATCTTAAACCAGGGGTCTCAAACTGGCTGCCCGGGGCCACATGCGGGCCCCCAATCGTTTACATGCCCCCCCCCCCCCCCCCCTCTTAGTATCATGTTATAATGAAAACATGTCCCACCGCCTCACCGTCTTTTAAACACAGTGCGTAGCTGAGGCTCAGCTGCCAGCGAGGTGATGGAATATATAATATATGTTTGCTCGCAATGTTTTTATAACAGTAATAATAAGACATTTGGTCATAATTATCCCATTATTAAATGTATCATATACAACATTCAATTAACATTCAATATATAAATACACCTGTTAGGGCCCGAGACATGAACGGCAGTGGCTGAAACGGCTCCTTTTACGAATTTTAATTACAGTTTTCCACACTATTATTTGTGTAATTTAAAATAAATGTCTGTTTTTGATATTAATATATTAATTTTGCATCATAAATAGTATTATTAAGTATACGTGTGATATCATGATGTAATATTGCAAACAGTTGGGTTATTTTTCCACTTTTTGTTCTCCAGGCCGGCCCCCTCTTGACCACAATAGATGCACATTGGCCCCCAGGTCATTTGAGTTTGAGACCCCTGTCTTAAACAGACAGATAATGGACACAACAAATTAAATGTGCATTTATTTTTTGTATATATATAAAAAAAACAAGTAAATTATTCCTTTAATCTACTTATTCCATTGTTTTGGTTTTTTTCTGGTAGGTTTATTGACGCATCTTATTAGTCTGCTCCAACGTGAACGCGCACTAGAGAGTAACGTGCACGAGCGAGCGCTGACACCCACAAGGTCCGGTGTAAATCACTGCAATGGCAGAAAAGAGGGAGGATGGGAGGACACACCGGCTCTAGCCCCGCCTCCTTCATGCACACACACACACACACACACACACACACAGGAGCGGCAGCAGCATCAGAGGCAACAAAGGGAGGCTGCGTGGCTCAGATGAATCCACTGATCCACTGAGACAAGTTACATCTGCAGAGACACGTTTGACCACATCTGTCCTCACCTCACAAGGTAAGACCAGAGATCACACACACACACACACACACACACACACACACACACACACACACACATCCATATCCTTATTGTTCACCATGATTCTGCATATCATGATCACATTTTGTATTATTGTTAGGTCACGTTAATGCTGTAGATGCTGGATGATCTAGTGCTGAAGCGTCAGACCTGTGAATGTGGAACAGAGGCAGAGCAGCAGGACATGGGCGTGACATGTTACTGTCCAGACGTGTGTGTGTGTGTGTGTGTGTGTGAGAATGTGCATTAAAGCTGCAATCAGTAACATCAGTGACATTTTTACATGATACACACATTGTTCTGTGGTTTGGATCCATATTTATCCATAAAGAAACATAGAAAGCTATCACACTTCAAGTATTTAACTCCACAAAGGAGATTTTTAACACATAAGTCCAATGTTTTTTTTTGGTTTTTTTTTATCATGGGTCGATGATCATCCAAGTATGAATCTCCCCACTGATGACGACATTAAAACATTATCACATTTTCATAGTAGTAAGGAAATGGTAAACACTGTAGATTAGGCATTTCTTTCCTTCATTAAAATGTAACATGGTTCACTCAACAATATTTTCAAGAAATCCCTACCTCTTAAAAAACAGTAACATGAACCATGTTACAATAATGTTGAATATTGACATTTTACTAAATAAAAGTAAAATGTGTCAAACTCAAGGCCCGGGGGCCAGATGTGGCCCGCCGTGTCATTTTATGTGGCCCGCGATTGATTCATTGGTCTTAAAAATCTGTGTTAAAATTGACCATAAACACGTACATTTCCCACGATGCATGGCGATTGTGTTACCCGCAAAGTGACGGCACAGCCACTAGATCGCAGTGTATCATTGTATATGCATCATGCGACGAGTGAAATTGAAAAGTAATACATACAGAAAGTTATTTAGCAATATGTTAGGGAGTAGTTACCTTTGTTTTACGTTATATTTGGTTACATTTAGTTACATTTATTCTGTATGACAGTTACATCTGACCCTTTGAGGGTAACCATTATGCTGATGTGGCCCTCAGTGAAAATAAGTTTGACACCCCTAGTTTACAGCATCAACGCCATCCTTTGGGTTTGCTGCTAACACAGACCCAGACAGTGAGTTACCTACACAGATGCCAATGACATGCTTTTACTGAACCCTATAACCCTAATCGTGGGTGACGATATATACACCCCTGTTTCAGCTTGTTCGTATTACCTGTTTTCTGGTTTGGTACCTTTTGTGTACCTACTTCTATCAGTTTGAGTCAAATATTCCAGGGAAGGGAACTGTAGAAAATGTGCGGAGCGCCAATTAAACGTATATTTACGTACTTAAAACTCCTTATCGCATTATCTGGACCAGCGCTCCCCAACCTTTTTTTGCTCCACGGACCGGTTTAATGTCAGGAAATATTTTCACGGACCGGCCCCCTAACGCTCTCTGGTCGCTATGGTAACGCTTAAACGTGCCTTCAAAATAAGATACACAAAACAGCTGCAAACATTTAATTAATGTTGATATATTTGTTTAAATCGCTGAATGAAGCCTGTCATATTTGGAACAAGAGTCGGGACCTTAAATTGCTTGAACAAAACTATTGATCAGCACTCAGAGCTGATCTAGACGGTTAGTCCGACTTTGAGATATTCAACTTTGCAAAATTTCAGTCACGCTAAAAGCTAGCTTTTTTTTTTAAGTACGGTTATAGTTGGACTCGCATAATACTTACATTCAACATTCTACGGATGTTGTCCAGTTTCTGAGAAGAAAATTGGTGGAAACCAAGCAACAAGCATGTAGATCAGGGTTTTTCAATCCTGGTCCTGGGGAACCAGTGCTATCAGGTGTTGGGGGCAGTGGGTCCCTAGGACCAGGACCAGGACCACGACCAGGACCCTGATGTAGATTATTTGAAAATAGTTAAAATTGTTGCCTGGCTCTCCAATCAAAAGGCCAACATATAATAATTATTAGATTTTTTATAATTATAATTTATTTTTCCTATGGGAAAACCTTTAATGGAGCCTTAAACTTACATTTCCCCCTCTCAAAAATGAACCACCTGCTATATCATAAGCACTTTGTCATCCCTCTGGAGCTTTGGTGGCGCTCAGTTGGGGTCGGGGCCCTCGGTTTTGGGAGCCTCTGTTTTAAATGGTTTCAGATAAAGTGCTGACTCACAGGGTTAACCCTCCACCCTTGTGTGTGTTATTTAGGGTGTAGTCGTAAGAACAGCACAGTCATGGAGCTGGAGCACTTTGACGAGCGGGACAAAGCTCTGAGAAACACCCGAAGAGGTTCGAGAGGCAACGGGCTCCCCAGTCCCACTCACAGCGCTCACTGCAGCTTGTACAGAACCAGGACTCTGCAGGCACTGAGCTCGGAGAAGAAGGCCAAGAAGATCCGGTTCTACCGCAACGGGGATCGTTACTTCAAAGGTATCGTTTACGCCATTTCTCAGGAGAGATTCAGGTCTCTGGAAGCACTTCTGGCCGACCTCACGCGATGTCTGTCCGACAATGTCAACTTGCCACAAGGGGTACGGACCATTTATACCGTTGATGGGGTGACGAAGATCGGCAGCATGGACCAGTTTGTGGAAGGTGAGCATTTACGAAGGCAGAAACCTTTACAATGTAATAGATATTATAAAAAACTCTGACAAATGTTGTCATGCTAAAGTTGTCGATGGGGGCAGCAGAAATACTGCTGGAAACCATGAAAATCACCATGAAAATACTGTGCTATACATTTTTTCGGTAACCTAAACACTAATACATGAAACAGGACATTGAGAACGAAACTTCATTTAAATGTTTCTTCACATTCGAAAGTTTCAAGTTAAAGTTGTCGTGACTCCAAAGCATTAATCAAGTTTCTAAGGATGAAAAAATGTGAACACTTACGTTAACAGGTAAATAATTAAAGGTCACATAGAGTGGTCCTGTTGCACATATATGTTAGTTATGGAGGTCTACTTACATATATTAACTTGTTTTTATGGTCAAAAACCTCCTAGTTGCTGTAAATGAGCCGATAGAAATCTCTCCTTACTGACGCTCTCCTCAGTCGCGCTGTTTCAGACTGAACTCTCAAACCCAGAAGACAGACTGTGTTGTGATTGGCCAGCCAGCGTAGAGCCTTCCCAACTCTCTTGTGATTGGCCAATATCCGGAAGTGACATAATCAGCAAACCTGCTCTCAGAAGCACAGCTCCCCCCTCTGGAACGGTGGATGCACTGCTCCTCATTATCAAAACATTGTTTTAACAATGTTTAAAAATAGCTTCGTCACGACTCCCCGCCGCAGTCCCTTTGACGACCTTTGACCCGGAGTCAGACCCAGAGTCAGAAGACACTGTCACAATCATCATCCAGATGAATTGTTTAATTGATTAATTGGTTTACCTCTGATATGAATGCCAGGATAATTGGTTATATTCTCGATTTTGTGTCTTCACCGTCCTGTTATCTTTCCTCCGATTCTTCGGAACTTCTTCTGTTTTCTGGAAAAACTGAAAGTCTCATCTTTGTGTTTTGATCCCTCTGCAGGTGAGAGCTATGTCTGTGCCTCCATAGAGCCGTTCAAGAACCTGGAATACACAAAGAATGTCAACCCCAACTGGTCTGTTGGTGCCAAGACTGCCGTGGCGCTCCGCGACCCGTCTTCTCTCGGCAGCGCCAAAGCCGGGAGCCCGGAGACGAAGGAGAACAAGGAGTTTATTAAGCCCAAACTGGTGACCATCGTTCGCAGCGGAGTCAAGCCTCGCAAGGCCGTACGAGTCCTGCTCAACAAGAAGACGGCGCACTCCTTCGAGCAAGTCATGACCGACGTCACGGACGCCATAAAGCTAGACTCTGGTGTAGTCAAGAGGCTGTTTACTGTTGACGGCAAAATGGTAAGTGATTCAATCAAATTTTCAATGATTTGAAACCACATTTTTCACGTCTTAGCAACTTTCTGATCCTTTCCGATCTGGCAGAGTGGTCAGTAACACGTTCTCCGGGTAAAAGTAAAAGTATTAAATACAAGTGAGGAGTTAAGATTGAGCCATGGTGGGTCGGGCGAGTTGTCTTTCAACCGGAAGGTTGTGGGTTCAATTCCTGGCGTCTATATGTGTCCTTGAGCAAGACTCTTATTGCCCCAGATTGCAGTGTGTGAATGGGTGAAAACTGTAGTGTAAAAGCAGCTCATCAAGACTAGAAATCTCTATATAAATACAGACCATAATACCAACTCTTCTTCTTCTGATTTTATTTGGTAGGAACGAGTAACAAAGATAGTTAGAGGAAATCTAGCAGAGTAAAAGTTGCTAGAAATATAGATAACAAAGTACAGATATGTGAATTTTGTACTTAAGTAACAAAATATTTGTATGCTTTATTTGGATTGCAGTACTGCATTTAAACTCTAGTTGCATGTCTTGCATACTGCCCCTTTAACTACATTCTACATTGACAAGTTACTTACACTGTGGGAAAACTATATTTAAAAGAAGCACTTTCCCACAATATCACTACCTGAATCTCCATCTGTGTCCAGACCATCACTAACATCTAATCACGTCTTCCCCTCGTTATAGCCTACATCCTCAGAAAATTGAATAAAAAGCTGTCCATTACTTTTTCTTTTACAGTAGTTGTGTTTCTGTCAAACAAACAAATCAGCCAGAAACAAAAGCTTCTTCGCTGAAGCTAATAACGTTGAGCTAATCACATTGTGCAATAGAACACCCCTCTATCAGCTACATCGATGATACACTCTGTACCGGTTATTTAAGACGATCTACTTATTTCTGCAAAGTCACGTTGACGGTGCTCCTCGTACTCCTAGAGGAGGAATCATGCATTACAACAGATTCTACTCACGACAGCACGGAAAACAGGTTTGTTAAATCTGACGATATAGACTATGAGTGATCGCTTCTGCCCCTTTTTCCAAGAAAACTCCAGCTTTCAATATCTGGTGGAGATTCAACCATTTAGGAATTACGGTACTGAGAAGTTCTATTTCTCTGTTTTTCCGGTAGTTTTGGTGGGTTAGGAGTTTGACAACAGGATTGTAACAAAATGGTTAAAACTGCTTAAATTAACGAATGGAAATAGGGTAAAATATTATGGAAAAGTCATGGAAAAGGTTTTTGTTCTTTGTGGGAACCCTGTATATGGAGAAGTGTGAACCTTGTGATGTTTTGTGTCTTTTTTAATTATTATACCTTTCTCAAAACTAAACAAGAGCTTTGGATTTTGCTTTTTGTATCTCTAATCACCCTTCTAACATTAATCCATGGTGTTTTTCCGGTATTTTTGCATTTGAAAGACAAACACAAAGCAGCCATAAAAACATTAAGTGCTCTTCACCTGAGAGTGCTTCGTTATCGTGGGGCTTTTTTTTTCCTCCACCACTAATACGTTAATTGCTGACAAGTGGAGAAGACGCACGGATGCATTTGTCTGATCAAAGTAGATCGGTGAAGCCTTTGGGGGAATCGTTCACAGAGTGTGTCTGTGTGTCTGTGTGTCTGTGTGTCTGTGTGCAGCAGCTTCTCACATTTGGCTGTGATGGCCTCTTTTATCTGATCATTTTTTTTTAAATGTTTCTGCTTTATGTTCTCTCAGTTTCACCTCTTGCAGGAACTTTATTTATAAAGCACTTCACCAACAACGCAGCAAACACGTGATTACGATGGCTGTAACAACCTGTGGTAGAAAATGCACATTACAGCTCAGCATGTCGTTCATGACCTGGTTCACATTTGCTGTCAAAGCAGCAGCAAGTTTTCATCCCAAGTTTTTAAAAGTGATTTAGGAGAAATAGGACGATGTATGGTGGCCCAGATGGCTCACTGTGAATGCAAAAGACAAAACACGGACCCAAAAGTCACAACACAAACAAAGGCTACAACTCGGACACAAAGGTCGCAACATGAAGCAAAAGTCACAACACGAGTAAAAGCTACAACACAAACACAAAAGTCTCAACATGACACAAAAGTCACAACATGATGCAAAAGTCACAACATGACACAGATGTCACAACATGAGGCAAAAGTCACAACATGATGCAAAAGTCACAACATGACACAGATGTCACAACATGAGGCAAAAGTCACAACATGACACAGATGTCACAACATGATGCAAAAGTCACAACATGATGCAAAAGTCACAACATGAGGCAAAAGTCACAACATGAGGCAAAAGTCACAACACGAGTAAAAGCTACAACACAAATACAAAAGTCACAACACAAATAAAAGCTACAACACAAACACAAAAGTCAAAGTTACGCGAAAGTTGCAACATGAAGCAAAAGGCACAACAAGAAGCAAAAGTCGCAACACAAACACAAAATTCACAACATGAAGCGAAAGTCACAACATGAAGAAAAAGACGCAACATGACGCAAAAGGCACAACACAAACACAAAAGTCACAACATGATGCAAAAGTCACAACATGATGCAAAAGTCACAACATGAGGCAAAAGTCACAACATGAGGCAAAAGTCACAACACGAGTAAAAGCTACAACACAAATACAAAAGTCACAACACAAATAAAAGCTACAACACAAACACAAAAGTCACAAAGTTACGCGAAAGTTGCAACATGAAGCAAAAGGCACAACAAGAAGCAAAAGTCGCAACACAAACACAAAATTCACAACATGAAGCGAAAGTCACAACATGAAGAAAAAGACGCAACATGACGCAAAAGGCACAACACAAACACAAAAGTCACAACATGATGCAAAAGCCACACCACGAAGAAAAGTTACAACCCACCACAAAAGTCCAAACATGACACAAAAGTCACAACACAAATAAAAGCTACAACACAAACACAGAAGTCACAACATGATGCAAAAGCTCCTTGATGTTATGCTAACGTTTCTGAAGCTTATAATAAGCAGAATATGAAAAAAGAAACACATTAAACAAATAAATGTCTCATTCATGATGAAACATTAACAACATTAATTAATCACAGTAATAAAGTTGAAATCTTTCATTCAGCTTCTTCTTCACTATGGTGATTTGCATCCTGTTGTTATATTATTGTTGGTACAGCTGTCAACGCTCCAGAATGTGGCTTTAATGAGTGGCTTTTGTGTCCGTGTTGAGCCTTCTGGGTCGCCGTAGCTTTGCCTTTCAACAATAAATATAGTTTAAAAAAACAAAACACCGTTCTATTTCTCACTCCTATCACCAAGGAAACACGTCCTTAGAAAAAGTGAGACGCAACCCAGAAGGTTCAAGTTCACCTGGGAATACTTTTCTAAATGTACGAGGAGAAAATGGGTTTCTAGGACTCACATCTCATATTCCTATGATTTGTGGCACAGTTTCAGACTTGAGAGATTCAGCAGCTGAGTTTGTACCAGACTTTTACAGTTAATGATGAGCTGTCACAATTTAGAGTCATCATCAGACAGAACATCCTGACACAGATTCATCTCAACGGGACACAGTTTTCTAATGTCTAAACTTGAGCTATTAATTATTACAGGATTCTTGGTAATGTGTTTTATTTATATAGTGTATAATTAATTGATCTAACTGTGGTTATGTAGCCTCATATTTTGAGTTGTCTATGGGCTCAGGAAAGACAACGCTTAAATGTTTAGGATAATTTATTGGCAGAAATGTAATTGAATACTAACCATCAGTATCATAAAGTATCAGTATAAGTTGAATTTATTATATTCCATTTTCACGAACTAAAGATAATTTCAGCTCGATTTAATTCACTGGACATTTAAACAAAAGCACTTCATTTGTGTAGACATAGAATAAACCTTAGTATGAAAATGACTTTGGTAGAAGTTGAAGCCACTTTTTATATAATATTCCTTAAGTAAAAGAAAAAAAAATGACTGTACTTAGTAAAAGTACACAATTTATTTAGGAAATGTCGAAAAGTACACAATTTATTTAGGAAATGTAGTGAAAGTACACAATTTATGTAGAAAATGTAGTAATAGTACACAATTTATGTAGGAAATGTTGTAAAAGTACACAATTTATGTAGGAAATGTCGTAAAAGTACACCATTTGTTTAGGAAATGTAGTAAAAGTAAACAATTTATGTAGGAAGTGTAGTACACAATTTATGTAGGAAATGTCGTAAAAGTACACAATTTATTTAGGAAATGTAGTGAAAGTACACAATTTATGTAGAAAATTTTGTAAAAGTACACAATTTATGTAGGAAATGTTGTAAAAGTACACAATTTATTTAGGAAATGTAGTGAAAGTACACAATTTATGTAGAAAATGTAGTAAAAGTACACAATTTATGTAGGAAATGTTGTAAAAGTACACAATTTATGTAGGAAATGTTGTAAAAGTACACAATTTATGTAGGAAATGTAGTAAAAGTACACAATTCATGTAGGAAATGTCGTAAAGGACACAATTTATGTAGTAAATGTAGTAAAAGTACACAATTTATGTAGGAAATGTAGTAAAAGTACACATTTATGTAGGAAATGTTGTGAAAGTACACAATTTATTCAGGAAATGTAGTAAAAGTACACCATTTATTCACAAAATGTAGTAAAAGTACACCATTTATTTATGAAATGTAGTAACGAGTATTTAAGATATTTAGAGGAAATGTAGTGGAGTAAAAGTTGTGAGAAATATAATTAACAAATAAAAGTACAGATACGTGAATGTTGTACTTAAAGTACAGTAACAAAGTATTTGAAAAATGCATCTGTAAACAAAGATTTATTGAAAAACAAGATTTAAATGTGGGAGTTCTGGGTGCATCGCTGGGTGTTTCCCTTTTGTTCCTTTGCATGATGAAGTCTCACGCATTCATTTCCCATAGTGCTTTTCACCTTAAGAGGACGATAATTCTGCTTTGAAGAATTTATATTAGAACCGAACATTGGAGGAAATAAAAAAAAAAAATAAATAATAAAAAAAAAGCTTTATCAACCCTTTCTCGTGGTTTCTATGGTGACGTGCTCCCCCGAGCTGGTTGCTAAGGAACAGCCTCTGCGGCAGAGCGGTGCAGGAGTGATGTAAGGTGTGTCTACACACACTACACACACACACACACATGGCAGAAAGATGGAACACATGGCGGCACGATAATCCCGAGACATGATCCAATCTGTGCGGGATTTTCACCGACAACAAATCTGTCTTCAGTTATTTATATATTCAAGTTATTTATAGGAAGCACTTGACTGACATTTTTAGTGAATCAAATGTGGATGTAAAATCTGTTAAATTCGTGTTTCCTGGTTCTGTAATTGTCTTGTCGTCTTCTATTCCCGCTCAGCTGTTATTGATTTATCTCGATGCTGGAGTTTCACGCTGTGACGCCACATGGTCAAATATCCACCCGCTGACATACAGGAGCTTTTTTCATGCACGTTTAAACTTTTATTAAATGATCCGTCTGTGCTTTTTGGTCCTGAGACAAACACAGTTTGTTCTTTTTAAAACACAAACTCGATGAGTCATTAAATTCTCCAACCACAGCGACATCATTAGCCGACGTATATTAACTCTGACGTCACAAAACCTCACTGAAAAGCGGTAAAACTGCAAGTTGTGAATTTTAATATTACATTATTATTTAATATTGACATTGAATTTATCACTCGCTTAGTTGTTCTTCACGTCGTCATTTGTTCTCTCTCTCTCTCTCTCTCGCTTAAGTCTAACACTGAGCGTATCGCAGACGACACGTTTGCGCAAATGTGCACTTTGCATTTCCGTAGTTTCTGAAAGCTGAGAAGTTGCACGTGAAAGGCTGGTGACACGGTCGAGAGGAGAGGAAACATTTTCTGAGCTGTTTTTCTGGGATTTTTTTAGTTTTGGGGGGGTCTGTTTTTACGAGATTTTTTTTTCGGGGTCTGTTTTTACGAGATTTTTTTTCGGGGTCTGTTTTTACGAGATTTTTTTTCGGGGACTGTTTTTACGAGATTTTTTTTCCGGGGTCTGTTTTTACGAGATTTTTTTTCGGGGTCTGTTTTTACGAGATTTTTTTTTCGGGGTCTGTTTTTACGAGATTTTTTTTTCGGGGTCTGTTTTTACGAGATATTTTTTTTCGGGGTCTGTTTTTACGAGATTTTTTTCCGGGGTCTGTTTTTACAAGATTTTTTTTTCTGGGTCTGTTTTTACGAGATATTTTTTTTCGGGGTCTGTTTTTACGAGATTTTTTTCCGGGGTCTGTTTTTACAAGATTTTTTTTTCGGGGTCTGTTTTTACGAGATATTTTTTTTCGGGGTCTGTTTTTACGAGATTTTTTTTTTCGGGGTCTGTTTTTACGAGATTTTTTTTCCGGGGTCTGTTTTTACGAGATTTTTTTTTCGGGGTCTGTCTTTACGAGATATTTTTTTTCGGGGTCTGTTTTTACAAGATTTTTTTTTCGGGGTCTGTTTTTACGAGATATTTTTTTTCGGGGTCTGTTTTTACAAGATTTTTTTTCGGGGTCTGTTTTTACAAGATTTTTTTTCGGGGTCTGTTTTTACGAGATTTTTTTATCGGGGTCTGTTTTTACGAGATATTTTTTTTCGGGGTCTGTTTTTAAGAGATTTTTTTTTCGGGGTCTGTTTTTTACGAGATTTTTTTTCAGTGACTGTTTTTACGAGATTTTTTTTCGAGGACTGTTTTTGCGAGATATTTTTTTTCAGGGTCTGTTTTTATGAGATATTTTTTTTCAGGAACTGTTTTTCCGAGATATTTTTTCTCGGGGTCTGTTTATCTGAGATTTTTTTTCTGGGTCTGTTTTTATGAGATTTATTTTTCAAATTTTTTTTATTTTTACAAGATTTTTTTTCCGTGTCTGTTTTTACAATATAGGGGGGAAAACTGCTAAATTGTCTGTTTATATACATTTAAATGTGTGTTTGTATTATTTGGACATTGAGACAAAGACTAAACACATTTTTTAAATATGTGTTATACTGTTCAAATTTCAAATTTAGCATGCAAGGTCTGGTGTTTGTGTATAACTACAGTGTCTTTGTAATTTTAAATTGTTAACATGCAGTATTTGTAAATAACTGCCAGATATTTCAAATTATTCTGGGCAATTGGACAAAAGCATTGACTCACAGGACAGTTTCTGGCCCTTTTATGATTTAAAGTCCAGATGGACATTTGAGGCTTAGGTGTTAACAACTCCACGTTTTTGACCAGTATTAGACCGATACTGATACTGATACTGACCGATGTCATGTTTCCCAATGTTTCTCTTTTGTGAGTCACTGTCTGTTTTGTTCACCTTTCCACTGAAAAAACAGGAGAGATTCAGCTCCGTCTGTTTATTTGATATAATGACATGATGTTTACATGGATCAGCTTCCACAGCTGTTGTTCAGCTCTTCAAACTGGAAAAGCTTGTGTCTGCACGAGTCAGATAAAAAAAACAAAAAAACAACCCGACGATCAATATTTGCACAGGATGCTCAGGGACCATGTGTGGATGTTGGGGGATGAACGGGTGGATTGAGTGGGTGTGTTTTTTCGGGGCGGTGGGGGATGGTAGGTCTGATGAATCTGCTGTGTCACTGAACCAGCAGGCAGAAATAATCAATATTAACCATCACACACATTCTCTTCTTCTTCTACTGTTGCTGCTGATTCGACTTCAGTTTCCTTATTAACTTATTTTGACTTAAAATCATACATTTTTGACACTTTTAAAATGATCTCTGATGATGTTGCACCAAGATTATATCTGTTTGTTTTCAATTGTGGAATAAGGACAAGTAACCATTATATAACGGTTTATTATTTTTCCAAGTCTGTGTACATACAGTACATTTATGCAGAGACAGTAAATTAATAAAATGAAATGATTATCTTGTACATTATACTGTAGATGTGTTCTTTCATCTACCATCTCACGTGTGTTTAATGTCACACTGATGCGTTCCTGTGTTGTTTTGACTTCACGCTTCGTTCTTTTGTCTGAAGCTGGTTCTGCACAGAACGTGACAATGAATTGAAATCTTAAAGTAGCCGCGTGTGTCTCCCTCACCTCTCATCATCTCAGACTCGGCTGTGATTCCGTCTGGCTGCCATGGCAACGGCTGTGCCGCAGCTCTCCTGCTCCCACTGGGAACACTGGAGGAGGTGTGTGTGTGTTGGGGGGGGGTGTGTGTGTGTGTGTGTGTGTGTCCCCCACTGAAGCGTTAGATGTGTTATTATAGATGTGTGTGAATATAGAGCGACACTGAGAAAAGCTGCAGTGATCACTTTTGTGTTCACCTCCTGCACAGTTTTAAAGGAAAATCATTCATGAATTTAAAAAATAAATTATGATGATGGCAAATTTTGTGTAATGCATTTACCGAAAATATTTTTTTTTGTTTTACGAGAATTTTTTTCCAGGGACTTTTTTTTACGAGATATTTTTTCAGGGTCTGTTTTTACGAGATTTTTTTTTCAGGGTCTGTTTTTACAATACTGTTAAATTGTCTGTTTATTTACATTTAAATGTGTGTGTGTTTTATTTGGGCTCGTTCAAGTGAGAAAGCTAAGTTTCAAACTAACCACCACTTTTTCTTCCGCTCCCATTTTAAAGCTGCACTGTGTAACTTTTAAAAAACACAATAAGAAATGATCTGTTACATTCAAACCACCGTCAAATGAGCTCACACAGTGAATCGGCGTTTTGATCATGTGTCTGTGGAGACACAAGCGTGATGCTTCCTGATCATCTCCATCTCTATCGTCCCGCAGGAGAAGGAGAACTTTAGGTTAAGGAATTGTCCCTGGTTCTCTGAAACATGAGCGCAGAGCTCTTGGTTCTCTGGCCGCTCTCGTTAAACATCAATAATCCATTTGAGTGGAAGATGAGTCAGCATCTTTTATGTATTGATGACACAGCAGGTTCATGCAGAGTGTACAGTCTCTGTTTAGTGACGCGTTTATTGATCACACATTGTATCGAATTGTTCAGCTGTTTTTTCAATACATATATTATTATTATTATTATGATATCACGCACATAAGTGACATTATTATTGTTGACTTGTGTTGCCAGGTTAGCTGCCTTCAGGACTTTTTCGGGGACGACGACATATTCTTTGCATGCGGCCCAGACAAGTTCCGCTACCAGGACGACTTTAACCTGGATGAAAATGGTAAGTGAAGCTATGAGGATTGAATTTATGTGAATTTCACAGTCAGAGATTCTAATGTCAAGATCCTTTTACTATTTATTGGAATTATTAGAGGGATCACTCCCACTATATGTTATATGTTTTTCTTTCTATACTTGTGTGGACCACTCTCTGTCAAAACACCTCTTTTGTGGGGCATTTTTCGTTGTGGGGACATTATGCCGGGTCCCGAACGTGGTCCCCACAATGTGGTAACCACATGTAGGTGTGTGTGTGCGTGTGCGTGTGTGTGTTGTGTGTGTGTGTGTGTGTGTGTGTGTGTGTGTGTGTGTGTGTGCGTGTGTGTGTGCGTGTGCGTGTGCGTGTGTGTGTGTGTGTGTGTATGCTCTTTTCTTCCTATAGACCACTCTCTGGTAAAACACCTCTTTTGTGGGGACATTTTTCCTTGTGGGGACATTATGCCCACTCCCTAATGTGGTCCCCACAATGTGGTAAAGGCATGTAGATGTGTGTGTGTGTGTGCGCTATTGTCTTTCTATACCAATGTGGACCACTCCCTTGAAAAACACCTTTTTAGTCGGGACATTTTTCATTGTGGGGACATTATGCCTGGTCCCTAACGTGGTCCAAACGTGTGTGTGTGTGTGTGTGTGTGTGTGTGTGTGTGTGTGTGTGTGTATGCTCTTTTCTTTCTATACTTCTGTGGACCACTCTCTGGTAAAACACCTCTTTTGTGGGGACATTTTTCCTTGTGGGGACATTATGCCGGATCCCGAACGTGGTCCCCACAATGTGGTACCCACATGTAGGTGTGCGTGTCTGTGTGTGTGTGTGTGTGCGTGTGCGTGTGCGTGTGCGTGTGCGTGTGCGTGTGTGTGTGTGTGTGTATGCTCTTTTCTTCCTATAGACCACTCTCTGGTAAAACACCTCTTTTGTGGGGACATTTTTCCTTGTGGGGACATTATGCCGGATCCCGAACGTGGTCCCCACAATGTGGTACCCACATGTAGGTGTGCGTGTCTGTGTGTGTGTGTGTGTGTGCGTGTGCGTGTGCGTGTGCGTGTGCGTGTGCGTGTGTGTGTGTGTGTGTATGCTCTTTTCTTCCTATAGACCACTCTCTGGTAAAACACCTCTTTTGTGGGGACATTTTTCCTTGTGGGGACATTATGCCCACTCCCTAACGTGGTCCCCACAATGTGGTAAAGGCATGTAGATGTGTGTGTGTGTGTGTGTGTGTGTGTGTGTGTATGCTCTTGTCTTTCTATACCTTTGTGGACCACTCCCTTGTTTTGTTCACAGAATGCAGTTTGGCGAAATCTGCATCGTACGGTCGCCTTCCCACCGTACACGGTCGCTCTTCCCCAAGAAGCAGTGGGTTTTCCCGCAGGAGCAAATCTCCATCATCCACTGGTTCAGGTAAATGTTTGTATTCTGTTCATGACATTTTGGTTCATTGTCGCTTTATAATTAAAATGTTACAATTTTCATTGATAAGACTATGTTAAAAAATCACATCAATCTTCATTTGAAAAGATACAATATTGGTTCATAAAACAGTTTTTAATGTCATTTCTTCACAATGCTGTTTTTTTTTCATTTCTCGTGGACTAACAGCCAACGGCACAGCAGGCAGTCAACTGTCCACGCCTCGGTCTGGAAAGTCTCCTAGTCCGTCTCCGACCAGTCCAGGAAGTCTCCGAAGACGACAGGTGACACAAATTTATGTTCAAATATTGAATAAATCCAATGTGCTCCATTATACTCCATTATCTTAGTGCATTTAAAAAGCAAGAATTAATTATAAAACTCTTATTGGCAAATCACACTTTTATCTCTTATAGTTTTAATGTCTATTTGAATTTTAATGTCTTGCTTTTATTCTGTGATTTTCTTAATGTATTTCTATGCCTTTGTAGAGCACTTTAATTGCCCTGTGTATAAATAGTGCTACACAAATATACTCTCTTTGTTTTATACAATAATAAAAAGTTAAATTAAAGTCATATTACTCCTTTAAAAAACCTAAACCATATATACACTTCTCTACCTAACCTGCAAACCAATAGAAAAAACATTGTAAAAATAAGAAGTAGTAACAATACGTAGCTAACACTGCTCTGCTTAGTGTTAGCTTGCTAGCGTTACCAAGCAGTAGTGACAACACAAACACAGATTGTTTGAGTACAACTTCCCTTGCAATGGAAAAATCTTTATTAAATACACATAAACCAGTTTTTACAGTACTATTTGCTGTCTTGTCTGACACTTTTGAATTATCAGTGTGAGCAATGTTAGCATCAGGCTAACATCTTTAACACATTGTCCTCCAATGTGGCTGTAGATTCAGAGCCAGGCTGTTGAAAACGCTCAAAAAAGTGTCACTTGCTTCTGTTTTTATTATTATATATTATATTTACACATTTTATTTGCAAAAATAAATAGTTTAAAGGTGCATTATGTAATAAATCATAAAATCCTCCTAATATGTCACAGAGACTCAGGAATAATGTTCATATAACAAACTGAACTCACCAACAACAACAGTACAGACAAAATATTTGCATTAAAAAAAATCTTTTACAGACTGCAAATCATGTTTATGTTTTGAAATCATGTTTTGGAATGATGTGGCGCCACCTACCGCCGCCTACCAATCATTGCAGTCAGTAGAGTCTCAGCTGCTGAGCAACCACCGGTTGCCAGTCACGTCTGAGCTACAATGGCGGAGAGAAAAGAAAACCTAAAAGATCTCGGTATTTTGAATTTGAGTGTAGTTACCGTTTTTGGCCACATTCTTACATTTGGGGCTTTTAAACGCAAGTGTTGTTGTGTTATAAGGAAATCCTGTGTATCACACCGACTACACCACTGTGTTTAGCGACTGTAAAGTGGCAAGAAATCCAACCATCATTGCCACCATGGTTAATTAATCATAAGTTTGACTGCTGGGGCAGCTGCGGTGGTTATTTTCCGCTCTTTTCAAACCACACGTCTTTGTGCTGGTCAGACTGTTCGTGGATTATTAGACCACGCTTTTATTTTTACTCAAGGCTGACAGAGTGGAACATAAAGACCGTGCTTTCGCAGGCTGTAATTACATTTTCCTCCAAGATTTCAGAAAGACAAGTCCATTGTTCTCAATCTGTGATTCTCTCTTTTCTCCTTCTTCTTCCTTCAGGGATCTCAACACAGTGGCTCTTCACTATCTTTAGCTTCTACCAAGGTTTGCAGCTCCATGGATGAAGGAGATGGACCAGGAAGTGAAGGCAAGACCAGACATGAAGCATGAATCTTCTGTGTTTTAGACGATTTCTGGCATATTCCCTTGGCTTTTTTTAAAGTTAAACAAAGAACATTTATGTCAATTTATGTTCAATTATTTGACATACTTAAGTGCCTCAATGTCCCATTTCATGTATTTAATATATACTTAAAGGTGCATTATGTGATAAATCATAAAATCCTCCTAATATGTCACAGAGACTCAGGAATAATGTTCATATAACAAACTGAACTCACCAACAGTGAAAATATTTGCATTAAAAATAATATTTTGCAGACTGCAAATCATGTTTATGTTTTGAAATCATGTTTTGGCATGTGGCGCCACCTACCGCTGTCTACCAATCATTGCAGTCAGTAGAGTCTCAGCTTCCGAGCAACCACGGGTTGCCAGTTACGTCAGAAAACGAAACCTAAAAGACCTCTGTGTTTTGAATTTGAATGTAGTAACTGTTTTTGGACACATTCTTACATATGGCACCTTTAAACATAATTTTTATTTATAATATAGATGCACCCTGCAGTGTAGACACTAAATACAGATTAGAGAGAGAGAGATTTTCAGTGATAATTAATGAATTTAGTCAATTTAGGTTACATTTTGGATTTACTGGTAAAACAAAGACAAACCTGATCATATTCAGGGCAAAATCAGCTTGTATTTAAATATTTTAGAGATAGTCAGACTCCCTGCAGATATTGTAGTAAGAGTTTCGGTTCACTAATGTCTTAATTCTCACAGTATTTTAATTTTTCTTATTTCTATTTCTTACCGTTTACATTTTTTATTCTGAATATAATGAAATATAATGAACACACTTCAAATGTATTACACCACATTTAATCAGGTGAAGGGAAATTCAGGTGAACAGAAATAAAATAAATTGGCCCAATTTTCTCCAGAAAAATCCAAATTTGTCAACTTGTGATCTGGAATGTTTTGTTTTGCTCTGCAGCTGAGTTCATGGACGACTCGTCTTCAGTTCCCGTCTCCATCTCAGAGAGGTACAAAGTGGGGAGGACTTTAGGCGACGGAAACTTCGCCGTGGTGCGGGAATGTGTGGAGAAATCCACAGGAAGAGAGTTCGCTCTGAAGATCATTGGCAAAGACAAATGCAGAGGAAAGGTGGGACCGCAGTTTCTGTCTTGTGTTTAGATCTTGTGTTTTACTTCTAAAACGTAAAGTAGATTTTATATCAGAATGTCGATGGAAGACGAGTGGCCATCAAGACTTGAAAAGTGCCATGTAAATACAGACCATTTGTCATTTAACCTCTTCTTCCCTGACCCTCTTTTTGGAGTCCCTGCTCGAAAATGACATGCCCAAACTAAATAGAGTAAATCTCTGCAGTTACAAGCTCTATGTGGATTATTTTGGCATCAAAATACAGATAACACTTGTGAGATTCCACCAGAGGTGTAAGTTTCACTGCAGATGCCACTGTGTCAGAGTAAATGTACATGGAACACAGCATAACTGAAGGATTTTTTATCTCTTGCCTAAAAAAATATTGCATTTTAAAGCAAATATCACCTTTAAAATATGCATTAGCTTAAAAACACATGGAGGTCATGTAACAACATGTGGACATGAGCTGTGCAGAGTCTGATGCTGCTGAAGTGAAGCAAAGTAAAATGACAGAGGTTTTAGTAAAGAGATGTCTAGGCGTTCTCTCTTTTGGCACAGTTTGGCACCGTCTGTGCCATTTGAGATTTCTTAGGTACCAAAATATTAAAACCTCATTTAATTTTATTTACATGTCACTACAGGTCTAAAAAGAACTTGTTTAACTCTCTGTAAATCGATGCTCCCTGTGTGGTGTGGTAATAACAACTCTGTGACTCTGCAACGTCTTCAGTTACGCAGCGCCATAGCTCTGGCTTACCTTGGTCAATTAGGGTGATTGACAGCTCGTTTAAAACCTCTAAACCGGTAGAATCAGACCCCGGTCTCCAAATGCGTGTGAATCACTTCATTAGCGAGTCAAAAGGACATAAATGCATGTGACGCGTTTGTGCGGACATCCGCCCTTCTCTAATCAACGATCTGTCGCTCTGTAATGATCAATCAGACCGGGATTTGTCCCCAAAGCATGCTGGGAAGTGTAGTTCTTCATTACAAGTGGCTTTGTTCCAGTGGAAATAACTTGTTTTGATAAACAGCAAAGGTAAGACAGCTGCGTGTGACGCTGCCCCAGGGTGAAGAAGAGGTTAAAGCGGAACTAGACCGGAAGTTCCTATTAACGCTGTTTTTTTAGTGTGTATCTGCGTCATTACCTTGTTTATGAACCCTGACGGTTCGAAACAAACAGTTCAGCCATTGCTCAATTCTTGTTGATTTTCAGGGTTTCATTTTACTTTTATCACACAGGAACACATGATCCAGAGTGAGGTGTCGATCCTTCGACGTGTGAAACATCCCAACATCGTACTTTTGATAGAAGAAATGGACACACAAAGTGACCTTTATCTTGTCATGGAGCTGGTGAAGGTATACATTATCGTTTCTTATTTGTTGTTGGTTCTTTGGACTTATTTTGGTATTCGTTGTTTTTATGTACATAACGTAGCGCAGCCTTTTTTTTGAGCGAAACATTCTGCATCAATAAACTTTAACCTCGCGTTTTCACTTTGTAGAGGTTTATGTTTTGACAATATTTTACATTTTCTTGGTTTCCTTTGGGCAGGGGGGCGATCTCTTTGACGCTATCACCTCCTCTAACAAATACACTGAACGAGACGCCGGCTGTATGATCTTCAATCTGACCAGTGCCATCAAGTACCTGCACAGTCTCAACATCGTTCACCGAGACATAAAACCCGAAAACCTGCTGGTGAGTATAAACATATTCATCTTGTATACATCCTCACAAGGTAATTGTTTTTTTTTGTTTTGTTTTTTTTAAAGGTGCCATATGTAAGAATGTGGCCAAAAACAGTTACTACATTCAAATTCAAAATACCGAGGTCTTTAAGTTTTTGTTTTCTGACGTAACTGGCAACCCGTGGTTGCTCGGCAGCTGAGACTCTACTGACTGTAATGATTGGTAGACGGCGGTAGGTGGCGCCACATGACAAAACATGATTTCAAAACATAAACATGATTTGCAGTCTGCAAAATATTTTTTTTAATGCAAATATTTTGTCTGTACTGTTGTTGTTGGTGAGTTTAGTTTGTTATATGAACATTATTCCTGAGTCTCTGTGACATATCAGGAGGATTTTATCATTTATTACATAATGCACCTTTAATTTTTTCATGTAAATGTGCAACACAAATATTTTGCAAAAACAAATTACTTTGCAAGTTCTGTCAAAAAAAGGGATGCACATTTTTTTGTTTTATATACGGAAATGATTGCCTTTTTATTGGGATGTACTGGTTTATTATGTGGACGACTCCACTGAGTGAGGTCTGTTTGAAAACATGCCTCAGCCTTGGTGTGATCCTGACGTTTATTATGGGATGGGACATTTGCATGACTGAGTGGGTCAGAGTTGGGGTCTGTTTTTACGAGATTTTTTTTCCGGGGTCTGTTTTTACAAGATATTTTTTTTCGGGGTCTGTTTTTACGAGATATTTTTTTTCGAGGACTGTTTTTACGAGATATTTTTTTTCGGGGACTGTTTTTATGAGATTTATTTTTCAAAATTTTTTTATTTTTACAACATTTTTTTTCCGTGTCTGTTTTTACAATATAGGGGGGAGTTCAGTTTGTTATATGAACATTATTCCTGAGTCTCTGTGACATATTAGGAGGATTTTATCAATTATTACATAATGCACCTTTAATGATTATTTCACTTTTATGAAATAAGAAACAATTGTATTTTGGCTCTGAAACATTATTGAACTATTAGCAAGTAAATATTACCGTTCATAATCTGGTTAATTATTGTATTTACTCACAGAGGTTGCTTTGTGAGTCAGAAGAAAAACATTTTAACATGTGCAAGATGTGCAGCCATCTGCCTAGACAGGTTGGGGTGAAAGGAAAAAATGGGGGACAGAGCTTTTCCTCCTCTGCTTAAGATTTTATTAATAATAATAAAGAGGTTTGTTTTTATTGACTGATTGTGCTCCTTAAAAGACAAGTGGTCGTCTCTCACAGGTCTTTGAGCATCATGACGGCAGTAAGTCCCTCAAACTGGGAGACTTTGGTTTGGCCACAGTGGTGAACGGGCCCCTGTACACCGTGTGCGGCACGCCCACTTATGTAGCGCCCGAAATCATCGCAGAGACGGGGTGAGTCTGTGATTCACTCACACTCGATCATTCAGGCGTTTGTCGAGAAAGAAAAGAAACACAAATAGTCACGTGATTTTTTTGTTTTCTGCTGCTGTTACAGTTATGGTCTAAAGGTGGACATCTGGGCGGCCGGTGTCATCACCTACATCCTCCTGTGTGGATTTCCTCCTTTCAGAGGGTGCGTACGTGCTTCTGCAGAGTCATGCATGACGTCATGGATTCTTTTGATTGGTTTGATTGTTGTTAAAAATGTGTTTATTTTTTGTTTTTCTTCAGCAGCGGTAAAGATGAGGACGCTCTCTTTGACCAGATCTTAAACGGTCAACTGGATTTTCCTGCATCGAACTGGGACAACGTGTCCGACTCTGCAAAGGTTTGTTGAGACCATGTTATACTATGTTCATCCCTTTATCACTGAGCATGTGATTTGTCGCAGACATCTGCGCACGTGTACTTTGCATTAGCGTAATTACGCAGCGGTTTGTAGAATTCAACACGAGTACATTTAAAATATAAATAATCGTCTTCCCCTGCCTCTTCCATCCGTGTGTGTCGATGAGTGAGACTAATGTTTTTTCCTTCAGGCTCTGATCGCTGCGATGCTGCAGGTGGAGGCAGATCAGAGATACACAGCAGCTCAGGTGCTCGATCATCCCTGGGTCAACGTAAGTCAAAGAACCTACAGAACCATCAGAGCCAAAGCAAAGAGGATGAAAATCTCTTTTTTCTCTGTTCTGATCTGTTATTGCACAACATTACTCAACCTGACTGAAAACATTCAAATGTGCAATTGAAATTGGTCAAATTAGTCTTTGAAACAGAGGAAGCTCATTTCAGGTCCAGTTATTTATATTTATTATTATTATTTATTTATTATTATTTATTTATACATAAATTCTGCAAACGAACGACTAGAGCAATGTAACGCAATAATTATGTAAAACTGAAATGCTATAATAATGTTTTTATTGACAGCTACTGAAACAACTACTACTAAAACTACTGCTAAATTACTAACAATACTACTACAAAAACTACTAAACTACCACTAAAACAACTAGGACCAAAACTACTACTAAAACTACTAAACTATCACTAAAACAACTACTACCAAAACTACTACTAAAACTACTACCCAAACTACTACAAAAGCTGCTAAACTACCACTAAAACAACTAGGACCAAAACTACTACTAAAACTACTAAACTACAACTTAAACAACTATTGAAACCACTACTACCAAAACTGCTACTAAAACTACTACCAAAACTACTACTAAAACTACTAAACTACCACTTAAACAGCTACTGAAACAACTACTACTAAAACTATGACCAATACTACTACTAAATTACTACCAAAACTACTACTAAAACTACTAAACTACCACTAAAACAACTAGGACCCAAACTACTACTAAAACTACTAAACTACCACTTAAACAACTATTGAAACAACTACTACCAAAACTACTACCAAAACTACGACTAAAACTACTAAACTACCACTAAAACAACTACTACCAAAACTACTACTAAAACTACTAAACTACCACTTAAAACAACTACGACTAAAATTACGACCAAAAATACTACTAAATTACTAACAAAACTACTACAAAAACTACTAAACTACCAGTTAAACAACTACTACCAAAACTACTACAAAAACTACTAAACTACTACTAAAACTACTTATCTACTTAACAACCACTTGTACAGTTTGTCATTAATCATCTCTTTAACTGTTAATTATTTGTTAGTCTTTTAAACATTTATGTGTTATTGTAATAGTTCCCGTGCAGAGAGCTCAACCTCACTTTCATTAGTCTTTTACAGTGAGAATAAAGCTGTTGTGATTTTGATTCCTGACCACACATGCAAAAGATGCATTCAAGAAACCCCGTAAATGTCAGCACGAGTCCAATAAGTAAATACATGGTGCTGCTGCCACTTTGTGGTAATAGATTTGCCACAACATTAGTAGTCATCAGAGTAGAAATGCTTTAAAATAGTTATGTTCCATTTATAACTCCTTATAATCATTATTACAGTCAAATAATGTTCTTCTTTGTTCTTCTCTGTGTTTCTCAGGATGACGGAGCGTCAGAGGCCGAACACCAGCTTCCTGTGGCTGGAAAGATCAAGAAACACTTCAACACCGGGCCCAAGCTCAACAGCACTTCAGCAGGAGTGTCAGTCATTACAGTAAGACCTGGACGTGTCATGTGTGCGTCACTGCTGCGTTCTGTCATTTTAAATCACAGAAAATGGTCCAACTCACTCACCCAAACTTTAAGGAGAAACAAGTTTAAATGTGTTGGGATCACAAAATGTTATCACTTTAGGAATCACTGCTCTGCCTTAAAACAAATGTCCACTTAGAGAAATGGCAAAAATCCTCATAAAAAACCTGCCTTAACTTAACTCTACTAACACATTTATTTTGAAGTGAATTCATGACCTATTTTTAAAAAAATGTCTTTTGTCATTTATAAATTAGTTGCTCTGCTTAGTTTGGCTGACTCATCACATTCTCCTTTTGCTACCTCAGCTGTGTGTGTGTGTGTGTGTGTGTGTGTGTGTGTGTGTGTGTGTGTGTGTGTGTGTGTGTGTGTGTGTGTGTGTGTGTGTGTGTGTGTGTGTGTGTGTGTGTGTGTGTTCTTGTACTTGCGGCATACTGAGGACCAGTGAGGGTTTTTAACCAACAGAGTGAGGTCATTTTTACGGAGTGAGGACATTTTGGCCAGTCCTCACTTTATATTCATTGAAATCACTTCCTTAGGTTGCTATAACATGCTATACTCAATTTGTCAAAAAAAAAAAAAAGACGTCATAGTATGTTTGACTTTTTTTTTCTAATTTTGGATGACATAGTATAGTATGACGTTTTTGTCAAATTTTGGACCAACAATTTTGGGTCAAATTTTTTTCTTCAAATTTTGGACGACATAGTATAGTTTGACGTTTTTGTCAAATTTTGGACAAAAAATTTTGGGTCAATTTTTTTTTTCTAATTTTGGACGACAGTATAGTATGACGTTTTTGTCAAATTTTGGACCAAAAATTTTGGGTCAATTTTTTTTTCTAATTTTGGACGACAGTATAGTATGACGTTTTTGTCAAATTTTGGACCAAAAATTTTGGGTCAATTTTTTTTTTCTAATTTTGGACGACAGTATAGTATGACGTTTTTGTCAAATTTTGGACCAAAAATTTTGGGTCAATTTTTTTTTCTAATTTTGGACGACAGTATAGTATGACGTTTTTGTCAAATTTTTGACAAAAAATTTTGGGGCAATTTTTTTTTTCTAATTTTGGACGACAGTATAGTTTGACGTTTTTGTCAAATTTTGGACCAAAAATTTTGGGTCAATTTTTTTTTCTAATTTTGGACGACAGTATAGTATGACGTTTTTGTCAAATTTTGGACCAAAAATTTTGGGGCAATTTTTTTTTCTAATTTTGGACGACATAGTATAGTATGACGTTTTTGTCAAATTTTTGACCAAAAATTTTGGGGCAATTTTTTTTTTCTAATTTTGGACGACAGTATAGTTTGACGTTTTTGTCAAATTTTGGACCAACAATTTTGGGTCAATTTTTTTTTTCTAATTTTGGACGACAGTATAGTATGACGTTTTTGTCAAATTTTGGACCAAAAATTTTGGGTCAATTTTTTTTTCTAATTTTGGACGACAGTATAGTATGACGTTTTTGTCAAATTTTGGACCAAAAATTTTGGGTCAATTTTTTTTTTCTAATTTCGGACGACAGTATAGTATGACGTTTTTGTCAAATTTTGGACCAAAAATTTTGGGTCAATTTTTTTTTCTAATTTTGGACGACAGTATAGTATGACGTTTTTGTCAAATTTTTGACAAAAAACTTTTGGGGCAATTTTTTTTTTCTAATTTTGGACGACAGTATAGTTTGACGTTTTTGTCAAATTTTGGACCAAAAATTTTGGGTCAATTTTTTTTTCTAATTTTGTACGACAGTATAGTATGACGTTTTTGTCAAATTTTGGACCAAAAATTTTGGGGCAATTTTTTTTTCTAATTTTGGACGACATAGTATAGTATGACGTTTTTGTCATATTTTTGACAAAAAATTTTGGGTCAATTTTTTTTTTCTAATTTTGGACGACAGTATAGTTTGACGTTTTTGTCAAATTTTGGACCAAAAATTTGAGGTCAATTTTTTTTTCTAATTTTGGACGACAGTATAGTATGACGTTTTTGTCAAATTTTGGACCAAAAATTTTGGGGCAATTTTTTTTTTCTAATTTTGGACGACAGTATAGTATGACGTTTTTGTCAAATTTTGGACCAAAAATTTTGGGGCAATTTTTTTTTCTAATTTTGGACGACATAGTATAGTATGACGTTTTTGTCAAATTTTGGACAAAACATTTTGGGTCAATTTTTTTTTTCTAATTTTGGACGACAGTATAGTATGACGTTTTTGTCAAATTTTGGACCAAAAATTTTGGGTCAATTTTTTTTTCTAATTTTGGACGACATAGTATAGTATGACGTTTTTGTCAAATTTTTGACAAAAAATTTTGGGTCAATTTTTTTTTTCTAATTTTGGACGACAGTATAGTATGACGTTTTTGTCAAATTTTGGACCAAACATTTTGGGTCAAATTTGTTTTTCTAATTTTGGACGACATGACGTTTAAGTCATATTTTGGACCAAAAATGTTGGGTCAAATTTTTTTTCAAAATTTGGACGACATAGTATAGTGGGCTCCATCTGCAGACATTTTATGGTGCTGCAACCAGTAGTTCTTTAAAGATGTCATTCATAAAGTAGATATTTGTAATTGTGTTAATTTATAAAGTGGAAATGCTGGTCCTCAGTATGCAGCAAGTACAAGAATGTGTGTGTGTGTGTGTGTGTGTGTGTGTGTGCCCCAGATTTTCATCCTCTCACACTTATAAATAGCAAAATTGACCCACGATGACGAGGTCTGTGTCCATGAGCTGCTTATTTATTTATTTACTAAAGTGACATTTGTGACATTTAATTGGGTATACATACATACATATATATATGTATGTGTATATATATATACATATATATATATATATATATATATATATATACATACATATATATATATATACATATATATATATATATATACACATACATATATATATATATATATATACATACATATATATATGTATGTGTATATATATAGACATACATATATATGTCTATATATATGTATGTATGTGTATATATATATGTATGTATATATATACATACATATATATATATATATATTATACATACATATATATATAAATATGTTTATGTATATATATGTATACATATACATGTATATATATATGTATATATACATGTATATATATATAGACATACATACATATATATATATATATACACATACATATATATATATATACACATACATATATATATGTATGTGTATATATATAGACATACATATATATTTCTTTATATATATATGTATGTGTATATATATATGTATGTATATATATACATACATATATATATATATATTATACATACATATATATAAATATGTTTATGTATATATATGTATACATATACATGTATATATATATGTATATATACATGTATATATATATAGACATACATACATATATATATGTATATATATATATGTATGTCTATATATATATGCATATATATATATAGACATACATATATGTCTATATATATGTATGTATATATATATGTATACATATATATGTATATATATATATGTATACATATATATATACATACATACATATATATATGTATATGTATATACATATATATGTATGTATATGTATAAATGTGGTTGTATAACTGCACTAGGAACCAGTTTGGTACACGTATGTTCACTCTTAGTGAAAACACACACACAATTAAAACAAAAAATAGCCCTTTAATGAAAGACTAACCCAGTAAAATATACACCTGCTTAAATCTACAATACATGTAGATCTAAAAATATATTTACTGCTTCTTTTCTAACCATTAAACAGCCTTTTTAGACTGGAACGTTTCTAAATGTCACTCTCCCACACCAAAGCCCATAGAGAAAATGAACCATTTTACATCACAGCACACAGGAGTTGTCGATCCGCTGCTGCTTCCATGAGTAAGTTTAAATGTGTTATTTTACAACCTCAGAACTTGAAATCCTTTGTTCAGATTTCACATAAGTGGCACAGACTGACCACAGGGGGCAGCAGTGGACCAGCAGCGCCCGTGTCACCGTGAGCTAAAAATGCACATTTTGTCTATGGGGTTTGGAGAGTTTACACTATGTTCATTATATTTATGCTTGTTTGAGGCTCTTGATTGTAGAGGTTTGCATTTTCACCCTCATCTCATCCTCTCAGACCACACCGCTCGATAAGGAGAAGCAAGTTTTCCGACGAAGACGCCACCAGGATGTGAAGTCCATCCCGCAGCTGCCCCACAGCACCACCAACACCACCACTGCTGCTGCTGCTGCTGCTGCTGGTGCTGGTGCTGGTGCTCTGTCCCCGTGTGACTTCACCTCCGAGTCTGAAGACCTGTCCCCGGGTTCTGCCGACACCATCCGTTCACCCGTGTCCCCGTTCTAACACAGAACATCGTCGTGATCCCACGTTTGTTGTCGCACTTTTTATTTGAGTTAAATTCAGAATGAGGGACGGTTTGTCTCAGGATCAAATATGTCACAAAATTTGCCCTTCTTACAGAAAAATCACAGCACAACTGTTTTGACCTGGATTTCTGCACAAGCACTGGTTATTAATAGAAATCTGGCGTCCTCTACTGGTTAATACTATGTACTGCAGGGAAGACAAACCTGTGTAATTTAATTTATTCCTTTTTAATTTAACTCTTTTTTTACATTTCACATTTGGGATTTGGTGTCACTTTGCTTCAGTGATGTATGGTGGCCTGGAAGTGCAATCCATTATTCCAAAAAATATATATATATATTTTTTTTTTTTTTTTTTTTTTTTAACAAAAGCTTGAGACAATTTTTTTTTTTTTTTTTTACCACAAATCAACAAAACATGAAACGCTTTTACAAATCCTGAAATCAAATTTTTAAAAATGCCACAGTCCTCAGAAAAGAGAATGTACCAAATGCTGCAGGTGACCCAGCAGTGATAAAGCAAGAGGCATAATAATTATTTAACAAACAAACTACCAAGACAAGGCTCATGGATCATGCATTATAAGTTAACATGTCTGTGACATGCTTTGGTCAAAATACCTTAAGGATGAAGCACCACAGCATCAATCACTCTGACAAAACAGCCCTGTTCAGAACACTCTGTTTTCAGTGCACTGTCTCTTTAAATATGCAAATGAGACACAGGAAACTACGTCAGCGTCACTGAGGCTCCGGCAGCTAACAGCAGTTAGCATTTGGAAAAGCCATCATTTGCCGACTCTAACCCGGCACATTGCCGTCATATATAAAATGTAAATCCTCTGAGGCTGGAAGTTTGTGTAGAACTCTGTGCTGGGAGACAACAATTCCAGGAAAGTCTCATTGTGACGTAGAAATGAGAGCGGAAGTCAATTTGGCGTGTTTTATCTTCTGTACTTAGACTGAGGAGGACCACAGAAACATGAGCGAGTCATCTACTGAGTTGATTTTGCATAACATGTCTCCTTTAAATTAGTTCTTAAATTAGCACTTTTAAATGTTTTTTGTCTCAAGCTTCATAAAAAAAATTTCAACATTTTGTAATAATCATTTGCACTTCCAGGCCACCGTAGTGCTGATTGTTTTTTTTAAACAACAAAAGACGGAAATAAACTAAACAAAACAAAACAAAACATGCTGCTATATCGTTACACGAGTGTCGTAAAGTAAGAGAACGGATGTTTTTGTTGCCCGTCTGCTCGCTGCTGATCATTATTATTATTATTATTATTATTTAAAGCTGCAGTAGGTTTGTGTTGTTGTTGTTGTTTTTGTTGTTGGAAATGGCAAAAACAGAGCAGATGAAGAAGTAATGAACGTGTTTCCCTGGGTTTTACGTTGAGCGAAGGTCTATTTTAGGTCGTCTTTTCTCCCTGAATGTCTCTCTGTGTCCAGCAGATGGCAGCGTTGTCAAACAATGAGGATGTACAGTGCCACTGTAAAGCTGTTTTATCAAAACTGAAACAAAGCGTGAAGTGACGCGACAAAATCGACTACTTACACAACATCAGATGTTCTCACTGGTTAAAAAACAAACAGAAAAACAGTATAAATCCAGGAATTAACTTGCTTATTTATTTTTTTGTAACAGCGGAGAGTTTGGGGTTATTATTGTGTCCAACCTCCAAATGTTATGTTTGAGTTACTATTTAAAGGTGCCATATGTACGAATGTGGCCAAAAACTTCAACAAAATTCAAAATACCGAGGTCTTTTAGGTTTCGTTTTCTGAAGTAACTGGCAACCCATGGAGGATTTTATGATTTATTACATAATGCACCTTTAAGAAAGAAAATCCCGCCTACTGTAGCTTTAAGCAGCAGCTTTGTAACATGTTGACGTGTCGATGCTGTCGCCGTCACGTCAGCACGTGTGGATTCTAAGTGCAATTATGGCGATTTTTGAACAAAATGTGTCCTCCATAAAAAAAATGTCTCAATAACACAATTCTCTATCAGTATTTATTTTTGTGGTTTAAATGTAGTCAAACAGGTGCTTCCAGTTTAAAAAAACAACAACGTTATTTTCCTTCTTTTTCTTCTTCTTAAATAACTCTTGAAATGAAAACATGAACGTTATGTATTCATGTCTGTGCTGCACCACTTCACCACCAGGGTGAGCACATGAACGTCCTCCTGCATGTTTGCGAATGTACGACTTAAACAAAAGTCATGTGACATAAACTTTGTCACACTGTTCATGCTGCCATAGTGAATGCACTTCAGTTTAAAGGTACAGTGTGTAAACCAAAAAAAAAAAAAGTTGCGGGCCACTGTAAAAACATGGTGGTCACATTTTGTTATTTAACTTTATTTCATTTCTGCCAAATAAAAAACAATTTCACGCACATTTTACGCACTGCACCTTTAACACAGACTATAAATAAACATAGCACAACTTAAGTTAAGTTTGTTTTTCCAATTATTGTTGTTAAAGGGCTTTTAAGTTTTTGTGTTTTCTGAATGGCACAGACCATAATAAGCACAGGACGACGAAACAGTGACTCTTTTTTAAAAAGATGGTACGGTCCGTTTTGAAAACGTGATGAAACGTTTGTGAATGCTGTATTTATTATAATTCATCCGTGTTTTCACTCACATGTAAGAATGTTATTTAATCTACAAAATAAAATAAAAACATTATTATAATAATAACAATAATAATAATAATAATACATTTGAAGACTTGTTTTCATAAAAGGGGCAGAAAACTGAAAAAAATGTGACGATGCAAAAATAAACCGAACGTGGAATAAATAAGAGTGATTTAAATAACCTGACTCAGCACTTTCTTTTCTCCCTGAATGTCTCTCTTTGTCCAGCAGATGGCAGTGTTGTCAAACAATGAAGACGTACATTTCCACAGTAAAGCAGATTTATCAATACTGAAACAGTTATATAATATAACTGTTATAATAATAATCTGATTAGCAATTAACCACTAACTCATTTGGTAGTTGATCAATATGATTTTATTTATTACAGCTTCTTTTAATTTAAATTGTCTTATATCTTCTTGTGTTTTGGCTCCTTTAAGACATTTAACTGAACATAATATTTGACCGTTTACTGCCATTTTATGGGCTGAAAAAAACAAAAAACAACAAAACCTCAGATCTCTAAAGTAACACTGAGTTGATCAATATGATCTTTTTCAACTCCATAATGAAAATGATAACTCGATGCTGTTTTTCTACATAATCGTTTCACACCTTAAAACATTTAACTGAACTTGTTTTGCAATTTTCTGCCATTTTATGAACCAAAAAGCCATTTTTTAAAAACTTTATTTAACTATAATGTAACATTGAGATTCAATTGCCAAAAGTAAGACCTTGTTCATAAATATGATCTTTTTTAATATCATAATGAAAAATAAAGAAATGACATATTCATTTAGTTCCTTTAAGACGTTTAGGTGAACATATTTGACCATTTTCATTTTAATAACAAGTTTTTTTTTGTTTGTTTTTTTTCAAATAATAAGTATCCAAAAATAACTTTAAAAAAAAAAAATGGGACTCATAACTCAAACTGCAGGACCTGAGACTTAACTTGGGACTTGTTAGTCTTGACTTTGGACTTAAAAGTTGTTAGAAATATAAATAACGAAGTAAAGTACAGATATGTGAAAATTCTACTTAAGTACAGTAACACCATTACAACACTGTAAATGAGTAACAGTGGAGTATTGCTGTATTAAAAACAACTATATTTCTGGGAAACATACAAAAACAATATGACATCAGAATCCACTGAGTTTTACATATTAACAGGTTTTATTTATTTATTTACTTTTCATGTTGAACATAAACAGAACATAAACCCAAAATCTTCAGTAGTTTTCATGCACGACGTCAGCTTCAGATATAAAAGAAAAAGAGAAAATCACAATGCAAACTCAAAGATAATTTGCATATTTTAGTTTGTTTAAAACCGTCAGCTCACGACTGCTCACGACAGCAATTAAAGGCAGACACGGTTGCTTTTGAAAAACATTCGGTCACTTAGCGTCACGCGGCTGAAAACTTTGTGAATATTGCTTTAACAATACGTGGTGTTACAGCAGGTTCATGATGAAAATGATCAAATCCTCCTAATATGTCACAGAGACTCAGGAATAATGTTCATATAACAAACTGAACTCACCAACAACAACAGTACAGACAAAATATTTGCATTAAAAAAAATATTTTGCAGACTGCAAATCATGTTTATGTTTTGAAAACATGTTTTGGCGTCATGTGGCGCCACCTACCGCCGTCTACCAATCATTGCAGTCAGTAGAGTCTCAGCTGCCGAGCAACCACGGGTTGCCAGTTACGTCAGAAAACGAAACCTAAAAGACCTCGGTATTTTGAATTTCAATGTAGTAACTGTTTTTGGCCACATTCTTACATATGGCGCCTTTAATCCCGAATTTGCTGTATCGGATCAGAGTTTTCAGATTGGCACGTTTACATGACATGCTAGCGCTATTTCCTGTTTTAATGACAAATACGTGAACAGTAGCTTCGATTCTTTGTCGATGACAATCATCAACAACAACAACAACAACAAAATCCATTTAAAATATGGAAATATTACAATTTCTCCCCTCGGACGCCTCGAACAAATAATTCACAAACAGACTTGACGACTTTTTTCCTTCATTTAAACGACAACATGAACAAACAAACGTTGTCTTTTTCACATGAACACACACATTTAACCACTGAATCACAGAGAAATGATCGGACAAAATGGCCATAAACATGAATCACTAACCAATGCAGAGCCCGAGAGCAAGGCGGCCATTTTTAACATGGAGGAGGAGGAGGGGGGGGAGGGGGGGGGGGGTCACATGACTGACGTGGACAAAACAGATCCTTTACACTGTTCATATTTACACTTAAATACTCTATAAAACTGTTCCAAGTGAGATATGTATCTGTCATACAAATGTTGTATAAATGTGTTTTTCTTTTCTTCTTTTTTTTAAACATGTTCATCACAGTTTGAAACAGGAACTTTTTTTTTAAAACTATTATTATTATTATTATTATTATCATTATTATTATTTTTAAATGAAGTTGATTTCAGTGTCACTTTTTACCCTGAACAACAGAACCTGTTTTGGCAAAAGTTCAGCTGGTTTCTCTGGACAAGACAAGGAAAAACCGACATGAGAACAAAGACAGGCAAACGTGAGAATGCTGTAGCTACACCAGGTCCACTGGTTCTCCTCCTTAAGTTCTCCTCGATAAGTTCTTCTGCAAATTCTCCTCTGTCAGTTCTTCTCTGTAAGTTCTCCTCTATAAATTCCCCTGTAAGTTCTTCTCTGTTGGTTCTCCTGTAAGTTGTCTGCTCTTGGTTAGGTCCCTGGTTCTCTGGCGTTCTTGGTCACTGTTTCCTCCTCAGAACCTGTTCTGATGCTCAAAGTGCCAGCGGTTGAAGTCGATGTTAAAAGCCACGATGCTGCCTGAGGCCATTCCTGTCACCAAAGTCCTGAGGAGCAACGAAAACAAAGCACACAACATGAAATGCACGTTTTAAACAAACGTGACAGAAGCTTGTGCGCGTGACTACGGAACAGGATTAGGGTCAAATGTAAAAAGAAAATAAAAAATAGGAACTTCTAAGATTAAAGTCAGAATTCTGACTATTTCTCAGAATTGTTTTTCTTAGAATTCTGAATCTGAATTAAAGTTATCGTTATCATTAGGTAATGATAACTTAAAGGTTAATCAACCTTTTTATATAGTGTTTGAGAACAGCTGTCTATACAAATAAAATGTAATTTAACTGAACAGTGTTTTCTCTTTTCTCTTTTCTCTTTCCCATTGAGTCTCATGTAGGGACTTTTTCCCACTCGTGGCCTTTGACCCCGTGTATGTAGGATAAGCAGCTGATTTCACAGGGTTGTCTTATATACAGCTACAGCCCGAGGGCGTCAACGTTCAGGCACAATGAACAGAGCAGAATATGTTTTTCTCACAAGTGACTCTTAATATTCAATTGAAGTGAGTTTAAATATCACACAGTACGACACAGGATTTGAACATTTTAATCCCTGATATCCTCGCCGTATCTTTAATTCCCTGCTGGTAATAATCATGAGTCTGGTGAAGTTAAGTGTCTGTTTGAAGCCAGAGGGTCGATGTGAGGAGCAGCAGGTCACATGATGACATCAGACTCTACTGACTGAGCCCTAAAGCAAACACTGTCACGTTCTACGCCGTCATTAAAACTCCTGATCGGTTTCTCACTAATGCAAACACTGAGGGAATAAAATGATTGTCTGTCTGTGTGTGTGTGTGTGTGTGTGTGTGTGTGTGTGTGTGTGTGTGTGTTCTTGTACTTGCGGCATACTGAGGACCAGTGAGGGTTTTTAACCAACAAAGTGAGGTCATTTTTACAGAGTGAGGACATTTTGGCCGGTTCTCACTTTGTTTCGTTGAAATCACTTCCCTAGGTTGCTATAACATGCTATACTCAATTTGTCAAAAAAAAAAAAGAACTCCCTTTTTGGACGACATAGTTTATAATATGACTTTTTTGTTAAATTTTGGACCAAAAATTTTGGGTCCATTTTTTTGTCAAATTTTGGACGACATAGTATAGTATGACGTTTTTGTCAAATTTTGGATCAAAAATTTTGGGTCAATTTTTTTTCAACTTTTGGACGCCAAAGTATAGTATGACTGTTTTGTCAAATTTTGGGCCAAAAAATTTGGGTTCATTTTTTTTTTCAAATTTTGGACGACATAGTATAGTATGACGGTTTTGTCAAATTTTGGACCAAAAATTTTAAATAAATCAATAAATAAAAGTTTTCCTGCCCTTTTTGCTCTGGGGCTCCACCTGCCGACATTTTATGGTACTGCAACCAGTAGTTCTTTGTAGATGTCGTTCATGAAGTAGATCTTTGTAATTGTGTTGATTTATAAAGTGGAAATGCTGGTCCTCACTTTGTTAGCAACCCAGTCCTCAGTATGCAGCAAGTACAAGAATGTGTGTGTGCGTGTGTGTGTGCTTGTGTGTGTGTGTGTGTGTGTGTGTGTGTTCTTGTACTTGCGGTATACTGAGGACCATTGAGGGTTTTTAACCAACAAAGTGAGGTCATTTTTACGAAGTGAGGACATTTTGGCCGGTCCTCACTTTGTTTTGATTGAAATCACTTCCTAAGTTGCTATAACATGCTCAATTTGTCAAAAAAAAATAAGAAAACAATCAAATTTTGGACGACATAGCATAGTATGAGGTTTTTGTCAAATTATGGACCAAAAATTTTTTGTCAAAGATTTTTTTACATTTTGGACGACATAGTATAGTATGACGTTTTAGTCAAATTTTGGACCAAAAATTTTTTGTCAAATATTTTTTTACATTTTGGACGACATAGTATAGTATGACGTTTTAGTCAAATTTTTGTTTTCAAATTTTGGACAACATAGTATAGTATGATGTTTTTGTCAAATTTTGGATGAAAAATTTTGCGTCAATTTTTTTTTTCACATTATGGATGACATAGTATAGTATGATCTTTTTGTCAAATTTTGGATGAAAAATTTTGCGTCAAATTTTTTTTTTTCACATTTTGGACAACATAGTATAGTATGATGTTTTTGTCAAATTTTGGATGAAAAATTTTGCGTCAAATTTTTTTTTTCACATTTTGGACAACATAGTATAGTATGACGTTTTTGTCAAATTTTGGACCCAAAAATTTTTGTCAAAGATTTTTTTACATTTTGGACGACATAGTATAGTATGACGTTTTACTCAAATTTTGGGACAAATTTTGCGTCAAATTTTTGTTTTCAAATTTTGGACAACATAGTATAGTATGATGTTTTTGTCAAATTTTGGATGAAAAATTTTGCGTCAATTTTTTTTTTCACATTATGGATGACATAGTATAGTATGATGTTTTTGTCAAATTTTGGATGAAAAATTTTGCGTCAAATTTTTTTTTCAAATTTTGGACAACATAGTATAGTATGATGTTTTTGTCAAATTTTGGATGAAAAATTTTGCGTCAAATTTTTTTTTTCAAATTTTGGATGACAGTATAGTATGATGTTTTTGTCAAATTTTGGACAAGTATGACGTTTTTGTCAAACTTTGGACCAAAAATTTTTTGTGAAAGATTTTTTTACATTTTGGACGACATAGTATAGTATGACGTTGTAGTCAAATTTTGGGTCAAATTTTGCGTCAAATTTTTGTTTTCAAATTTTGGACAACATAGTATAGTATGATGTTTTTGTCAAATTTTGGATGAAAAATTTTGCGTCAATTTTTTTTTTCACATTATGGATGACATAGTATAGTATGATGTTTTTGTCAAATTTTGGATGAAAAATTTTGCGTCAAATTTTTTTTTTTCACATTTTGGACAACATAGTATAGTATGATGTTTTTGTCAAATTTTGGATGAAAAATTTTGCGTCAAATTTTTTTTTTCACATTTTGGACAACATAGTATAGTATGATGTTTTTGTCAAATTTTGGATGAAAAATTTTGCGTCAAATTTTTTTTTTCAAATTTTGGATGACAGTATAGTATGATGTTTTTGTCAAATTTTGGACAAGTATGACGTTTTTGTCAAATTTTGGACCAAAAATTTTTTGTCAAAGATTTTTTTACATTTTGGACGACATAGTATAGTATGACGTTTTAGTCAAATTTTGGGTCAAATTTTGCGTCAAATTTTTGTTTTCAAATTTTGGACAACATAGTATAGTATGATGTTTTTGTCAAATTTTGGATGAAAAATTTTGCGTCAATTTTTTTTTTCACATTATGGATGACAGTATAGTATGATGTTTTTGTCAAATTTTGGATGAAAAATTTTGCGTCAAATTTTTTTTTCAAATTTTGGACAACATAGTATAGTATGATGTTTTTGTCAAATTTTGGATGAAAAATTTTGCGTCAAATTTTTTTTTTCAAATTTTGGATGACAGTATAGTATGATGTTTTTGTCAAATTTTGGACAAGTATGACCTTTTTTCTCAAACTTTGGACCAAAAATTTTTTGTGAAAGATTTTTTTACATTTTGGACGACATAGTATAGTATGACGTTGTAGTCAAATTTTGGGTCAAATTTTGCGTCAAATTTTTGTTTTCAAATTTTGGACAACATAGTATAGTATGACGTTTTAGTCAAATTTTGGGTCAAATTTTGCGTCAAATTTTTGTTTTCAAATTTTGGACAACATAGTATAGTATGATGTTTTTGTCAAATTTTGGATGAAAAATTTTGCGTCAATTTTTTTTTTTCACATTATGGATGACATAGTATAGTACGATGTTTTTGTCAAATTTTGGATGAAAAATTTTGCGTCACATTTTTTTTTTCACATTTTGGACATAGTATAGTATGATGTTTTTGTCAAATTTTGGATGAAAAATTTTGCGTCAAATTTTTTTTTTCAAATTTTGGATGACAGTATAGTATGATGTTTTTGTCAAATTTTGGACAAGTATGACGTTTTTGTCAAATTTTGGACCAAAAATTTTTTGTCAAAGATTTTTTTACATTTTGGACGACATAGTATAGTATGACGTTTTAGTCAAATTTTGGGTCAAATTTTGCGTCAAATTTTTGTTTTTCAAATTTTGGACAACATAGTATAGTATGATGTTTTTGTCAAATTTTGGATGAAAAATTTTGCGTCAATTTTTTTTTTCACATTATGGATGACATAGTATAGTATGATGTTTTTGTCAAATTTTGGATGAAAAATTTTGCGTCAAATTTTTTTTTTTAAATTTTGGACAACATAGTATAGTATGATGTTTTTGTCAAATTTTGGATGAATAATTTTGCATCAAATTTTTTTTTTCAAATTTTGGATGACAGTATAGTATGATGTTTTTGTCAAATTTTGGACAGGTATGACGTTTTTGTCAAATTTTGGACCAAAATTTTTTTGTCAAAGATTTTTTTACATTTTGGACGACATAGTATAGTATGACGTTTTAGTCAAATTTTGGGTCAAATTTTGCGTCAAATTTTTGTTTTCAAATTTTGGACAACATAGTATAGTATGATGTTTTTGTCAAATTTTGGATGAAAAATTTTGCGTCAAATTTTTTTTTTCAAATTTTGGACAACATAGTATAGTTTGATGTTTTGTCAAATTTTGGATGAAAAATTATGCGTCAAATTTTTTTTTTCAAATTTTGGATGACATAGTATAGTATGATGTTTTTGTCAAATTTTGGACAAAAAAATTTGCGTCTTTTTTTTTTATTATTTTATTCTGCGCGACAGTATACGCTTTTGTCAAATTTTGGACCAAACATTTTTGGTCACATTTTTTTTTCAAATTTTGGTCGACATAGTATAGTATGACGTTTTTGTAAAATTTTGGACCAAAAATTTAAAAAAAAAAAATGGTAATGCAACCAGTAATTCTTTGTAGATGTCATTCATGAAATAGATATTTGTAATTGTGTTGATTTATAAAGTGAAAATGCTGGTCCTCACTTTGTCAGCAACCCAGTCCTCAGTATGCAGCAAGTACAAGAATGTTTGTGTGTGTGTGTGTGTGTGTGTGCCATTGTCTGTTTAACAGATATGAGTTCAGTGCTGTACTTTTTGTCTCCATGGCAACTGTGGGGGTCTATTTTAAGGGAAGTGATGGTGGCTCTTTCACTGAAACACACTGACAAACGTAAAAATGCAGCCAAAGCGAGACGTTTTCACCTCAAACACACAAACACACGTGAGTCCACACACGCATGGAAACCAAACAAAAAAAAAAAACCTTTTTACTGACAGATCTTGTGTTTTTAATCTTTTCCTGAATCGCCTGTGAACGTGTAAATAAACATCTTTCCTCTAGAACTTCTATAATATAAATAATGGTCGGATCATTCCATTTGAGTAAAACCTTTATAAATGTTAACCCTGACATTACCAAACTGCCGGGACACAAATGAACAAATGGTGCTTTGGGAATATCCACAGACGTCCACTTACTAATTTAATTACCTTATTTATCCATTTTTACGTAGCGTGGGACTCGACTAGCTTATATAAAACTTGGATCAGATTCTTTACAAATTTTACAAATTTTGGTAATCTTTGAGGTCAATCTTACTGAATTTAGTGATCGCTAAGGTCAATGTTACTAATTTTAATAATCTTTGGTGTCATTTTTTTAAATGAATTTTAGTAATATTTGGCATCAATTTTTACAAATTTTAGTAATCTTTAAGGTTAATTTGACTAATTTTAGTGATCTTGGGAAACAATTTTACCCGTGTTTGGTGTCAATTTTACAAATCTTAGTAATCTATAGGGTCAATTTTACTAACTTTAGTGATCTTTGGCATCAATTTTACTAGTGTTTGGTGTCAATTTTACAAATCTTAGTAATCTTTAGGGTCAATTTGACAAATTTTAGTAATCTTTGGCATCAATTTCACTAACTTTAGTGATCTTTGGCAGCAATTTTACTAGTGTTTGGTGTCATTTTGACAAATTTAAGTGATCTTTGGGGTCAATTTTACTGATTTTAGTAATCTTTGTCGTCTATTTTTCTCGTTTTAGTAATCTCTGGGGTGAATTTTACTATAAATCTTTGGCATCAATTTGACTAATCTTAGTAATCTTTGGGGTCAATTTGACAAATTTTAGTAATCCTACGCGCATGGTCCTGCTCTGACCTTTGATCGTGTGATAGATCCATGGCTCGGACACCAGCGTCGCAGCCCGGGTAAACGTAGAGCTGTTTGAAGTCGCACGCCTGCCACACCTCCACCACGCCGTTGTCTCCGCCCGTCACCAGGTTGTGGCCGTCGCTGCTCAGGAGGATCGCCTGCAGGAGGGAAACATACCAACGTTATGGGAGGAGAAAGTCCAGAGACAACATCTGTGACAGTGGAGGAACATGATGAGAACATCAAAGTACCACAAACCTGATTTGTTTCCAAAAAAAGTGCAAAAGAGTTTCTTCTTCTTACCGCTCCTTTTTTACGCCACAAAACGAAAGAGGAAACCTTAACTGTAGCGTGTGTTTATTCCATAAGAATTACTACTATGTCAAAATATAACATTATTTTATTAAAAATCCCTAAAACAGTAGTTTTCCTGTTTGTAGTAACAAACAGGAAGTAGCAGCACTTTACACATGCATAGAACAAATCAGGTTCCAAGTACAAATCAGGTAGAGGCAGAAAAATGTAATCTTTAGGGTCAACTTTACAAATTGTAGTAATCTTTAGGGTAAATTTTACTAACTTTAGTGATCTTTGGCAACAATTTTACTAGTGTTTGGTGTCAATTTGACTAATTATAGTCATCTTTGGCAAAATGTAAGAATCCAGAGGTTTTTCTCAGAAATGGGAGAGGTTTTTCACTGCAATTTAAGTTATGGTTTTTGCTAGAGTACAAGAATAAGAGTAATTATTTATTTTTTTGTCAAAATTGGGAGATTAAAGTAAGAAAAAAGTTGCAAATTTGAGTTTTTTGTCAGAATTCAGGGATTTGAGTCAGAAAAAATATAATCCAGGCCCTTTGTGGTGATGGACCTGCATCTAAAGACTCGTCGGGACAACGATCCGCGTCCTTCGTGGAGAATCCTGGAACCTGAACGTCTCTCGCTCACCCTGGTGGAATCGTTGACCTCCATCTGCGCCAACAGTTTCCCGTTGATGCTGAAGTTGCAGAAGCGGCCTCTCTCGTAGTAGATGATGCAGTGGCCCTCGCTGGACACCGTGATGAGCCGAGGGCAGCGGTAGAGTTGGGGCCCCTCCAGAGCTCGCAGCAGGTCCCCGGTGATGGTGTGGACCAGACATGGACCCTCTGATCAGCCGAAAAACACACACAGTACGAGCAAACATTAGACTATAGATAGAGAAACACTTTCAACTATAAACATCTGCATTAATATCGACTCTCTATCTCTGGCTCCTTCAAGATAGCAAGAAACTTGGATGTCATGATTGATGACCAGCTGACCTTAACAGATCACATTCAGGTAAAAAACAATAAAAATGTGCACATTGTAAAAGAATGAACTTTTTTTTAACAGACAGTTACACAAACTGACCTTTGGCTCCACTGATGACCAGGCCCAACTCTGCACACACTGACACACACACCACCTCCTGGTCGTGACCGGTCAGGACGGCTCGTGGTGCTGGATAGTCACCTAAAAAAAAAAATCAAGTATACAAAATACGATTGATTAAATGACACCGTCTGCATCAAGGAGTTAGTTTAACCCTTAAAAGGTCCGGCTGGACTTTTGTTGATTATTTTAACGATAACCTTTTCTCAGAATTCAGGGATTAGCATCAGAAAAAAGTCTGAATTATTGAGTGAGTTTTCGTTATCGTTTTTTTTTCTCTAGTATTGATTTTTATTTCCGTTTTGTTAGTTTTCATTAAAGGTGCATTATGTAATAAATGATAAAATCCTCCTAATATGTCACAGAGACTCAGGAATAATGTTCATATAACAAACTGAACTCACCAACAACAACAGTACAGACAAAATATTTGCATTAAAAAATATTTTGCAGACTGCAAATCATGTTTATGTTTTGAAATCATGTTTTGGCGTCATGTGGCGCCACCTACCGCCGTCTACCGATCATTGCAGTCAGTAGAGTCTCAGCTGCAGAGCAACCACGGGTTGCCAGTTACTTCAGAAAATGCAACCTAAAAGACCTTGGTATTTTGAATTTGAATGTAGTAACTGTTTTTGGCCACATTCTTACATATGGCGCCTTTAACTATAATAACCTTAATCTGCATAAGAATAAATCACCTAATCCAGAGATTTGCCCAAAACTGAGACTTGATAATATTTGAGCAGCAGTTAATTTAATACTGAACAGATGTAATTTCAGGCTAAAAAACTTTAATCTCATGTCCTCATTTAACCACTAAAATTAAACGTGACTGTGACACACATCTGCCAGCAGCGGCGCCCCCTCTCTATTGTCATGTAAATGACGGGATGCTCAGTGACGGCAGCGGAGAAGCTCGATGTCGTACCGCGTCACATGATTGATGACAGCGAGAGGTTAGTGAGGGGAGTGTTCACGCCACCTGGAGCCGAACCTCCAGTACTGACAGTGAGAACAGACAGTGACCTTTGACCTTCATGACACTAATGTGTGGATATTAAATGCTAGTGGTGGTTTATCCCTGAGGGTTTTTTACAAATGCAGATTTATCCATGTTTGAAGATGGGAGATTTGATTAAAGTATGTCATGTTTGGAAAATGCTACACATTTTTACTAAAGTGATGGGGAATAGAATGTCTTCAGGATGGCGGCCATCACACAACATCTTCTGGGATTTTATTTTTTAATTCCTGCTTGAATTTGTTTTATGAATCTTTGTTGGAAGTTTCAGTTTTTTTTGTCAGAAATCGGGGATTAGAGCCAAAAAATAGTCTGAATTATGGGTTTTTTGTCAGAATTCGGAGGTGATAGTCAGACAATTTTAGTTTTTGTCAGAATTCAGAGATTAGAGTCAGAACAAGTGAGAATTTTGAGTTTTTGTCAGAATTTGGAGATTAGGGTCAGACATTTTAGTTTAGTTTAGTTTCCCTCAGAATTAAGGGATAAGATTAGAGTCAGGAAAAAGTTGTTTGCCCGAATTTTGGGTTTTTGGTCAGAATTCAGAGATTAGAGTCGAAAAAAGTCTGAATTTTTAGGTTTTGTGTTCGAATTCAGGGATTATAGTCAGAGAAAATCTTAATCTAGAGTTTTTTTGTCAGAATTGGGAGTCAGAAAGAAAGCATCAGAATTCACAGTGAACCTTTGACCTTTTCCTGTTGTGGGAGAAAAAATAGAATAGATTAGAAAAATATTCTAATGTGTTAACATTCAAATCATTTATCAGTTGATATTTGTTTATTGATTGGCGGTGGATGTTTGATTAATTATCTATGTTTTTATTTACCATTAACCCTATTTTTATATTTCTTTTGTCTTTCGTGTGTTTTTCATTTACTTGATGTGTTGTTTCTCGTCGCTGTTAAATCCTCTCTGTTCTGTTTATGTTAAATATGGTGGCACAAGATGGCTGCCTACGTAGAGCAAGAACCTTGAACTACATATAAAAGGATTATTTTGCGGTTTCAAAGCCGTTTTTTGGGGCAGCATGTTCAGATTTTTTACAAGAAAACGCTCCTAAAAGTTACACACTGGACCTTTAAAGTTCAGCAAACGCAGTGAAAAATGTCCTCATAGATGACGTGTCGGACGTCTCCTCGTCCACAGCTGCACTGGTCCAGTCAGTGAGTCGGACTGTGATCGATGCAGCGTCCCCGTGTCCCTCAGAGACCAGGACCTGAGACACTGCTGTCAGAGGCTGAACGGGACAAGTGTCAGGAAAAAAAAAAGTCTCCAGGGAGAGAAGAAGAGGACGAGGTTCATCTCACCTACCGACAAAAGATTCAATCACCCTGTACGACACAAAACCCCAACCTGCTCTGAGCCCCAGGGATGAACCAGATCCAGCCGCCACAATGACCCGCTGCAGATACACCAAGTGTGAGAGGGTGAGAGGGTGAGAGGGTGAGAGGGTGAGAGGGTGAGAGGGTGAAAATCCACACTTTTTTCTCTCAGAATTTGGGAAATTATAGATTAGGGTTCAGAAAAAAGTTGGACATTTTTGTTTTTTTCTCAGAATTCAGAGATTAGAGTCAGAAGTAAAGTCCAAATTCATCTTTTTTTTCTCAGAATTAGCAGATTAGACTAAGAAAAAAGGGTTTTTTTTGTTTGTTTTTTTTGGAACGCAGATATTAAAATCAGAAAAAAATCAGAATTCAGTTTTTTCTCAGATTTCGTAAAATTATAGGTCTGAGTCAGAAAAAAGTTGCAAATTTGAGTGATTTTAGTGTTTTTGTCAGAATTCAGGGATTAAGGTCAAGAAAAAAGTCAGAATTAATTGTTTTCCTCAGAATTCAGAGATTAGAGTCATAAAAATGTAGGAATTTTTAGTTTTTTGTGTCAGGGAAAAAAATCCTCTCATTCCTCTAACCTACCTGACAAAAGATTTAATCACCCTGTGCGACACAAAACCCCCACCTGCTCTGAGCCCCAGGGACAAACCGGATCCAGCCGCCACAATGACCCGCTACAGATACACCGAGTGGGAGAGGGTGAGAGGGTGAGAGTGTGAGAGGGGGAGAGGGTGAGAGTGTGAGAGTGTGAGAGGGTGAGAGGGTGAGAGGGTGAGAGGGTGAGAGGCAGGCCCATGATTGAGCTAGAACCTATTTGAATTATTACACATTTGAGACGCGTGCAGCCTTTTTTTTGGGGGGGGGGACTGGGTGAAATCAATTTCTTGGGCACATCATGTCTGCGAGATGAGGGAGGAGTGAGTCACACTGTCGTCAACTGACCTTATAGAAAATATAACAGGCATGAAATCACCAGAATGAGACTCCGGGAGAAAGATTGTTCAATTATTGGACCAAAGTAAAGAGGACTTTAGAGCCTCTGCATGCTTTATGACACTAATGTGTGGATATTAAATGGTTTATCCCTTAGGGTTCTTTTTTCTTTCTGTAGACCATCCATGTTTGATCATGACGGATTTGTCATGTTTAGAAAACGCTCCACATTTTACTAAAGCGATGAAAACATTTGTGATCGCTGAACCTAAAATAATGTCTCCAGGATGGCGTTCATCAGCATCTTCTGCTTGACTTTGTATTAGTTTTATTAATCGTTGTCTTGTAAAGTGCTGTGCTTGCACTTCAGCTTGTGCATACCCGAACCACACGAGGGCGCCGACAAGACATTCTTATTTTTGTCTCAGAATTAGGAGATTAGAGTAAGAAAAATGTTGGAAATTGTAGGGTTTTTTTGGTCAGAACTCAGGGATTAGGAGTGAGAAAAAAAATCTGTTCACATGTTGTTGTTTTTTTTAGAATTTGGAGATTGGTCAGACAAAAGTCCACATTTTGAGTTTTTGTCAGAATTGGGTGATTGGAGTAAGAAAAGTCCGAATTTTTGGTCAGAATTTGGAGATTAGAGTAAGAAAAAAGTCAAACACTGTAGGTTTTTGCCAGGAAAGTCAGCAAAAAAATCTGTTTTTTTCTCTCTCATAATTCAGAGATTATAGAATGAAAAAAGTAAGTTTCATTCAGTTTTGTCAGAAGAGAAATGTCAGATTGAACCTGCTGTTACCACGTCCACAGGTCACACATGCTGCCTTTTGTTTTTTTGTTTTTTTTAAAGATCAGATATGTTCCTTCCCTTTTGTCCGTGGAAGACGAGCTGGGAATCCTCGCAGCGTGAACATCAGGGGAATACTCGTCTCCTCCTGCAGTAACACAAGTGCGATTGCCCCTCGCTAATTGGAGTCAACCAAGCTGAAATTCTTAATTAACTGTCGGCGCCTCAGTGAAGTTAATTAGAGGACGTTCGCGACTAATCCCGAGCTCCGGAAAAAAAATCAGTGACAATTGGAAACACAAGATCTTCTTCTTCTCACACGCTCGCACTGTATCACCATCCAGAGAATAAATGAAAAACACACACAAGACTCTGCTCCTCTTCTTCTTCCTCCTCCTCCTCTTCTTCCTCCTCCTCCTCCTCACTAAACATGGCTCTCCTCACTCGCTCTGCAGCTGTCAGTGTGCGAGCTTGATGGATCGTTCCGAAACACGGACAATCAGCGAGAATCGGCAGCTTAAACATGTGAACAGAGCAGCAGAAATCACACACGGGGGCTGGAAGCTCTTTGAAAGCCAAGACGTCCCGAGGCCTCCACTTCAAAGCGGCGCGGCACGCTGCGATGAATTACGTATCATACGAGCGTATCAGATAAATGATCCACATCCTGTCTCTCATTACTCCATTTAGCTGCTGATCAAAGCTCTTGGCGTCTAATACTGTGCAACTTATTGGACAGATGAAAGAAATCCAACAGATGAAAAATACTTTTTTTTTTAGGCTTTTAGGGACTATACTATAGACGAGCAGTGTATTTATTTTGATGCAGGGACTCTACTTTCTCAAAAAAAAGAGATACAATTGTGACAAGACTCACAATATAATTAACAATGATCCGAGAAAATCTGGTCATTTCCCGGACAGATACATGTGTATGTGCGAAACATACATGTGTATGTGCGAAACATACATGTGTATGTGCGAAACATACATGTGTATGTGCGATACATACATGTGTATGTGCGAAACATACATGTGTATGTGCGAAACATACATGTGTATGTGCGAAACATACATGTGTATGTGCGAAACATACATGTGTATGTGCGAAACATCAACGGACAAATTCATTTTATACACGTGTGATATTTAAGACTTGTTGTAAAATAATCAAAACAAACAAAGGTCTTGACCCAGTTTTTAGGAGGAGTGGACTTTAGTGTGTGTGTGTGTGTGTGTGTGTGTTTGCATATATTTGTGACTGTATATATGTATATATTTGTGAGAGTGTATGTATATATATATAGATGTGTGTATATATATATATATATACACATCTGTATATATCTTTCAGATATAAACTTTGAGAGTTTATAGACTTTGTGAGTATATATATATCTTTGTGAGTGTGTAAATATATTTTTGTGAGTGTATATATATATCTTTGTCTGTGTATATACAGTATATATCTTTGTGAGTGTATATATACATATTTGTGAGTGTATATACAGTATATATCTTTGTGAGTGTGTATATATATATATATATGTACATATATATATCTGTGAGTGCATATATATATATTTGTGAGTGTATATACATCTTTCTGAGTATATATATATATATATCTTTGAGAGTGTATATATATATCTTTGAGAGTGTATATATAAATATCTCTGTGAGTGTATATACATCTTTGTGAGTACATATATATATATATCTTTGAGAGTGTATATATAAATATCTTTGTGAGTATATATATATTTATATATATATCTTTGATAGTGTATATATAAATATCTTTGTGAGTATATACATCTTTGTGAGTATATATATATTTATATATATATCTTTGAGAGTATATACATCTTTGTGAGTATATATATATTTATATATATATATATCTATGAGAGTGTATATATAAATATCTTTGTGCATATATATATCTTTGAGAGTGTATATATAAATATCTTTGTGAGTATATATATATTTGAGAGTATATATATAAATATCTTTGTGCGTATATATATATTTATATATATATCTGAGAGTGTATATATAAATATCTTTGTGAGTATATATATCTTTGAGAGTGTATATATAAATATCTTTGTGCGTATATATATCTTTGAGAGTGTATATATAAATATCTTTGTGAGTGTATATATAAATATCTTTGTGAGTATATATATCTTTGAGAGTGTATATATAAATATCTTTGTGCGTATAATATATATCTCTGTGAGTGTATATATATATATCTTTGTGAGTGTATATAAAGTATATGTATGTATGTGTATGCTTACCGTTGTTGGGGTTGTCACCGATGATATGGTGTCTTCCGCTCCAGTACCAAAGCAGCAGCGTCGCGTCCCTGGACCCAGAGACGATGTAACAATCTCCTCCGATGTACGACTCTGACCGAGCTAAACACGTGACCACGTCCCAGTGTCCGAACACGATCTGGGTCAGTTTACCTGAAGAAGAGACAGAGGCACATATAAGGTTTGAGGGTTTTTTATTCCTCAAAACTGTGGGAGTTTCACGCCGAAATTTGCCTGTAAGAAAAATGAAGAAGAAGTAATGCGGAAGAATAATTAGCCTCGATTACACGTGCTGGTTTCTGTTAATCACGGACCACGTTGTTACTCTAGTTACCTGATAAACTATAGGCCGCCTCCTCTCGCTGATGCTAGTGCAGCTTACTGGGCTGTTCATCCAAACATAGACAGCGATACCTTAGTTCACGATATTCCAACAGACAAACACCTCTGTACTTTAACGAAGACAGCCTGCAGGTCTCGATAGGTGGACAAAAGAGGCTAAAAACAGGTGGTCCTCCAAGCTGATTTTCGTGGAATAGCTGGGGGAAGACACGGGTTCTTCGCCAGTCGGTTTTTGACCGAGTCAATGTGCATCTTAGGGTCAATTCCAATTCCTATCTTAACCCTCAAGCTCAACCCTTAATCTTAACTGGCCCTAAAAACCAAGTGTTGAGGGTTATTTTGTCACTTGTCAGAAATGGGACACCCCTTAAATGCAGATACGTCTTCAGACTGTAGGGGGCAGAATAACGCCAAAGCTGCGTCCAGTCTGTCAACTCCAAAAAGGAAGAAGAAGAAGAAGACATTTACGTCAGGATTATTTATTCTGATCCGTTTGTCAGTCAAGTTATTAGGTTGTCAGTTAGTTATAAGATGATACTCATACAAATATTCAGCTGACAGTTACCACACACCACGACTTATTGAAAAGTAAACCACACCGGCCGACTATTGACAAAAGATGGTCAAATAAAAATAAATGTTAGGCAACAATGACGTCAGTAATCCATAATATGGGCCTAAACTAAGATCATTTTTATATCTCTATTAACAAAGAAAATACTTCATTTGTATCGCACTCGTTTCACTGCTTTAGGCGCCATCTTTGTTAGGTGAAAACACGCAATGCATTCTGGGTAGCCCTTGCTCCCAAGGGTGGTCTCTGAAAATCTCAATATTGAGGGCGATACAGCCCTTAAACTCGCCCCTTAACTTAATTTTTCTGAGAATCGGGACAGAACTTGCACTAGAGGGAGAACATTTTTGAGATTGAGGGTTAAGATTGAGGATTAAGCAAGGAATTGGAATTCACCTTTGGAGTAGGCGAAGAGGCTAATGCTAGCAGCTCCGCAGTGGATGAAGAGGACGAACAGCCTACAGTCGATGAGGCTCAGGAACCTGCTACTGACCATGACTAGGCCTCCGACTGCGAGATAAAATTCTCATTGAAGAACTTATATCCTTTCTCCAGTTTGGACATTTTAAGAGATTAGAGAGCAAAGTTGTCCAGCTATAACTGGCAGTCATGTTTAGAGTAATAACCAGAAGTAGGAATAGATGAATTGCTTCTGCGCTTTTCGATGGTTACTTTCAGGGAACCAACTGTGATGTGATAAAGACCTATTGATGAACTCTACGGAGTTCTCCTTGCTTTGCATTGCTAAGCAGGCACTCTAAATAAACGAAAACGTTATTTCCTCTTCCTTTTAAACGTCATCTGACTCCTCAGATTCATTGTGTTGCTAATTGAACACTCCTTAACCCGTAATCATCAATAAAATGTTTGTTTTTAACATGACAGTATGTTCCACTGTATGATAACACAGTCATCCCTGTTTCTTTTTTTATTGTGTTTTTTTTTTCCCCCACCAAGGCTTGTCAGGAGAGAGCAGTGACACTACTGTATTACCCCACCACGGTGCTCAGTCCTCCACACATCAGCGCACACACACACACACACACACACACACACACACACCTCTACAGGAAGCAGAGTTTACACTGTAACCTACCTGTCTCGGAGGAGTACACACGAAAGCTCTTGTCCCAGAAGCCGCACACCAGGATGTAGCGGTTGTCAGCTGTCACCACAAAACAGTGTGTGGTGATTTGGATGCTCTGGTCCACTAAGTCTGTGATCTGACGCTTGTTGCTTCCACTGCTGTTGGCTGTGGAGGAAAAAAAAAGGATGACGAGAAAAAACAAAACAAAACAGAGTGTCAATAACTAATGAAGATCCTTTCAGCGACAGCAGCAAAAAAAAAAAAGGAAAAAGGACAGATTTCTTTTTTTTGCACCATTCAAAGGAATTTGACGTTTACTCACCGACCAGAGAATCCATCTCTATTGGTAAGTGATGAGCCTGTTCCAGAGAATAACCTGGTGCTCCTCTGAGACCTGGACAGAGACTCATACATAAATATACACAGTCTTGTATAAAGTACCTTAAAGGGATACTTGACTAAAAGTACAAGTATGTTACCAGAAAATTACTTTGGTCACTTTCTCTTTTAATAATATGACATTTAAAGCAAAAGTCTTAAAGTGTGTGACATTTACTGTACTTAAGTATCAAAAGTCATTTCATTTGATATTAAATGTACTTAGTAAAAGTAAAAGTTTTAAAAAAGTGAAGCTTTGGGATTGATTGTGGGTTTGATTCCTGGCTCTGTTAGTCTATATGTGTCCTTGAGCAAATACACTTAATGTTGTAACATGTGTTATGAATATGGAAGAGTATAAGGCCACAAAAAACAAAAACGGTATTCTTTAATCTCAAAATTCTGATGTTTTCCTTAATTTCAGAATTCTGACTTTAATCTCAGACTTCAACATTTTTCTTTTATCTCAGAATTCAGAATTGTTCTTTAATCTCAGAATTCTAACTTCAATATCAGAATTCAGACTTTTTCTTTGAATTTTAACCATTTCATTAATCTCAGAATTCTGAATTTTTCTTTAATCTAAGAATGCTGACTTTTTTTTTAATTCAAACTTTTTCTTTAATCTCAGAATTCCGAATTTTTCTTTAATCTCAGAATTCTGCTTAGGGCCCCATAAAGGCTTGGGCCGGCCCTGGTTGGCAGAGGAAGAAAACAGGTTGTCCTCATTATGATGAATTAAGAACACATTTACTGGTGATATGTCTCAAAATTGAGAAATGTTCCGGTGCATGGATGATGACAGACTTCAAGAAAAAATTATAATTTTACACACACACACACACACACACACACACACACACACACACACACACACACACACACACACACACACACACACACACACACCTGTTCCCTTTTTCAGAACCAAATTCATTCATAATCTCTTCCATCACAAAGATTTCCATCTGTTTCACATATTATTGTTTTTTTTTCCCCTCACTGTGTCAAACTAAATGGAGACATTTCATCCATGCATGTGAGGATCTGGAGCCGCTTTTTTGAAACAGCAACATGCCTGAAAATATGGAGGCCTTATTATCTTCATTATTCTGAAAAAGCCAAAGCACATTTCCCTTCCCTCTGCGACAGGATGGAGAAGGTTCTGCAGCTGTGTTCATTAGAGCGGCAACAGCCGGAGCAGCCACACAGAACCGGCTCTTTGCTCTCTGAGCTCGGTGTGTTTCTATAGTGACAGATGGAGACGTGTGAGGAGAATGTGGTGCAGTTGTGGCCCTAATTTCCCAGTAAGCATTGCTTTGGCCCCGTGACCCTGAGGTGAGGCTGATTCTCGGGGAGCGACTCTGTGTGTAATGTTGTTCACACATGTCTGGAGAAGGAACATGTGGAAACACTCGCGGTGGCTTTACCTGGGAGGTGCTACAGCCTCAGACATGGCTGCATGGATACAGCTCCATTATTGTGGGATGAAGGGATTTCAAATTCCCCTCTGGATGAGCATCTGCTGTACAACGTTGTTTTGTAGAAAAATAATCAGGGGAAACATCTATCTATCTATCTATCTATCTATCTATCTATCTATCTATCTATCTATCTATCTATCTATCTATCTATCTATCTATCTGAAGCTAGCAAGCTATCATCTATCTAAATATACTTGCTATCCTAACTAGCTATCTTGCTAGATAGATAGATAGATAGATAGATAGATAGATAGATAGATAGATAGATAGATAGATAGATAGATAGATAGATAGATAGATAGATAGATAGATAGATAGATAGATAGCATATCTATAGCTGGTGTCGATACATGCTAGCTAACTAGAGACATGCTAGTGGGTAGATAGCTAGTTAGCATATTTACATAAACCTCCAGCTAGCTAGATAATCTAGTATCTATCTAGATGAGAGCTTGCTAGCTTGTGATAGATAGATAGATAGATAGATAGATAGATAGATAGATAGATAGATAGATAGATAGATAGATAGATAGATAGATAGATAGATAGATAGATAGATAGATAGATAGATAGATAGATAGATAGATAGATAGATAGATAGATAGATAGATAGATCTCTAGCTAGCCAGCACAGATAGATAGGCTAGTTAGATAGAGTTGGCTAGCTAGAGAGATAGCGGTAGAGGTAGCTAGCCAGTTAGCATATTTAGATAGATATCTAAAGTTGAAAGGTTTGGTTTTCCACCTAGCTATGCTAACAAACATGTCAAATTAGTTATATGAGTCACGGTCATTTCTTTTTGGGAGAATATTTGTTACACTGTTTGAGAATTATGTTTTTTTGTTTTTAAATGACAGGTTATGGTGGTAAATGTATAAAATATGGTGTCAACGCTCGCCCGCTCACCGACAGTGTTGTGCCACCTGTTGACGGCAAAGAGGCGACTGCAGGTGATGGTGACCACAGCGGGTACGAGGAGGTGCGGCAGAGTGTTGGCGGCCACGTGTGTCACCGGGGAATTGAAGGGAAACTTCAGCACCATGATGACGTCCTGCTGCATCTGGTCCTTGAACATGAGAGGACTCTATGGAGAGGATAACATGTGGAATGATGGAGGGAGGAGAAGAAGAATGGAGGAGAAGAAGAATGGAGAGAGGTCATTAGTGTGTGAGGAAATAAAAACTGGGATCAGACACAAGGAACTTTAGCCTCTGGACACAACAGTCAGATGAGGGTTTTTAAGGAGGTTGTACATGTGAGATGATAAACACGCAGAAAGATTCAGTTTGATTCACAGAGAAGCATAAACACATGTTTTTACTTCATTTCAACAACAATTTAATTTATCAAGTCACAGAATGACCATCACAGATGAAAGAAATAAAATTATGATAATAATATAATGGCTGAAGCTGACAGTGATTACCAGAATGTATCCAAATCAGATTTTCATCCTCTTCACATCATTTATAACAGACGCTGTGTATTTATTTTAAACTGTGTCCGTCCTATGTCATCATTTATTTGAATTGCTTTGAACATTGTAAAACCAATTGTTGATGTTTTCAGTGATGCCGTGTTGTGTTTTTCTGTTTAGTTTTAAATGTCTGTTTTCTTTTGCTGTTGGACCCTGTTCAAGCAGTTTATCCTCAAAGCATTAATTTATATCCAAATTTAGATGTTGGCTTCTCTGATAACAATGGTGCAACCTGTTCATTTTTTTAAAAAATGTTTGCTTTTTCAGTTACCGAAACTAAAAACGGTCCATTATTGTCACATAAGGCAGCCTGTGGATGAAAGTAAGGGAATTGGGCTTGTAACCAGAGGGTTGCAGGTTCACTCCAGATTCTAATAGCTCTAATAGTAATAATAACAAGTGAAGGTTTGAGTTAAGTTTAAACATAACTCAAGCAAAAACCGTCCAGTTGCTAACAGCTATCTATCGAATATAACGATGACCGGGACGACTGAGACGGAATGAATACATTTATTTTGGCTCATATTTAACAGACAACTGCAGATAAGTAAGAATAAAAAATGAGAAACTTCTGCTCAATCTTATAAACGCCTACACTTCTTCACTGTCCTCACAAAAACATGGTTATTTCAGCAACAAACGATACATTAAGCTATGGATATTATCAGTTCTAGTTAGTTCTAGTATAACTAAATTATAGTTAATATTGCAAGATTAAAATATTCTTCGATTAAGTTTTTGCCGCCTGTTCAGTGTTCGTCATCGTTTTAACATATTCAGAGATTACGAGAACCTTCACTCTTAGAAATAAAAGTGCTAAGTAGAACAATATAAGGTTCTTCAGGTTGTCCTCATAGGAGAACCCTTTTTGACTCCAGGTAGAACTTTTTTATAAAGGTTCCACCAAGAACCCTTTTAAAACCCTTTATTCAGGAAAGGGGTTTTAAAGGGTTCTCTGAATGGTTCTTACTGGAACCTTTAGTGTTACCAAGAACCCTTGAAAAACCTTATTTCTAAGCGTGTTCTAATTGTACATTGTGTGTTTGCTAATCGCGTTAGAAGGCTATTGGATAAATTAGAAAACCCTTGAAAACCTTTCTAATTTCTAAGAGTGTTCAAAGAACACTGTAAAAGTGATGTAGGGCTAAAACAATTCCTCCATTACTGAAAAGAATTGTCAACTATTTAGATAATCAATTATTTGGTTTGAGAGTTTCCAGTTTCTCTGATTTCTCAGAATACGTCTGGTTTCTTTGCTCCATCTTGGGAACATCATCATTTCATGGACAAAAAACAACACTCGAATACTAAATAATCTACAGTTACATATACATGTATAAACACAGTGGGCATAAGTGGGTAAGACCCACCTTGACCTCCCTGACTCTAATATTTTGATTTAGGGTTGCAGTTCCCATTTTAACCACTAATGGCTACAGTTCTCTGACATTTTCCTCTCTAACCACGTGTAAGTGTGTGCGTGTAGCAGTGAAATAGACGCTGACAACATGCTGAACTGCTCTCAGGTCAGAAGTGGATGGAAATATTTCACGTCTGTTGCAAAAGGCAGAGAATTGCAAGTATATATATGAATATATACATATATATACTATATGTATAAAGGGTCACAGGGGAATCAACCTTACAAACTTTTCTTTGTAGGAGAGCCGTGTGTGTGTGTGTGTGGGGGGGGGGGGGGGTAATGAAGGCGGCTCTGGCCATTACATGGATTAGACGTTGAAGAGAGAGACAGGAGCGACTAGGCCAGTAGGGAGCACTCTTCCCTTTACACAGCAGCTATAAAACAGTGCAGACAACTGGCTCTGGGAAAATGTGCGTGTGTGTGTGTGTGTGTGTGTGTGTGTGTGTGTGTGTGTGTGTGTGTGTGTGTGTGTGTGTGTGTGTGTGTGTGACCTACATGAGGTAAGACTTCTGAAATATTTATTTTGTGCCATAAAAAAAAAAGAGAAGTGGATTCAAGTGGAATAGAAGTGATAAATTAGCGGGGACGTCGTCTCAAGTTGACGTTCTCGGGGAATATCATCCACGTTTGTGCAGGCACACACAAACTGCTACACACACAAACTGCTACACACACACACACAATGACCAGAGGTGCAGGGTATTTCTTATTTTTTTTCCCCCCAGAATGCTCGTTGCTCTCACCAGGTGCATGGCAGAGCTGCGTGGAGGATGTGGCTCGATAAGCAACTGAGATGGCGTCTGTCCAAACCTCTGGATCTGAGCCTCTGTGGCCTGCAGGAGAGAGAGAGAGAGAGAGAGACACACACAGAGAGAGAGAGAGAGAGAGAGAGAGGCTGTCACAGTCAATATGCATCAAAGTGATGGGTCAATGCGTTACTTGACAATGCAAGCAAATCCTAACTCAGCCGTGCCTCTGCAGAGGGGGGGGAGGAGGTGGTAAAAAAAAAAAAGAAGAAGAAGGGTGCACACTCCAAATCGCCTCAGTCCTCCTCCCCCCCCCCCCCACACACACACACACACTCCCCCCTTCAGACCCTGCAGAGTCATCCAAGTGTTAGTATGGAAGAGACAAGCCTTTTCCTATTAACATGCTTCAGTTAACCATTCCCATTTCCAGGCGCAGAGGGCGGGGAGGGGGGGGGTGTGGTGTTCTGCTGCTGCACAGACGCTAACCTGGAGTGACATCCAGTGAGGACTGCAGCAGACCGGCCCTGCTTTTTTTTATATATATAAATGTTATTGTGTTTGAAACAAAGGCAAAAGTATGCACGCACACACACACACAAATAAAAACACACACACAGTGATTTGTGTTACCTTGTAAGAGTGAGCATCTCTCCCTGAGAGGAGGATTTGGTTTGTGTCTAGATACAAGGTGAAAGAGAAAAAAAATATAATAATAATAATTCTTTATTTTAAACCCTTGAACACCAAAGCTACAAAATGTCTGACTTATTTTAACCATAAAGGAGCCAGAACATGTCCTGTGAGTATGAAGGTATATTTGGTATAAGTACTTTTGGGCACATACACACAAAATCTTAACTCAAAGTTCGGGGAAAGCTCTGAAAAATTAGTTTGGGGACCCGAAAAATACCTCCCACGACCCATCTGTGGATCCCGACCCAGTGTTTGGGGGGAAAATGGGTCTAATAACCAAATAACGGTGCTTTGTCAAAGTCTGTTGGCTTTTCCTCCTGCCTTCATAAAGAATATGATTTAGGAAATACACTTTGAGAAACGTGTCTAATTTCTTGTTGTTGCTCTGAGGAGGAAACAGTTTCAGTTACGTACGCAAATAATAGCCAAAAATAACTCCACTTGTACTTACAATTACCTCTCAGAAGGTTCCATTAAAGGTGCCATTATGTACAAAAACTGTTACTACATTCAAATTCAAAATACAGAGGTCTTTTAGGTTTCGTTTTCAGACGTAACTGGCAACCCGTGGTTGTTCGGCAGCTGAGACTCTACTGACTGCAATGATGGGTAGACGGCGGTAGGTGGCGCCACATGCCAAAACATGATTTCAAAACATAAACATGATTTGCAGTCTGCAAAATATATTGTTTTTAATGCAAATATTTTGTCTGTACTGTTGTTGTTGGTGAGTTCAGTTTGTTATATGAACATTATTCCTGAGTCTCTGTGACATATTAGGAGGATTTTATGGCCAGTTGATTTAGATTTATTACAAAAAGCACCTTTAACAGAGGAGTCTGGTGTATTTAACGACAGCACTGCTGAAAGCTGAAGATAGCGAGGACTTATATTTGGTTGTGTATGGGCGTATACATAACATTTCAGGCAACATGTATGTGATTGAAGCTAAAATGTTGATTTTAATGTCACAGGGACGTTAAACGATGGGACATTGATTGGTTTATAGCACATTTAATTCAGTACAATGGTACTTTTCCTTTATTTCCACTCACTAATGAGCGTCTGTTGTCTCGATGAAGTGTGGATTATTAATCGTAAACGACGGGTCTGGATGACTGAGACTGATAAAAAAAACAAAAAAACAACAACAACAATGCAACACTGGATGAATCAAGCAAGTGCTAAAATTAGAAAAACGCCCACTTAAACAGACAAAAGATTTTTCTTTTTTTTCATCCAGCGTGAGTGAAGGAAAAAGGAAAAGATAAAAAAAAAAAAAAAAAAGAAGAAGTGGTACAAGCTGCCGAGCTTGACTGAAAGTGGGGCATTCCACAGCAGGAGTGATTGATGTGACTGGAGCCACTTCCACCATCAGAGGGGAGCTTGTAGACGTCCGTCAATGCCACTGTGCACAATGGAACATACATCGCTCAGCCTTCCACCCGCCCTGCTCACCGCCGCGGTGACGAGTCCTTCACTTCCCTCCCTCCGCCTGTACACACCACTCGCCATCAAAAACACCCACCGGGCGGCACATGCCACGGCGAGAGTCGCTGCATGGTAAGTTCAGAGGTGATGCCGAAACAGGACAGGTCAGTGTGCGTGGTGTGGTCCACTGTAGTGACCACACATGCACGAATGCACTTCCATTCATTTTGACAGCCTAAACAAAACATTATCCCTAACCTTAACCATAACCATCACCAGTTGATGTCTAATGCTTACCTTAAACTAACCACAATTCACATCCTAACCCTAACCATAAACCAGTTCCTCGGAAGTGAGATTCTGCCTCATTAGGACATGGTTTTGGTCTCCATGTGGACAACTGGTCCTGAATTTCAGTTCAATTTAGAAAAAAAACTAAAAAAAAACTTTACCGTCATTATTATGTAACAAAATTATGTTTTTTTTTTATTTGTTTAATTTGCTTTTTTTGTTTTGCGCTTTATAACTCCTTGTAAGAAGCTTACTTAGTAGCCAAGCTAGCAAGCTAACATTATATACTACACACTATACACTACACAATACAATGAAAAACATCATCAAAACATGTATTTTATTATTACAAGAACGTGACTGTTAAGCATTTGTATTGCCAAGCTATTTCAGGAAATCTGATTTCATTTATTAATTTATTCATTGTGCAAACTGTGACTAATTCCTGTTACTGCAATTGACTAAATCGTGCATTTTATTTTTACGGAGTTATCTAGTACAATGAAAGACGTAAAAACATGTATTTTATTTTACACGAATAACAACTATTTTTTATTGTTAATAGTTATGGCAAAAGATTTGTGTAGGAAGTAGTAAAAGGCCGAGGTCAGGGGCTCTTATTATGAAAGCCAGGGTGACCGGAAGTGATCTTTTCATCTTTTGTTTTCAACTGCATAGTACAAGTGCACAATAGCACCTGTTATACCACTACAACCAAAGCTAATTTTAAAAACGCTTGTTTTATTCATGAAGAATAACAGAGAGAGAGACAACATAAAAACATGTATTTATCTGATGAGAATAAGTAACAAAACAAAAGATTATGCTAAGATTACCTTTCGCCTCCTGACAGATGCCACTGATTACACACAGCAAATTGCCTTCCTTAAGTGCTTGAAACCACACAAACACATGAAAAGACTGTAAACAAACCTAACAAACCATTCATGTAATTGTATAACCGCACTATTATTGTTTTCCTGTGAAATTTGTTTAAGAAAAGTGTTGTTTTTTGGGGGGGGGTTTACACTAACCTGCCACTTTATTAGGTACAGAGGACAACTAACTCCCATGCACGTTCCTTTTCACTGTGTACGAATAGAACTCACTCACCAATTCTTACTAAATACTAAAAAGCACAGAGGTTAAAAACCACAACATTTTGAAAGAATAAGTAGCTTAGTAAAACTAAAGATATCATACAAACGTCTATATTAAAAGAATAACTACTAAAACAAAGCGTAAAATCAAAACTATTACAAACATAACATCATACTATTTTATTTAAAAACCCTAAACAAGCTGGAAATGGTTTCAACTAGATGTTGAACTAGTCATACTTTGCACATGCACAGCACAATTGGGGGGATGACAACCCCCTCACACATTAAAAGAAAAGATAGACACACACACACACATTCCTTGTGTATCACAGCACCACTGGTACAGGCCACCTGCGCTGCCCCCGCTGGTCGCCTCCCATCCTCTACAACGCCAAAAAAGGCTCCTTCCCCACAAGTTGTGGAGCAGTGAAAGTTTAAATCTGAGCACATTTGGTAACCATTATGTGTTAGCCAGTCATTTCTTTTACAGCACAGTCTGTCAAGTAACAAGCGACTGACACTGTGGCTATTTAAGGTTAGGTTTGAGGTGAGGGTCAAAATGTCTGCTCCAATCAAGACATTTGATACGGAGATCATAAAGAGTCTGAGTCTGAGGAGGCCATGTGGAAAACATCAGCATATTCCTTGTTTTGATTATGTTACCGGAGGAAAAACTGCACTGCACTGCTGCATGTCCCTGTTTGGAAGTCACCAGACAACCTTCAACAACCCGCGATTACTTACAGAGTGAGTGAGGGCAGGATTTTTACTATACTTTTATAAAAGGTGACTTCTTCCAAAGTCATTCTCTGGTGAGATTCTTTTACTCAAGTATCCCTTAAGACTGCTAAATATGCTAGCTAGCAATAATATTGATGGTCTGTCTGTCTGTCTGTCCGTCCGTCCGTCCCTCTATCTATCTATCTATCTATCTATCTATCTATCTATCTATCTATCTATCTATCTATCTATCTATCTATCTATCTATCTATCGCTAGTAAGCTATCATCGATAGATCTAAATATGCTCGCTATCCTAACTAGCTATCTTGCTAGATAGATATATAGAATATTTTGAAAGATATCTAGCTAGCTGATGTAGATAGTGATAGCTAGCTAGAGACATGCTAGTTGGTAGATAGCGAGTTAGCATAGTTCGATAAACCTCTAGCTAGCTAGCACAGATAGATGAGAGCTTGCTAGCTTCTGATAGATAGATTTGTATATAGTTATATATATAAATTATCTATCTATCTATCTATCTATCTATCTATCTATCTATCTATCTATCTATCTATCTATCTATCTATCTATCTATCTATCTTAAGCTAGCAAGCTATCATCGGGGTCGTACCTATGTTCCCCAGGTCCTATGTTCCCCGTTTTTCCCAAAAAAGGTCCACTTTGTATGTGACAGGGGAACATAGGACCCTTTTTTTGAAAAAGGGTAGGGTTAGGATTAGGGTTAGAGAAAGGGTCCTATGTTCCCCGGTCACATACAAAGCGGGGAACATAGGACCCGGGGAACATAGGTACGACCCCGCTATCATCTATACATATAAATATGCTCCAAACTCGCTATCTTGCTAGATCTAGCTAGTTGGATAGCTAGCATATTTAGGTTGATGTCTCTAGATGATAGCTTGATAGCTTCAGAGATAACTCCTAGCTCCTACTACTACCTGAATCATTCTCTGGTAATATACTTGTACTTTTACTCAAGTATACCTTTAATAAGTTACTCTATATAAGACATGTCTGAGGGGAAATGGACCGACTCGTCCAAGGTTAACTCAAGAACATGTTCGTCCGCAAGACGATCAAAACATGTCAATATCCCTCAGGTGCCTCGACACTAATCCTCGCCGAGGTGTGTCAGAAACTTATCTCCATCTCAGTGTGAGACGGCAAGCACTTAAAGAGGCAGTTCATTAATTTGAGTCACTTCGGGCTCTGCTTTTTGGCTGATAAGTGTCACTTATCAGCCAACGCCATCTGGAGGATCTCGCCTTCCAGCGATGAATGTCTTGCTCAGGTGTGAACACCAAACATCCATCATAACGCCGGCGCGTCGTCCTAGTCCTCGGCTTCAGAGGTGAGCGTCTGCGGCTTCCTCCCTCCAGGTGCACTCATGCAACGCAGCGACAAAACAACGCTGTCAGACAGAACGCAGACACGGCCCTGCGTTGACCCGCTAAGCGGCGTGGGATCACGCTGAGTCGCGACACCTGAGCTCAGCGGTGGTAGCTACAAACATGACGCTGCTTCACCTTTCGCCTCCTGACAGATGCCACAGATTACACACAGCAAATTGCTTCACTCAAGTGCTTGAAAGCAAACAAACCTCACAAACATTCATGTAATTCTATAACCGCGCTAATTATAATTTTCCTGTGAAATTTGTTTAACGATAAGCGTTTTTTTTTACATTTACCTGTCACTTTATTACGTACAGATACGAACTAATTGTGCACTTTACAGTGTGTAATCACTACCCAGTAGGGATGCAATGGTACGGTTTTCCCACGGTTCGGTATGTATCACGGATTTGGGGCCACGGTATCGGTACGTTTTCGATATCTTAATATAAAACTGCTCAGACTAGCAAAGGCAATATTGCATTGAAAAATAAATAATTAAACGAATACCGTTGCATCCCTACTACCCAGTGGTTAAAAACCACAAAATAGAAACAGAAACACAACAGCAAAATTGGAAAAGAATAAGAGTATAATAAAACAAATAAATAAAGTTACAAACTAGAAATTTGGTGAAATCTGGAAATGCAGAACGATAAAAGAACAGGTTTTGATTTAAAGGAAGCTACTGACTCCGCTTGTCAGATTTCCTTTGGCAGAAAGTTCAAGAGACTCTTACTTCAAAAGCTCAGCCCTTCTTTGTTTTCAGCTGAGGATCTGGTGTAGTTAAATGTTCTCTGTCAGAATCTCAAGGAAATGACAGGGTTGTGCAGGGATACAGGTAAATTCAAGGAAGTTGTTATTTGAGTTTAGCTAGAACCGTTTTTTTTTCATTCTCATCTGACCTCTGGCACCAACAAGGCATAATTGACATAACCTTTGTTTTCCCCACAGAATCCAATTTAAACATAACATTCCAGTCTTCGTATTAGTGAATGCATTGTCCTGTTGCTGTTCCTCTACTCGACTGTATAAGAAAGTGACATAGTTTTCTGGTTGCAGAACACACTCTCAATTTCACGTGTCAAGATTTGTTAAATTTAGTGCTAAATTTCAGTTGTTGAAATTGGAAAGTCCTATTGGACGACACCAGCTGTCAATCACATAACTGGGATGTTTTTAAATCCGAACATAAGGATTATATAAGAGATAGAACTAGTGACGAGACCATTAACTCCTCAGAAAAATGTCTATCAACGTTGTAAATCAACTTTCATTCAAAATGTGTTGTTTTTGCAACCAGCAGAGTTTCCCCCTGGTGGAAGACTATCTCCATTTTTCATATGGCAATTTATTATGAGTTCCTGAAATCCTCAGACCAACAACTATGTCATGTTCAGTCATTTAAATAAGCTTAAACAGGTGTACTTAATAAAGTGGCAGGTAAAAATGCTTAAGTAATAACAAAGAATTGCCCTGAGGGTTTTTCCTGACTGACAGCTCAGGAGTTGACATGTGAACCACAGTATGTATCTGCAGTGATCGTCACAGACGATATCCGCTGAATATCATCATTAACTATCATCAGGGTCAAACATTTAAACCCTTGTGTCTCATCACTGAGAGAATATCAAGGTGAAATCCGTTCAAAGTGGCCTCGCTTTATTCAGAGGAGGAGAAACAGAGCGCCACTGATAAATAATTTGTCTGTTTACTTCTGAGAGGCACAGCAGGGTCTGAATCCAGGAGCTGTTGGCATGTTTCTCCATCAGAGACGACTGTCAGGAGAAGCATCACAGCCAAGGACCGCTGATCCACCGCTGTGCCGGCACAACTGTCACTGGCACAACTGTCACCGCGCTCTCGTCCGCCGGCCCAGCGCCGCGTCACAGAGTCGGGGAGGAGGAGGTGGAGAATGTCATTTACCTCTTCTCCAGCTGACACACGCCACAAAACTCATCTCTCATGACCTCCAATGTCTTGACATTTCCAATGGCTTAATTGTCGTGACTAATGCCAGATCTGCATTTTTCACCTGACAGGCCCAGAGTGAATCAATAGCCCGCAGTCAAATGACACATTTTCAGCAAAACGCAGCTGACGTCGGCCGGGCATCATTCCAATGTTTCACCTCAGTGACTCAGACAGGTCACTCACAGGTCGACCTGTGTGGCATCAGAGCAGTGGTGGTACAGTGGTGGTTTGACATCTATCTATCTATCTATCTATCTATCTATCTATCTATCTATCTATCTATCTATCTATCTATCTATCTATCTATCTATCTATCTATCTATCTATCATTGATAGCTCACTAGCTACTCTAACTATCGTTGATAGCTAGTTGGACAGCAAGCATATAGCTAGATAGATAAATTATCTATCTATCTATCTATCTATCTATCTATCTATCTATCTATCTATCTATCTATCTATCTATCTATCTATCTATCAGAAGTTAGCAAGCTCTCATCTATCTGTGCTAGCTAGCTAGAGGTTTATGTAAATATGCTATCTATCTATCTATCTATCTATCTATCTATCTATCTATCTATCTATCTATCTATCTATCTATCTATCTATCTATCTATCTAAAGCTAGTAAGATAGATAGATAGATAGATAGATAGATAGATAGATAGATAGATAGAGATAGTGTTAGAGGTAGCTAGCTAGTTAGCATATTTAGATAGATATCTAAAGTTGAAAGATTGTTTAGATATCCATCCAGCTATGCTAACAAAAACATCAACTGAGTTAATTGTCTAACTGTCTGTCCGTGTTCGCAAAATACTGATCGACTGCTTTAGCTTTGCTAATTATGTCCAGAGCCAGAGATGCGCTTGCATCCATGTTTTTTACTGGAACACCTTCAGCTCAGCAGTGACCATCACTTCTGGTTCCGACTTCAGATTTAGATGGACTGCACCATGGCTCATCATTGTTTTAGTCCAGACTTCACTGCGTAGGAAATCGGCTTCACGTACGCTCAAAGACTGTAATCAGATCAATGGATGTGACTGAGCTCTTGGATCAATCACCAGAGGTCAGCGGCTCAATAGACGAGGGAGAGACTCCTCTTGTTTCTCTTCTCATTAATTGAATTTCTATTAGCTCGACTGTGGCGCTGCTGAATAGCTTAATTGCGGTGGAAAAAGGCGGAGCAGAGACGGCAGCAGCTGGTGTGCATTGTGGCGAGCTGGTCGTTCCTCCCTGTGATATTCACCATCTGCTGTCTGCAAAACAACTCATTTATATACTGTCACTTCCAGCGGCGCCTTTATTTATCAAGTGACCACTATGCAAATCACCTGCAGAAGATTTGGCTGATCTAATTGCCAGAATCTTAGGTTTGGTTTTCATCATGTGCCTGATGGTGGTTTAATGTGATGTTTGGACTTTGATTTTTTTTACTTGTCTCACTGAGAGACGACAGTGTACAGTTAGTTAGTCGCGACTCGGACTCACTAATTACGCCCAGTTCACTTTTGTGACACGCCGATGCGTTTGTGCAGGAGAACAATACAGGCTCGGCTAATTATGGCTGATGTGATGAGCGCTAATTAAGATGAGCCTTCACATCCACGTCACAGATGGATATTTGGTTTTCTCCCTGTGATATTAAGTATAACCTTGTGTGTTTACATTGAGTAAAATAAAGTTTAAAATTGAATAAAGCAACAGTTGGATCATTTCACGTTTAATAGAACCTTCTGAGAAAGTACAGTAACTGGAAAACTAAACCTGTTCCTGCAGTGAAGTCATTTTGGTCATTATGTGCCTGAATCACTAAAAGTCCTGTTTCCCTCTCAAAGAAACAAGAAATTATGCACGTTTCTCAAAGTATAGTTTAGTTTAGTTTAGTTTAGTTTAGGCCCATATTTCCCAAACACTGGGTCGGGACCCACATATGGGTTGTAGGAAATATATTTTGGGTCCCCAAAATTTCCCCAACCTTAGCTTTGATTTGTGTATATGTTTTAAAAATAAATAATAAATTATATTTATAATAATAATAATAATAATAATAATAAATTAATAAAAAAGAAAAAGTCAGAATTCTGACTTTAATCTTGATCTTGAAATGTTTGTTTGTTTAATCTATTTTTAATTTTTTTACATGTGACCCTCGTACTCTTACATAGTAACATTATGCACAAAATAATCTCAGATTTTCCAATGTGGGTCATCTTTAAAAAGTGGATCACCACCCCTAAAGATTGGGAAAACCAGACGTAGATCACACCAGTGAGAGGCACTTTGTAAATACCATGTGTGCTGTACCTAATAAAGTGGCATAAGAATGTTTGTTATGTTTGTGGCTTCCGTGCTTGACATAATTTGGCTCTTGGAGAAAACAAACCTGATGTAATGATGTGTTATAATACTGTATCTGTTTAAGCCTGTCATGGATACGATTATGTCATGTGAAGACTGGATCGTAGAAAGATGTGCTCCAGCGTCAGGTCATCACAGAAACACGCCAATACCAACGCAAACCCGATGAGTCAGCGTCTCCTCGCAACACGCTCACACGTTACATGTGCATGACATAATCTGTGATTGACAGGTGCGTGACATGGATGAGCTGGAGCAGCATGCCAGGACAAATAAGAGACAGGAAGTTACGCCGATGCTGAACAAGGGAGGAAGAGTGGATGTGTGTATGAATATGTGTGTGCAGTATAAAGTACCTTATTAAAAGTACTAGTATGTTACCAGATCTATCCAACTATGATAGCTAGAGTAGCTAGTGAGCGATCAACGATAGATAGATAGATAGATAGATAGATAGATAGATAGATAGATAGATAGATAGATAGATAGATAGATAGATAGATAGATAGATAGATAGATAGATAGATAGATAGATCTAGCTATATATGCTATCTATCCAACTAGCTCTCAACGACAGTTAGAGTTGCTAGTGAGTTTTCAACGAGATAGATAGATAGATAGATAGATAGATAGATAGATAGATAGATAGATAGATAGATAGATAGATAGATAGATAGATAGATAGATAGATAGATAGATAGATAGATAGAAGTTGAAATCACTTTTTCAACTCGAAAAGCTCTATATAAATACAGACCATAATACCAACTCCTCTTCTTCTGGTTTTATTTGGTAGTAACAAATATAGTTACTAAAACAAATATATAGAGGAAATGTAGTGGAGTAGAAGTAAACGTTGCTAGAAATATAAATAACAAAGTACAGATATGTGAATGTTGTACTTAAGTACTGTGTGTGTGTGTGTGTGTGTGTGTGTGTGTGTGTGTGTGTGTGGTACCTCTCTGAGCGAAGGGTCAGTGATAGCGTCCAGGTTGACCGAGCCCTCGTACGTCAGGTAGTGGAAGACGTTGAGGGCGCGCACCGCCTCCGGGCCTCGCTGCTTGTAGCCGAAAATAAGGTCAATCCACTGATGCAGCTGACACGACACAAACTCGCTTTCCAGGGCCTGTCAGAGGCGAACGGGGCAATTAGAGGTGAGAGGCTCAGCAACAGCAGCAGCAGCAGCACAGACGGTCAGAGACACAACACAGATATGTACCTTCTTCCACACAACAGTGACCTCAACGACACAGAACCAACCGTTGTGTACAAACACGACATATTAACATCACCATCAAACGCCTAAAAGCTTCTGAAAATAAGGTTAAAAACAAAAGATCTTATATTAGTTTTAGTTTATGAAAATTGGCAAGTATTGAAGATATTTTCATGCATCTAAAGCCATTGCTAGTTTAAAGTCCAGTGTTTGGCTCCAAGAGAAAGCTACTGTGTTTGTTCTTTGACAGTAAAGACCTTTGGTAAACTTCCCGGAGCACACGCACCATGTGCACAAATCTTAAATCTTAACTTGAAGGTTTTGGAAAACAAATCTCTTGTGACCCATCTGTGGGTCCAGACCCAGTGTTTGGGAACCACTGATTTGATCTGCAAACAGGGAATTTGACACACTCTTTGTCTCGTTTGGTCAATAATGTAGCGTTTCCACCGACTCGCCTCGACTCGCCTTGATGCGGCTATTTTGCGCTATTGGAGGTTCCAGGCGAGCTGGCACGATATCGGCCACTGATTGGAGTGCCGTCACAGGAAGAGTCACGATCTTGACATCCAGCACAAGAATCAAGCCTAACAATGTCGAACTGTACCGACGAGCGGCAACACAAACCCTACCGCTGTATTTCAGCTCCACGGAGTCTGCGCTCCGGCCATACAGGAAGTAAAACAAATATTTTTTACGTAACAAATTCTAACGATTCAGTTACACTGAAAAACAACTGCTTTACAAGTCACTCGTTTGTGTTGTCGTGTCACGAGTAAAACGAAGTCACGGCAGTTTCATGCAGTGATGACTCCGCCCACGTTGAGTATGTGCTATTTTGTTAGTGGAAAACCAACCTAAACCGTGGCGTCCTGAGGCGAGGCGAGCTGGGACCATAAGTGGAAAAAGGGGGTTAAAGGGGCCGGTCAAATGAAAAAAAGTCACACTTTTTGAGAAAAAAGACATTGATGTAATAATACTTATGATGACAGTTGACATCATTTGAAAATATAAAGTCTTCGTTTTGTTACGGGACAATAAATAGTTGACAATATAAATGGATTTATGATGCAAAAACCGTATAGAAATAATAAGTCGCAGGTTTGGGGACTTCTGCTCTCTAGTGGCAAGAATGAGATCAGATCAGGTGTCTTTGTCCACTTTAAACGGCTGTTATTGTAGTGGAGACAAAGACATGGGTTGGATGCTACAGTATAAAACCCTGAGCAGGAGCAACATTGATAAATGACAGGGGGACTGGATTTCTTGTGGTTGTGGATTTAACGTTGATAATTATTACATGTGCATACATAAATATGTATATACATATGGAGGCCGTGCAGTGAGGAGTGTGTGTGTGTGTGTGTGTGATGTATTGTTCCATATGGGACAATATAATTCCCTTGCATGCTGGTGGAAGACTCTCTGCTGGAGGAATTTCCACTCCTCCCCTCGCGTCAGGAATAACAGCCATTACTGACAAAGCCTGCTCGAGCACACAGAGGCACAGTTTGCCACAGGGCATATCACGGCAATTGAAAGTGGCACATGCAAAGATGGGAGGATGGGAGGGAGGGAGGGAGGGAGGGAGGGAGAGTGGAGGGAATGAGGGGGAGGCATATAGAGAGAGCTTCCCTGACAGAAATGAAATAACAGAGGAAGGATAGAAGAGTGTGTGAGGCTCAGAGAACAAAAGAAAGACAAAAAGACGGGGGCAGTATCACACACGCATCCTTCAACCGCGGGAAAATATCCACTCTAATCCTCTTGTTTTTGGAGATACAGACATGTCCCCAAACAACTCGCAGCCTTTTGTCCTCACGACTCCCACCGCTCTTCCCCTCTTTCAGCTCAGTGAGGCAGTGTTACAGGTACAGCGCGGGGAAAGGTCACAAAGACCAGCTCTGTCACTCTGAGCAGCTGAAAAGGTCAAACGTGTTACGACGGCCTCGCTTTATTTTCACACACGTGATCCAAAAAAAAAAAACCCAAAAACACAGTGGTCCCCAAAATAACGCAATAGATGCAGCAGAAGACAAATTGAACAGCTTTGTGATTGAAGATTATTGTCTTCGTTTAGGGAAGGGGAATATTCATCATGGCAGTGGTTACCAAACACTGGCTCGAGACTTGTGGGTGGGTCATGGGAGGTTGTTTTTGGGTCCTCGTGCCTTTGTCCTCGCTTTCTGAAAATCTCCTCGCTTACAGTCTGAAAATGTCCTCACTTTTTGAAAATGTCCTCACCTCAGAAAATGCCCTCGCTTTCTATGAATGTCCTTTTTGAAAATGTCCTCACTTTCTTAAAAAGTCCTCACTTTCTTAAAAAGTCCTCGTTTCTTAAAAAGTTCTCGCTTTCTATGAATGTCCTTTTTGAAAATGTCCTCACTTTCTTAAAAAGTCCTCACCTTCTTAAAATGTCCTCACTTTCTTAAAAAGTCCTCACTTTCTTAAAATGTCCTCGCTTCCTTAAAAAAGTCCTCGCTTTCTATGAATGTCCTTTCTTAAAAAGTCCTCACTTTCTTAAAATGTCCTCACTTTCTTAAAAAGTCCTCACTTTCTTAAAATGTCCTCACTTTCTTAAAAAGTCCTCACTTTCCTAAAATGTCCTCACTTACTTAAAAAGTCCTCGCTTTCTTAAAAAGTCCTCGCTTTCTTAAAAAGTCCTCACTTTCTTAAAAAGTCCTCACTTTCCTAAAATGTCCTCACTTACTTAAAAAGTCCTCGCTTTCTTAAAATGTCCTCACTTTCTTAAAATGTCCTCACTTACTTAAAAAGTCCTCACTTTCTTAAAAAGTCCTCACTTTCTAAAAAAGTCCTCACTTTCTTAAAATGTCCTCACTTACTTAAAAAGTCCTCACTTTCTTAAAAAGTCCTCGCTTTCTTAAAATGTCCTCACTTTCTTAAAATGTCCTCACTTTCTTACAAAGTCCTTGCTTTCTTAAAAAGTCCTCACTTCCTGAAAATAAAGGATTATCTTATCTGTTTGACTAATTGTAACCTTGTCCGGTCTAAAGCTTGTATATACTGCTACAGATTTTTCCTCATGGTTAAATAACGCTGAAATCTAACAAAATAAAGATTATCTCTTGGAAATACAGTAACGTGTGTGATATTCGGTCTTTGATTGACAGGTTTACATGGACCTGAACCTCACCATCCTGTTGATCCTGACGAGGTCTTCAGGTTTCTGGGCCCAGGCTGGTAAGTCCACGTCACAGACCATGGTCCTGTCGTCCCTCATCCCCAGCAGGTAACCACTGCTGTTCACGAACATCTCTGGGAGGTAGTAGAACTCAGGGGTCAGCTCCTGACGGTTTATATAAGAAGAGAGACGTTAATAATTCAGCCTTTATTCAGACAGACATGGATAACAATGTAATTGTTTGTATCAGCCGTCTTTACGGCAAAGAGAACGATTGCGTATATCACGTTTAGTATCGCCAGAGCAGTATTACCAGGTACTATTGCTAGTGGAAACACAAAATAACCGTGCCGTGTCGAGGTGAGTCAAGTCGATCATTCTCAACTAACGTAGCTGTGTAGCAGCATTGCTACCAAAGCAAACCCACGCAGATAGATTGCTTTTGTCTGGCCACGCAAATCTGATCAACAGTGCTGACATTCTGCAAGAGAAGATCTGATTTGAGGAAGAATCTGATTTCCCTGCAGCCTGAACAGCGAACTGACAAGATCACGCCTCCCCCCTCAAAAAAAAATTCAGCCCATGAAAAAACCAACCGCGAGGAGAAAAGTGTTCTGTATCCCGCGGACGTGAAGCGAAAACAAAACAAACGGACCTGGAGTCGACAGCGAGAGGTGCTAGTGCAGTTATTCCAGGCAAAGGTGTTAGGTGTGTGAAATGAAGTGAGTTTTCTCCTCGCTCTCTCGACTCTTGTGATGGGGTTGTGACCTCAGAGTGGAGAGGAAGTCGGCGCGGTTAAAAAAAGAGCATGGTGTGATCCCACTCACGGAAGACGAGAGCAAACATTTCTAACCCCCCGAGTTTTGGTTGAGTCGAGACTTTTCCTCCAGGAGTTTCTCACTCGCCGCACCGGTGTGGACGTAACCTTTCACTGAAACAGTATTTTAAACTCACATCAACAACACAGATTTTTCTTTGTGGAGAAAGACTTCTTATGTTCCACACGTATTAACATTTTAGCACAACGTAGCAACAACTACAGATTCAGATTCAGTCTTAAACCATGAACAAGACTTTAAAGGTAAATGAGGACCAGTCAAAAATGTCCTCACTTTCCGAAAATGTCCTCGCTTTCTGACAATGTCCTTACGTTCACAGCCTAAAACCAGGTCATATCATTAACACTTTAAAGATGAATGAGGACCAGCCATGTTCTTGCTTTCTGAAAATGTCCCCACTTTCACAGCCTAAAACCAGGTCTTATACCATGAACAAGACTTTATAGATGAATGAGGACCAGCCAAAGACATCCTCGCTCTCCGATTATGTCTTCACTTTCTGAAAATGTCCACGCTTTTTGAAAATGTCCCCACTTTCACAGCCAAAAACCAGGTCTTAAACCATGAACAACACTTTAAAGGTGAACTAGGACCAGCCAAAAATGTCCACACTTTCTGAAAATGACCTCGCTTTTTGAAAATGTCCTCACTTTATGAAAATGTCCTCACTTTATGAAAATGTCCTCATTTTCACAGCCTAAACCAGGTCTTATACCATGAACAAGACTTTATAGATGAATGAGGACCAGCCAAAAACGTCCTCGCTTTCCAATTATGTCTTCACTTTCTGAAAATGTCCACGCTTTTTGAAAATGTCCCCACTTTCACAGCCTAAAACCAGGTTATATCATTAACACTTTAAAGATGAATGAGGACCAGCCATGTTCTTGCTTTCTGAAAATGTCCCCACTTTCACAGCCTAAAACCAGGTCTTATACCATGAACAAGACTTTATAGATGAATGAGGACCAGCCAAAAATGTCCTCGCTTTCCGATTATGTCTTCACTTTCTGAAAATGTCCACGCTTTTTGAAAATGTCCCTACTTTCACAGCCAAAAACCAGGTCTTAAACCATGAACAACACTTTAAAGGTGAACTAGGACCAGCCAAAAATGTCCACACTTTCTGAAAATGACCTCGCTTTTTGAAAATGTCCTCACTTTATGAAAATGTCCTCACTTTATGAAAATGTCCTCATTTTCACAGCCTAAAACCAGGTCTTAACCCATGAACAACACGTGTAAAGGTGAATGAGGACCAGCCAAACATGTCCTCACTTTCTGAAAATGTCCTCGCTTTTTGAAAATGTGAATGAGGACCATGTTTGGCTGGTCCTCATTCACATTTACACGTGTTGTTTCACTTTCTGAAAATGTCCCCACTTTCACAGCCTAAAACCAGGTCCTAACCCATGAACAACACTTTAAAGATGAATTATGACCATCTAAAAGGTCCTCACTTTTTGAAAATGCTTGGATTTAATTCATATGGACAGACTCAACAAAGTCTTACACTGAACCTTAACCATCACCAGTTCATGCCTAACCTTAACCTTAACTTAACCACAAGCCCTAAAAACTTAACCAGATCCTCTGAAATGCCTCATTAGGAGCAGGTTTTTGGTCCTGACAAGGTCAGCGTTTATGACAGAAAAGGTCCTAAGAACACACACACACACACACAGAGACAGGACATGTTAAATGTGGTCCTGTCTCGTAGAGCACTGTTATAAAGGAGGGAGAAGGACACAGTTTATAAAAGTGCTTTTTATGAACGTGGTGTTTGTCAGATTCAGTGGTAGTTTGGAGTTTTATATGACCTGTGGGATAAATAAGACGCCAAGGCTTTTTTAGGCCCCTCGTCGTAAATCACCCGGGTTTTTTTTTGGGAGCGAGTTATTGTGACATGGTTCAGGCCGATAACACCGCGACGCGTCTCTGTTGTTGGTCACTTTTCACCCATCGCACACGACAGGGAAGGTGAGCGGAGCAGCCATTCCTCCGTCCTCCTCCCTCCTGTTTCCATCTCTCTCTCTCACACACACACACACACACACACACACACACACTTTCCCTCCTCTTTACGTTTGTAAACTTCCCGCCGTAACTCACTGCCAAGCCGTTAAACCTGCCAGCTCCGTTTTTCAAGCCGGCCTCCCATGGCACCCATTAATTCTGCAACAGCATCGTAATGGACTAACAAGTCAATCACACGAGCCTCCGTTGCTTTACACTGTGTCACCTTAATGACACCATCGTCACAATCTGTCACCGCTGCAGAGCTGCTGGACTCACTCAGACAGCGTGCTGGCAGGTTTGTGTGTGTGTGTGTGTGTATATGAGGAAGTAGATATATATATATATCTATCTATATATCTATATATATATACATAGATGTATGTGTGTGTGTGTATATGTGACCGCTAATAAGAAAAAGTCTGTCTGTGTCAGTTTAACCTGACCGTGTGTGACCCAGTAAACCAGTGTCACTAACCGCTCACACCAGATACAATTTGTGTCGGGTGATATTTGAGCACACGGTGGATTAGTGGATGACATTGTTGCCTCGCAGCAAAAAGACCCAGATTCGCCGCCCGGCCTACTACTACTACTACTACTACTACTACTATTACTATTACTACTATACTATTAAACCACTACTACTACTTTTACCACTACCACTACTAATATTATTACTACTATTACAACTACTACTACTGGAATTACTACTACTATTACTCCTATTACTATTACTACATTTACTACTACTTATTCTACTACTACTATTACTACTATTACAATTACTAATACTTCTACTGATACTATTGCAAATATTACTTCTACTACTACTACTATAATTACAATACTGCTATTACTACTACTACTACTACTATCACAACTACTATAATTACAATTACCACTACTACTAGTATTACCCCTACTACTATTACCACTACTACTTCTAATATCACCACTACTACTACTATTACCACAATTACTACTTCTATTACCACTACTACTATTTCTACAATTACTCCTACTATAACACCACTACTACTGCTACTATTACCACTATTACTTCTTCTAATACTATTAATACTACCACTACTACTATTACCAGCACTACTTCTACTTTCACCACTACTACTACTGTTACCACTACTACTATTTCTACTATAACACCACTACTATTACTACTGCTACTATTACCACTATTCCTTCTCCTAATACTATTAATACTACTACTATTAGAATAACAATACTACTATTACTACTATTTCCACAATTACTCCTACAATAACACCACTACTACTATTACTATTAATACTACTATTATTACTACTGCTACTATTACCACTATTGCTTCTTCTAATACTATTAATACTACTACTACTAGAATTACAATACTACTGTTACCACTACTACTATTTCTATAATTACTCCTACTATAACACCACTACTACTACTACTACTACTACTATTATTATTATTATTAATACTACTACTATTACTACTGCTACTATTACCACTATTACTTCTTCTTATACTATTCATAATACTACTACTAGAATTACAATATTACTTCTACTATCACCACTAGTACTACTATTACCACCACTACTATTACTACTGCTAAAATGACCACTATTACTTCTTCTCATACTATTAATAATACTGCTACTACTAGAATTACAATACTACTATTACTACTACTATCCAAAATAACCATAAGTATATAATAATAATAATAATACTACTAATAATAATAAAGAATAAAGAAGAGAGTCTGTGCAGCAGTTGATGCTCAGGCTCTAATAACAGGTATGAATGCACATGAATAAAGGCAGTTGTTTCCATGTGACTTGTTCTTTCAGGAGGTCGTTCCTCATCAGAGGTTAATCCTGACTCGCCCTTGTTGTCATTACTGCTGCAGAAGCTCAGGGTTAATGAAGGAGAGACTATGGTAAAAAAAGAAAAGCAAAGCACACACACATGAGCTGTCTGTTAATCAGAGCCTCAATGACGAGCTCAGTGTACTGGGCTGAAAGTGACCTTAACCCCTGACTCTTTCTGAAACTGTCTTCACTTTTTGAAAATATGTTTTTCTTTTCATCAAGACAAAAGAAAATCTCTCTATAAATACAGACCATAATACCAACTCTTCTTCTTCTTCTGTTTTTATTTGGTAGTAACGAGTAACAAAGACAGTTCGAGGAAATGTAGCGGAGGAAAAGGAAAAACTGTTAGAAATACGTGAAACACTGGTGTAAAAGTGACCATTAGTTCATCTGTCCACAGTCGTCGCTGTCTCCTCCTCCTGTGGGAGGAGTTTCTGCAGTGTGTGTGTGTGTGTGTGTGTGTTCTTGTACTTGCGGCATACTGAGGACCAGTGAGGGTTTTAAACCAACAAAGTGAGGTAATTTTTACGGAGTGAGGACATTTTGGCTGGTCCTCACTTTGTTTTTATTGAAATCACTTCCTTAGGTTGCTTTAACATGCTATACTCAATTTGTCAAAATTTTTAATTTTGGACCATATTTTTTTTTTCAAATTTTTTTTTTCAAATCTTTAAAAAAAAAAAAGAAATTTACATTTTGGACCAGATCTTTTTTTTATATTTTGGACCAAATTTTTTTTTCAAATTTTGGGTCAATTTTTAAAAAAAAAATTTGGGTCAATTTTTTTTTTTTTAATTTTGGGTCAAATTTTTTTTTCAAATTTTGGAAGACATAGTATAGTATGACGTTTTTGTCAAATTTTGGACCAAATTTTTTTGTCAAATTCTTTTTTAAATTTTGGTCGACATAGTATAGTATGACGTTTTTGTAAAATGTTGGACCAAAAATTTAAAAAATAAAATAAAATCGAAAAAGTTTTCCAGCCCTTTTTGCTCTGGGGCTCCACCTGCAGAAATGTTATGGTACTGCAACCAGTAGTTCTTTGTAGATGTCATTCATGAAGTAGATATTTGTAATTGTGTTGATTTATAAAGTGGAAATGCTGGTCCTCAGTATGCAGCAAGTACAAGAATGTGTGTGTGTGTGTGTGTGTGTGTGTGTGTGTGTGTGCGTGTTTGTGAAATGGAGAGAAACACTTCAATTAACTGATAATTACATGATTGTAGGGTTAAAAACAGTGTTAATGAAATGTCTGCTCTGTGGAGAAGTTTCATTTTGTTTTCTGTTGTATTTTTAAACGACTGCGTCTCAGTCTTTTATTTATCATCTCTGAGACTCCTCTTTAAAAATAAAGTGTATAAAAAAGGTTAACTAATCATTATGTCAATTAATGAATAATTGTACCTTAATTAATATTAACAACTCATTAGTCATTGGTTAACTAATCACAAATTAATTGTTAGTCAGCTAATCATTAGAATATTTCCCTGTTGTGGGACTAAGAACAGATTATCCTATTTTAAATTATGCTAATCTGACTTTTTTCCTCAGAATTCCAAATTAAATCTCTCTTGAATTCTGAATTTAATCTCAGAATCCTGACTTGATTTCTGACTTTTTTTTCTCTGAATTTAGACTTCAATCTCAGAATTCGACTTTTGGATTCTGAATTTTCCCTCAGAATTCTGACTGCAATCTCAGAATTCAGACTTTAATCTTGAATCCTGACTTTAATCTCATAACCCTGACTTTTTCTCAGAAGTCTGACCTTTGAATTCTTTCTTTTTCCTCAGGATTCTGACTTTAATCTCAGAATTCACATTCATATTTTATATTTTTCACATTCTATAAAAAAAATACAATAAATGTCAGAGTCAAGATAATTCTTTTTACAAGTATCATGAAAACAGAAGTCATTCTGACTCAAACAAAGGTTATGTACATTAGTATAAATGTCTTTTATACCAGGCTGCACTGAAAGTAAAGCAAGTGTTCCCTGCTTTTCATACATTATGAAACACAGTTGGTAAAGCACCAGTGTCCTCTACAGTCTCCTGCTCTGTCTCCTAATAGATCACTTTCCATTCTTTGTGTGTAAAAACAAATGCATGCAGACGTACAAGACAGTATTTGTTAACAGGGAGACGTTGGACTATTCTCTGCCTCTTTGCTGTCTTGCACTTTTCTGCATCTGCGTCACATACATCGTCTGCCGCTCTCATCCTGGCGAGTAAAAGCCCTGTCCCGACATAAAAGACTACATTTTAAATAGCTTTTGTCATTAATGCTTTATTAATTGCCTGAGGCAACGCTCTCACCCAGTGCAGGGTGTGTTAGAAATATATGACACTTTGAGGTCAGCGTGTTCTCCCCGCTGCGCGTTGTGCAGCGGGCGAAATGGAGGCTTCAACATCAGCGGGTTCAGCGTTTTCCGTGTGGATTTGAAGCAGGAAAAAATAGGCTTTTGTCTCTCAGATTCAGCCTTTGTTCAGAGAATCAATTTACCTGCAAAAATGTGTTTTTTTTATTCCTGCGTGAGATAAATCAAACGTGCATTTCTAAAGTGCTCAGGTTTGCACCATCTTTTTTTTTGATTTGCTGTTGGGGTGAGACATTTATAATTAATGGTGTATAGTTCTTGTTTGCAATTCCAATGAGATACATTGACTGAGGCGGGGAGGTACGGTTATACGGCCAATTATATATGGTATATAGCTGCAATTCTTCTCAAGCATAGTGTGGCAATATACATATTGACATTTCCCTCCATTTTATCATCCAACACCCAACAAGTCCATTAAATCTGCCTGAAGAAAATGACTCTGAAATGTGAAATGTGATAGAATTGGAGAGCAGGTTTTCTCCAGTTTCCCCCCACAGTCTAAAAACATGCAGATTAGTTTAAATGGACACTCTAAATTGACTGTAGGTGTCACTGTGTTTGTCTGTGTATGTTGACGACCTGTCTAAACTATGTACGCTAGGATTAGCTCCAGTCTTTATATATTGTTTGCATTGATAGATCATTTAAAGTCACTGCTTTGTCTTTTGTGCTTTAATCTTTATTGATCTCTAGTCCTTTGAAAATGTATTCATATTTTCTGTGCTTTACTCTGTTTCTGCTCTCCACCAAAACACCAGAGCTAATATGCTAATATGCTAATACCAACTTGGCAATAAAACACGCGGAATCTGATCCATTTTTGGTTTGTGAAGGCCACCATAGTTCCCTGACACACCTGGGGAACTTCACTTCACTTCCTGAACCATATTGCAAACCCAGTTTGTCCTACGCAGGTGCGAAATGATGCTAACTGTGACCTCCGAAGTAGCCTCACGTTCACACATGGGCAGAGCAAATACAGTTTTTGGGTTTTTTTTCAAAATTGACCTTAAAGGTCGGTTGGGAGGTTATTTTCTGGAGCATTTTCACCGTAGTGCTTAAAATCCTCTTCACACCCACGATTGCAACCAATTAAAAAAATAGGAACATAAAAATTAAATCACCTGTTTAGCGGAAAGTCCTGTAAAAACACCAACCAATCACATTGAACGGTCCACACTAATTCATGGGATCGTGATGCATCAATCAAACTGCCATCCCTCCCTCCTGCCTCCCCCCTGTGCCCGTGTCCCTCTTCGCGTACGCCAGTTAGCTTGCTAAATCCAACAAGCAACATTGTTATGACAAAAAAGGTGTTGGTCGCAAACGTAAGAAGTCTTTTTGGTAAAAGAAACTGCCAAGAAAAAGGCTGTTGCAGGTTAAAGGCCACATTATACTTCTCCGACTGCGTAATGCGTTATCCGACTGCGTCACCACGGAGACGCCTCGAGCCTTTATACTCCTGCGTCGTGGTGACGGACACGCGCAGCGACCCCTACTGATCGGGCGGGAAATTGCAGCGCGTGTCCGTCACCACGACGCAGGAGTAAAAAGGCTCGAGGCGTCTCCGTGGTGACGCCTCGAAGGTTGTTGTGCTTTAGGCTACAGTGAGCAATGGCGTCCAAGAAAGAAAGAGGGAGAAAGACTGTTGTTGTTGAAACAGTGGCCTTTTCTCACTTTTCTGTGTCACTGAACGCAGTTTTAAGATAATTTGAGGCGAGAAATTGGCCATTTAGAGTCTAAACATGTTTGTGTGTATTAAGATATGACGTATTTATAATTTGGCAGCGGCGTTATCGGCGGTGATCAGCTCCGCCTCTGTGGACGCTCGGTGCTCACTGAGAGCCGGCACAGAGCAGCTTCGCTCGGCCTGTCCTGAGGACCAATCGCAGCTCTTGCCGTCTCCGTTGTCCCTTGACGGAGTGACGGACACTTAAAAAATATTTAGTGCAGTCGGAGACGACGCAGAGACTCTTCGACAGGCTCTGTGTCGACGCAGAGGACTTTACGCAGGAGTATAAATTGGGCTTAACTTTATGTCTTTGTGATCTTTTGAGAGTATTTGTTGTTTTTTCGGCCTCAAAGTTAGCGTCACCGAAAAGTACCGAAAGTTTGCGATGCTACGCAGAGCAGAGTGCGTTCCTGTGCTCTGGTGGCGTAGACCGGAGGGACGTCTGAAATAAAGGGGGGCTTGGACTTTTTAAATTCAAAATGTAACCTGCTCTAAATGTTTTCCACGTCTTGTGAATTCACATGAATGCATTCCCACCTTCACATCAGACGTGTCCCTCTGACAGTTTCTCCAGGAGCGTGCGATGCCTGAAAAGGTTCGGTCAGGGTGGTCGAATTTGTTGTTCGTGGAACTGAGGAAAAAGGTGGTGAACGGCTCCTGCAGAGAAAAAAGAAAACAGACTTAGCCAACGACTTTTCCCGAAATGTGAGATTTCAGAACTCTTTAAATGCCAATATATGCTTAAAAAAAACAAACTTGTCCAAAACTGTACACGCCTTCAAACAACCATGAAAATCAATGATCTTTATCAAAGTTGACTGGTTTCAGCCTCTAGACGTCCATTTTTATCGCAGTAATCATAATCAACGTAATGGAAATGACTAATTTCTTGTGAATCGGCTTTGTTTTATTGCTCGTTCTCCTTTCCTGCAGACGACTGTGGGACTTCTGTGGACATCAGTCACTCACCGTGTCTCTGCCTGAGGGGGGGTGGAATTAATTAGTCTTTTTTTGGTTTCCCTGAGTACAGTAAACCATGATGATAATTGGCTCAAGTTGGGTTTTTTCTCAGCCTGCGTCGGCGACCGCTGCCGGCTGGAGCGGACGGATCACTCACCGGAGGAAGAAAGGGATTGTGGGGGAAACAAAACCCAGAGAGGGTAATCTAACTGCTGTCAAGGGAGGTCCCTCAGTTCATCAGCCATTTTCTACTAATGACGGAGGAGGAGGAGGAATACAGGAAGTCCCCCCTGCAAAGTTCTTTCAAATTAATAAGCTGACGTCAAAGTCAAATGAATCGACGCGGCGGAGGTTAGAGGAGTTTATTTTGTTGGAGAATAGATTGGAAGTGCGTGCGCCTCCTCCCGCTGTCTCCCACAGTAAATGAGGACAGTGCTCAGTAACCTTGATGGACATGTCTCCAGCGCTCACTGGGTTGCCTGAAACACATAAACCTGTCACAGCGGCCTCTGTAAATCATTACCCAGCCACTCTTTATTTAGTTCACATATGCCGGTTTACTGGCCTGTGAAATGTGTTTTCTGAGCACCATTGGTCCAACTCTACGTCCAATCAAATTGAGACGTTAAGACTCCTCCACCCCCCCCCCCCCCTCCCCGACGCAGAAGCCGACAGACCTTCAAAGTAACAACATCATCAAGTCTGACAAGTGACAATCAGCTAATGCCGAGTCAAAAATGAAAATCTGTCTGCAGACGTGGGTCAGACTTCATTTCTATTCAGATGCTTTTTCTTTGGAGGTTTCACTCACGATTCTGACAAGCCAGTGCAGGGCGGAGGCAGCGGTGGAGTAGTGGGTGTTGTAATGACAAGGTGGCGTCTGGTCGTCCTCCCACGTCTCGTAGCGCTCGGCGTAGAACGCGGCGCGCTTCGGATTCAGAGCGCCGACAGGCTGGGAAGAAAATGAAGCAAAGGATTCAGTGAAAATATTTTGTTATTAAAAATACACATTTACCTCCTCAAAGCAAACACAATAAATGATTATAGACGTTTACTAAGGTTGTGTTTCCCCGAACTTTCTATACGATACCCAGAGGTGGAAAGTAATGAATGACATTTACTTATGTTACTGTAATTAAGTAGGTTTTTTTTTGTACTTACTTAAAATTAGCTATTTTACTTTTACTTAAGCATGTTTTTTAGAAAGCACTGTACTTCACTACATCTGTTACTGCGTTAAAATAAAGGGAAAATGTTGGCCTGAATTTTTTTAATTGAATAAAAGCAATGGACACTTTGGCAGTGAACGATTAGGACAAGTGAATAATGACAAGTTAATGCTGATGAGGACAGGTGAACGATAATGAGGACAGGTGAATGATGTGGACAGGTGAGCAATGATAAGGACAGGTGAATGATGATGACAGGTGAATGATAAGGACAGGTGAATGATGAGGAAAGGTGAATGATAAGGACAGGTGAATGATAAGGACAGATAATGATGAGGACAGGTGAACAATGATAAGGACAGGTGAACGATGTCAGTTAAACGATGATGATGTGGACAGATGAATGATGAGGACAGGTGAACGATGCTGAGGACAGGTGAATGATGAGGACAGGTGAATGATGTGGACAAGTGAATGATGAGGACAGGTGAATGATGAGGACAGGTGAACGATGATGAGGACAGATGAACGATGATGAGGACAGGTGAACGATGATGAGGACAGGTGAATGATGATGAGTACAGGTGAACAATGGTAAGGACAGGTGAATTATGTCAGTTTAACGATGATGATGTGGACAGATGAACGATGAGGACAGGTGAACGATGCTGAGGACAGGTGAATGATGAGGATAGGTGAATGATGTGGACAAGTGAATGATGAGGACAGGTGAACGATGATGAGGACAGGTGAACGATGATGAGGACAGGTGAACGATGATGAAGACAGGTGAATGATGATGAGTACAGGTGAACAATGGTAAGGACAGGTGAATTATGTCAGTTTAACGATGATGATGTGGACAGATGAATGATGAGGACAGGTGAACGATGCTGAGGACAGGTGATTGATGAGGACAGGTGAATGATGAGGACAGGTGAATTATGTGGACAGGTGAATTATGTGGACAGAGGACAGGTGAATGATGAGGATAGGTGAACAATGATGAGGACAGGTAAATGATGTGGACAGATGAATGATGAGGACAGGTGAATGATGATGAGGACAGGTAAATGATGACGAGGACAGGCGAATGATGAGGACAGGTGAATGATGAGGACAGGCGAATGATGAGGACAGGCGAATGATGAGGACAGGCGAATGATGAGGACAGGCGAATGATGAGGACAGGTGAATGATGAGGATAGGTGAGTGATGATGAGGACAGGTGAATGCTGATTAGGATAGGGGAATGATGTGGACAGGTGAAAGAATGATGAGGGCATGGCATCCATAAAAGGGGGATGAGTCTGGGACAACAAGCCTTGCAGTGATTGGTCAACAGGGTGATGAAAGCATGTACCAGTGATGCAAGAGTGGACTAAGAAAGCCAATGGCAAAAAAAAGCTAAATTGGAATGCAGTAGTACAAACTGCATTTTATGTCTCTCTATTTAATACGGAAAGACATGAATCTTGAATAAAAGGTTGGGAAAATTCAGCGAATTTGTTTTGGGGACCCAAAAATAACTCCAGTGACACATCTGTGGGTCTCGACCCAGTGTTTGGGAAACATGATCTTAACAAAAAACATCATATTATTTTATGGTTGTAGCATTGTGATATTTAGCTTTAATTTTACAATCCTGTGAAAACAAATATGTATGTGTGACCAGTAAAGTGTAAACTGTAGTAAGTGTTATGTTTATAGACTCCATTTGTTGACATTTTCTAGACTAAATATCCCATAAAGTCTCTTTGGTAAAACTATAAAAAGAAAAACACTAATAAACTAAACACACTAATGACTTAAAATGTGAATTTATAGCTGTCATGCTCATGCGCTGTTTTCAGTCAAAGTGACTTTGAGCCATATTTAGGAACAAGATGTGAACCATGTGAGTCTCATTAGAACATGTGTGCGGCTCAGTGATAGAAGCTGTTACTTGATGTGGATAAAAACAGGTTGAAGCAATAAATATTTATCAGAGATAAAGATCTACAGTAAGTTCATCATTTAAGGGATTGATTTGATTTTTACCTGCAGTTCATTTCAATGTGGATGTTTTATATGAACATCAAATCAAATAAAGATTTTTAGAAGATGCAAAGGTGAGATAATAATTAACAGAGATAAACTCTGCATGTGGTGAAAGCGGCAGACGAGGAGCTTCACTCTGGGATTTGTCTGTCAGATCTCATCATTCTCTTGAACCCTAAAAAATTCCTGTTGTGCTCTGATTTTTGTCTGAAATTTACAGGGAGGTGGAGGAGGAGGAGGAGGAGGAGGAGGAGGAGGAGGAGGAGGATGGAGCAGCGAGGACAGAGCGAGGGAAGGAGGAGATCTGAGCGTCTCCTGCTAAATAATCTGTGTGGATTAACCTCAGTTGACCTGATTTGCAACCAACACACTCACAAAGCCAAACGTTTTACTTGTAGCAGCACGAGCTACATCATCCCGTCTGCGCCCACAGACACTGGGAACTTTTTATGGTTGAGATTCAATGAGCAACATAAAAATCTACATTTACAAAAAAACGTAATCAAATTATGAGCAGAAGTGAATCATGTGAGTATTATCTTTAAGGGGAATTGTTGTTTTGTTAAAAGTGTGGTATAAGTATTGACATAATTACCATTTACGTGAACCAGATACTCAAGCTCGAAAGTACAACACGGCTTCCGACAGGGACAGAAGGAAAAATAGCAAGTAAAATTGAAATTTGCGTCTTCATTTCCTTGTTTCACAGCCTTTTCCAGTAGGAAAATGTAATTTGTAAACTGCTCACTCTCTGCACCAAAGTCCATAGAGAAAACCAGCGATGTTTAGCTCTGATCGATACATGAGCTGCTGGTCTACTGCTGCTTTGTCTGGTAAGTTTTTGTCATGGATGTGAATCCAAATTCTGAAATTCAAACACAGAAGTCACAAAATAAGACATTTCAACTTCCTAATGGAGACAACAGTGGATCAACAACTGCTGTGTGCAGTGTACGTGTGTGGATATAACTGCATGTAAAATCGCACATGTTCTTAATGGACTTTGGTGTGGGAGAATAACATGTTTATCCGTACTTACATTTCCAGGCAGAAAAAGCTTGAATACTTGAGGAGGTAAGTGGATAACAAAAGTCCCTTTGGGCAGCCATGTTATCAGGGAGAAGTGTTTTGCCTTGTGGGTAAATCTAATGGAAATCCTATCATTATCTCATCAAACCACACTCCTTTGATATAACTTGACAACATACAGTGAGCTGACTTTCTTCTCAAAAACAAAAAGTATCTCGGAATGACTTGAAATTTACCATCATAATAGTCGGCATCGCCCTGAACAAGGATCTGTTGAAAATATTTGCAAACCTCTTAAGGAATAATTTTAATGAATTTTTGATAATAATGAAATGATCCATTTGCCCTGATGCACTTTGACAGTGAGCTGACTTTCTTCAAAAAAACAAAAAGTATCTCAGAATGACTTGAAATTTACCGTCATAATAGTCACAAAAATATGAACATTAACTTTCCTCTTTTGATAAAGTAAGAGAGAGGGTAAAAGTTCCCTCCTACCAAAAAAACCCCATCAAATAACCTTTCACTGGCAAAGAGCAGAGGCAGAATGTCTCTTAAATGCCAACAGAGCGACACGTGCAGCATCTGAGACTGAAAATGTCACAAATCATAAAAAAATCTCATATTGTTTGTCCTGCGTTTGAAGAACTGCTGCCTAATTATCGAGGCGGACATAAAACAGAAAGAAAACAACATCACTGCTATATTTATTTGACATCCGTCCAATTATTTGCTACTTAGGCCAAACACTGGATGGCACGAGTCATTATTTAGCTGCAGAGTCAGTAATAATTTCACTGTTGCATTGACACCATCGCTGGCTTTTTTGCCCTTTGGCAGCTGTTTCATTTTCATGTGTTCTTAAGGCGACAAAATTACTCCCATTAAGCATACGTTTAGTGGTGAATAAATTGCTTTTCTCTGCCTTTTCAATCACGCCGTCCGATAAAACAGGCTCGCAGGCATATTGGCAGTCAATATCAATAAAGTCAGTGTAGCTGCATAGGTTACAGAGGGGGGAAGGGAGACTGGAAATGTAATCAGTGGCAGTGTTTCTACCAGAGGAAATGAGGCAAAAATACCCTAATATAAAAGTTATTCTTAAACATTATTAAAACTCCACTGTTTGTGTGTTTTAATGCAAACTCAGCCAAAGTCTCCACTGGTCATTCTGAAGATTAAGGTCATTCCTGGAGCTACAAGTAAATACAACATTTAATGGGACCAGTTTTTGGTTTGTCCTTAAAAATGAATGGCAGCCCACATCGGTGTTAGCACCACTGAATAGACTGGAGGAGAAGTTTATTGAGATCTGCTCAGATTTATGGAGTGATAATAGCCTCGCATGTGACGTCTCGGTCCAGCTGGACTGGGGTGCGAGCACCGAGATGTCTCGCACTCCGTAAAAAAAAACCCACTGCGAGTATATTACGACAAACACAGATTAGAGAACGCTCTGGGTCGTATACATGTGACAGCGAGACAGCGGATATATGCAAGAGGCGGCTAATGGGGGGGGGGGGTGCACACAAATCAAAAGGTATTAGAACCAAACGTGGCACCAGAAGATGCTGGTGGGATATGAAAGCCCAGCGTTACATTCTCAGCTTCATATTTTCGTCGTAAATCGAGGTTCTGTGCACCTCTGACTAAACAATTCACATATGAATCGAGATTCTAATCATCGATTCTGATTCATAAACTATTCAAAAACTTCACCCTCAACACACTATGCATTGCATTAATTTTTGAATCGAGAATCGTATGAATCGAATCGGTTAAATCGAGAATCGATTTTTGAATCGAATCGTGACCCTAAGAATCGGAATCGAAACGAATCGTGAGCCACCCAAAGATTCACATCCCTAGTTTCCAGTTAAGTCCTCTGTTTTGGCCGTATATAAATCAGAAGTATAAATGTTCCCGGGTCACACAGATGTGTGTCAGTATAAATAGTATAGAACAGTATGCGGCACTAGAGACTGGGGAGGACATTTTGGTGCGAGAGCAGAACGCCAAGTCCGACTAAGGCGTATACACTGGAGTAATCGGACTATGAATCACATTATCCAGGTATGTTAGTCCGACTAAGACTAACTCGAATTTAGTCGGACTAACAAATGACATTGGGAAAACCGAATTATTGGCCAAATGAGACTTTGAACATGAACTTGGCCTGAATGAGCATAGACTCTGAAACCGACCCCACTGTCTTCTTTATATTTTTGTTTTTTCGGATCTAGTTTGATAGGCTAGGAATTTTTTGAACGAAATGACTGAGACTTGATGCAGGAGTTGCAGGCTTTACCGACCTTATCTAAACCACTTTCAATGGCGTAAAGTGGGTAATTTCCACTCCTTTTCATATTAAAGGTGCCATATGTAAGAATGTGGCCAAAAACGGTTACTACATTCAAATTCAAAACGCCGAGGTCTTTTAGGTTTAGTTTTCTGACGTAACTGGCAACCCGTGGTTGTTCGGCAGCTGAGACTCTACTGACTGCAATGATTGGTAGACGGCGGTAGGTGGCGCCACATGACGCCAAAACATGTTTTCAAAACATAAACATGATTTACAGTCTGTAAAATATTTGTTTTAATGCAAATATTTTGTCTGTACTGTTGTTGTTGGTGAGTTCAGTTTGTTATATGAACATTATTCCTGAGTCTCTGTGACATATTAGGAGGATTTTATCATTTATTACATAATGCACCTTTAAGTTTATTTAGAAAATTGGCCCATTTTTTGGGGTTTGATTGTTGTGTTTTACAGGCTTTTACAGGATATAATTGTGGCACTGACAAAATAATGAAAAAGAATAAAGACGGGGAGGAAGCCTGTCGTGCATTACACCTGCAAACATACATTTGGCCACTGGTTACCGCAATCATATTTGGTGCGCATCCCGTAATTACACTCACTGCACGCGTTTGTTCTGTTATTTTTTTGTCATTGGTTGCTGTTATTATCTTCTCTCTATCGCCCCCTGTGGACCTCTGAGCAACTACACAACACAACACTGCAGTCCTGATTTGACCTATTTTTTCTTCCCGCTTGATGGCATATTGATTTCGGGCAAATACAAGATAAAATCAAGACATTTACATTTTATTCTCTTGAATCTAATTTGTTCTTTCTGTTATAATTATTAAATATAAAATATATATATATAAGCAATTATAGTTCATCAAATGAGAGGAAAGATTGGCAGATATTTGTTTTTCTACCAAGGTTTTTCAAACGTATCTGAATAAACTTCTAATCTACCTTTGAACACAGTCTGGTGTTTACTGACGAGATAAATATGACAGAAAAGCAGTATGAAATGAAAATAAAAGGAACATTTAAATCCTTTCTTGGTGAAGTAAAACCAAGTGACTGTTTCTCTGTCTGATAAAGAATTGCCGATAGTCGTCAATAATTCCGCGTAAATAGTGTTTGACACTAAAAACAGAGTAAACACACCATTAAAGGCTGAGCTGCTGGAGTAAAACTATAAAACAGGCCAAAATATGACAGGAAAGTTTGATGGCACAGACCCTCAGATGCATTTATGATGAGAAACGACAGACACGACAGACGTGCTTTTGAAACCCATCGTAAACATTATCTGTGCTGATAATGGATTTGTTTACGTCGGCTCGAGCGAGAATAATCACTTTCACTCCTGCTGCAGAGCACGTCACACAGACGTAAGACAGCGGACACAAACGCCGCAGACAGGTCAACACTTGCTCCACTCTCAGCTCATTTCCTCTGTAACGCCCGACCTTGAAAACGCACACACGACGAAACACAAGTAAACAAAGTATGATCAAACTCGGATTTGGCTTCAGATTCAATCAGAATCATTTCTGCCGTTGCGGGAAATGAACGCGGCCTGTGTATCGAGTCAGTGCCTCGTCCTCCTCCTCCTCTGCAGTTATATCCAAGCTTCCTCCCAAAGAGACGCATATTGCATTTATATATATTTTTATATTTCAAAACAAATTACATTACATCGCGTTACTATGGCGCTCAGCTGCGGCTGCTCTCGCTCGCCCTGTCAGAGGCGCGGCGCGGCGGACTGGTGTGCAGCTCACTGGTGTGCAGCTCTGGTCTAATTCAATCAAGCTGCTCCAGCTCAAGATAAAGCAGAGGTTTCTCCGGAGTGGAAGTGGAAATGAGGGCGAGGACGGTTCCATTATGGGAGGAAAAGTGCGGAGTGGACCTTTACGGCAGCCAAGCTCTCTCAGCTAGAGGGGAGCAGGTTTTTTTATTTTGAATTTGGTTGCAAGGGAATTTTAAGGCTGCACTGATTGACATATTTTGATAAAGTAACACAAGTGAAATGAATCATAAATACACTCTATACATTGTTAATGTGGTAAACGACTATTCTAGCTGCAAACGTCTGGTTTTTAATGGAATATGTACATATGTGTATAGAGGCACATTTACACTGTTCTAATGGTACATTGTGTTTGATAATCACGTTAGAAGACTATTGATGATTAGAAAACCCTTGAAAACCCTTGTGCAATGATCTTAGCACAGCTGAAAACAGTTTTGCTGGTTCTTTGACAAAAGCAAAGTTTGAAGAGCAAAATTATTATTATATTGAATAAAAAATCATAATTTCCAATCTTGTCAATGTCTTGACTATATTTTCTATTCATTTTGCAACTCTTTGATGAATAAAAGTGTGACTTTTAATGGAAAACACAAAACAATTGTATAGGTGACATTTAACCCTCTTATGACCATCAAGTTAATCAGGCTGCCTGGATTTATTTTGAACTTATGGCTTTGGAATTGTCAATAGACATTCAATGTGTGAGTTCTTTCTGCTACTTTTTTACAACATCACTTTCACTCTTCCATATCTGGCAGTTATTCAACCGTTAAGGACTTACGTTAATGAGAAGCTGACGTCTTGTCTGCTCGTCAGGCAGAAGTAAACAAAACACCGGCACTTTTTCTCAACACTTCCTCGACTATCGCTTGTCTTCACAACCCACAATATGACACGCCCACTGATGATGTCATGGTCCGCAAGGAAGAATCAAGATTTTTTTGTGTTTAAGCTCAGAACCAACTTTTCAGGTCCTGAACCAATTTTTTTTTGGTTTGAACACACCAGCCGTTTTAAAATTAGTTTGGGGAACCAGCATGGAGCGGCACAACGCTGCCCTCTACAGTTTTCCAAAGTTTGCAATCACATTTTGAAGTTTTTCTTAAAAAGGTTGGTGGTTGGCTGTAGACTTTCTCCGTTCTACTGCGCCTCTATTAAGATTGTTTTGTTTGTTTGTGTGTCATTCAAAGCAAGGCTGATGGTAACACCTACACACACCACTGTACCCAATCAAGAGCCAGAAATCCACAAAGGGGCGGTCCTTCCTGCCGCAGCAATGTGTGGCAAAAAAGTTCTCTCACAGCAGCTTTATTTTATTGCAGTAATTTAACATAACGTTGAAACTATAATCAACACAATCTGGGTTCACTAATGTACATTAAACACACGTTAAATCTGATAAATTCTCATCAGTGGTCAAAGTAAAAGCACACAAACACAAATTAGCCTCAGATAATTTAACAGCCCTCGATCTATCATCCACTTGTCACTCAGTCGTGCAATAATCATTAGAATCTAATAAAACACTTCAGTGCATGAATGTACCTGACATCCAAGTATGCACACGCTAACCCCCCGAGGCGAAGCAGCAGCAGCAGCAGCAGCAGCAGCAGCAGCAGAAGCAGCAGAAGCAGCAGCAGCAGCAGCAGCAGCAGCAGCAGCAGCAGCAGCAGCAGCGTTCACAGCTGACTGAACGTCTCAAACCTGCAGGTAATTGTGGGTAAACGCTGCAGGTTTGGGAGGATATTATTTGGCAGATCAGTCGAGAGACACGACGCGTTTGAACAATGCTGTCCGTCAAGTGCTAGTCACCTGTAACTAACCTGTAACTAACCACCAAACAGGTCTCACGCTCGACTCTGGTCTGTGGGAAAGTGTTGAGAACCAGTGTGGGAATTGATCTTTTTAGATACTAATATTAGAGATGCTTCAGTTCAGTTCAGTTAAGCATTTTTATTTAGTTTTATTCAATCTATTTATGAATCATTTTCACAATTTCTGGCCTACATCACGTTACCACAACATATATAACAATACAGAGCAAATCCTACTTTGTGTCACATTAAAATAATCGAATAAATCTAAAAGTCAAGTTCATAAATGAACTTTCTCCGATTCTCTATCGAGATACACTGGAAAGAGCAGCTTGACACAGTTACTCTGGTCCAAAAAAACTGCTATTAATTGCAAAATAGTACCATTTTAAACATGATATATGTGATTTCACCTGTCACGGTATTTGAACTGGTCGACCCGATTGCAGGCCCAATTCCCTTCCGCTTGGCCATGGGCTGCACAGAAGAAGTCGCAACCTTTATTTTGTTGAATAAAAACATTCAGATATGATTGCGACTGCTGAGTGTCTTTGGTAAACAACCACACTCACTGGACACACACACACACACACACACACACACACACACACACACACACACACACACACACACACAAACACACGAGACTGTAATATACAACGAGTGAGTCTCAGGAGACTGTGCTGCTACCTCTGATCCATAATTGAACAAAAGGGCAGACCAAGCAGAGATGGAGAGTGTGCGTGTGCGTGTGTGTGTGTGTGTGTGTGTGTGTGTGTGTGTGTGTGTGTGTGTGTGTGTGTGTGTGTGTCCCTCCTGTACCTGTACCTACTCATTGTGAACTTTTGGAGGTAAGAGCCCCAGGGTTCCAAGGACAACTGTCAGGAGACACGGGCAGTGAACTCATGCTAATGAAGGCAGCTCAGGCCTGTAAACAGCATGGAAGGATGTCACTGGAATACATTACAATACATAACTGTCTCCCCAGGGCAGAAGAGCTGCTCCCCCCCCCTTCAAAACACACACACACACTCAAACACACACACACACACTTTCCCTGTGGCTCTCGCAGTCCACCTGGATACCCCACAGTCCAGGGCTGCCAAAAGCTGCCAGACAAGATGGCAGCAAGTCACACAGCCAAACTGGGTTTCGATTAAAACAAAAATATTCTCGGTTTAGGCGCTCGTGGCAGTAAAACGGTTAGCATTGTTGCCTCACAGGTGGAAGGCCGGCGCCAGTTCGTAATCTTGGTTCAACTGAGGGGGTCTTTCTGAGTTTGCTCTCTCCAGGTGCTCTGGCCTCTTTACAGCTTTGGTTAACTGGACACTCGAACCTGACTGCAAACAGTGAATGGAGGTTCATCTCTGTATGTATTGGTGATCTGTCAAAACCTGCAAAATCCTAACACCCACATGTCTCATCCACACGGAAAACAAAAGACGTGGAGCATTCGGATAAAGCTGGTGCACCGTGTACAAACTCTTAACGCAAGAAAACGAGGAAGAAAGAATATGGCAACAGCGAATTTGAATCATCATTTCCCCAAAATTGTGTATCGGTTGTGTGACGCAAACGCAAGTGTGACCCGTTTTCAAACATACCGTTTAAGGGTAACCACTCCAAAAACATCCATGTGGATAAAAAGACAATAAGGAACAAAACTGGCCTTGATAGGTTGATGTGTTTTCTCCCTGTCTCTGTTCTTGTCCCCCATCTGTCCTCTATCTATTTTCCTTTCACCCCAACCTGCCTTGTCAGATGCTGCACATCTTTGAGTCTAGATCTGAATGGTAGTTTTTTCTCTCCATTTATATTTTACCAGTGTTGGAGTCATTGTGATGGTTAAATGGCATGTTGCGTGGAGATTGGGGGCATTCACCACTGCCCCCTACTGTCTGTTAGTGGGAAACCAACCTTGCAAGATCAGGGCCGCCAACCCGGAGTTTTCACGAGGAACACAAATTGCGTCACGCCACTTTAGGCTGACATATGAAAACCTATGTCAAAACCTATGTCAAACCCTGCAAAACCCCAAAATATGACATAAGGATTCACCCTATATGAGCTGGAATTGTGTCTGCTCCCATCACGACCTCCAAGAGGAGGCTAAAGTGGTAGAAAATGTATGAATGTTCTGGGTTTGAAAGAAGATCAGCACAGAAGGAGCTCACTTGTCAAGTGCGCTAGCACCGTGTGCAACTGATTCATGATATTCTTGAAGTTGTTACTTCTTTTTCTTCCTTTCAAAGTTCTCCTCATCTCCCAAAAACAAAACACATGCCTGGAGAAGTTGGAAATTGAAATTGAAACTGTTGGGAACTGAGACGCAGAAAGTGAAGCTCTTAGTCAGAAGAACGTTCGCTACTTCAAGGGAAACAAAGAGGAATGAGGGAGTGATAACATGAGCGAGAGGACGAGAGCTCAGACAGGAATGCAACTGTTTTCAGGTCAGTGAGCGGCAGAGAGAGAGAGAGAGAGAGAGAGAGAGAGAGAGAGAGAGAGAGAGAGAGAGAGAGAGAGGGGGGTTGGTAAACCAGTAAACCAGGTCTCAGTTTGTGGCAGAGTCGTCTGCTCGGTGTTTCACTTTCAACCATAACCCTGAACTTCATCTCTCAGAGTTACAGGGCATTTGGTGTCATCGTGTCTGAGCCTCGTGAGATTTAGCAGCGTTAGCACGTATCTCTGCGACACGACAGGAAGTGTCTGACCTGCTACATGACTCTGTTCTCCTGACATTGCTCTTATCAGGCAAAACAAAACCTTGAAAGGCGAATTAAATCAGGCGGAGTGTAAAAATGGAGGCAGATTCCCTGTGTGAATGTCCAGAAAAAAGGACGGAACTCGCAGTTGGCCACCAGGGGGTATATGTTAGCAAATACAAAGCTGCTGACAACAAATTATTTTGTTGTATGCATGTGCGACATCGTGGCTTCTTCCTGTTACGTAGTCTGTTTCCGTGGTTACCAGCAGGGTTAGGGTTCGGGTGAAGGTCGTGACAGTGCTGATGCATTTACCACCTCACCATAAAAGCCCTGGTATACTTCCGCGCACTGCAGCTAGTGTGCAGTAGTGTGCATTGCATATCGTGGACCCTGGTATAGTCGCACTTCTTCAGGGTCCTGTAGTATCCCACTTCACCATTGGGGGGCAGTACACGTCTGGACGCAGAGAATAGGACGCCATCCTACCAAAGAACAATGCTACAGCTCCCGAGATGCCCGTCGATCAGGAGAGTCGGGGTGTCAGCTGGTTCAAGGGTTGCCAGGTCGAGTCTCAGATGACTTTCCTTGGCGATTACTTCTTCTGTTGTCGAAATGTTTCTTTCTGTACTAGTGAGCGGGGCTTATACTCCGCCTACTGGTGGGGTGGAAATTCAGTTTGCACATGCGCTGTCCATGTGCACCCAAAACGCGATTTGCGTGCGGTTCCAAAATCTTGGTCGAACATTTAATTTTCTTGTACCTAAAAGCAGTGACACATCCATGGGTCCCAACCCCTGTATTTCAGTGTGTTCTGCATTCCACCTCCACCATGACGCCTCACCCATTAAATATGATTCTGAGCCCCGCCTCCCTCCTACCTTGGAGAGATCTCTGAAGTTTCCCGGCAGGGTCAGGTCCAGCTCCTCAGAGTCATAGTTGGTGAGGACCCACGGAAAGACGGCGTACTGGTTCAGGTCATTGTACGTCCTCCCTAGATAAAGAGAGCAGACAGAAATATGATGAGTGATGAAGGTTTGGACGGAAAGAGACGGAAAGCGGGTTCAGTTACTCGGTGGGAACGACACGCAACATTCCAACGAACCTCCAATCGAAGAGACTTCGATCGGACGCACTTCCTGTCTCATACAGAGTCTGACAGGGAAAAAATACACGTAATATCAAAGTGTTGTTTTTTTTTTACCTTTTTAATCTTCTGTTATCTTTCATTGTAATCTTCACTAGAGAGTAACTATCCCTCATGATTTGTAGCGTCATTACGTCGACCTTAACGATTGAATGTCATCATAAAAACTAAAATAAAGCCTTTTTAAAGCTGCTTTACTTGACAGTTTTGCCATTCACTCATTCAGTCAGCACATCACATCATGTTCATGTCACAGCGCCCAGGAGCAATGTGGGGGATAAGTGGCTGTGAATTGACAGAGGAATTTAAAATCACCCTAGTTTTTTATATTATATATATATATATATATATATATGTATATATATATATATGTGTATATATATATATATATATATGTATACAAACTCCAGAGCTGTTTTAACATGGGGGTCAATGGGAGGTTTGACCAGAACTCTCTGTGCTTTTAAGTGATTTTAAGAAAAAACGCAAGTCATTAGAAAATGAAAACAACACACAGGGTTAGACAACAACCATAGCAGCGGTTTTATGTAAAAACATGTCTTTGTTGGTTGGAAACATGTGAGCAGGAGAGAGAGAGATTATTTGCCATTATTTTCATGGACCTCAGCGAGAGTGTGCCCCTCTAGCAGCGCAATACACACTCATTATAAAATCAAAAAACGTCCAAAAAAAAGTACAAAATAAGTACTGTATAAAAAACGTAATATGTATCAAATGTTGTTTAGTCCAAAGTCCTGTGACCCGTTTTAAGTTTCAACCACGTCTCTAAGTGAAAGTATGACGACACTGTGAGGCTCAGTGTTCTGGGTTGAACTTGGTTTTTTTCGCCCAATTCCCATTCATGTGTGTGTGGAAATTCTTCGCAGTTATTTGTCGGGAACTCTCAGGAGTTCTCATTGGTCTGCATTGTTAAGCAGACACTCTCATAAATACCGTACCGCGGACTCAGCTCTATTGAATGGCCGTGGTTTAGACATCGCAACTTCTGTGTCGTGATTACTTTTTAATATTAAAATGTTTTTTAAGCTGAGCTAATCCAGCAGGTTTGTCTGCGCTCACTCCTGGATCACGTTCAGCTTCGGCATTAGAGACTAAATCGAGCCCGGGAAGTGATAACGTCTGACAGCCTCGTCGATGGAAAGGCGTCTGCGGTGTCGACAGCGTTTCGAGGGGGGAAGAAGCCGCGGAAGCGCAATTATCCAGGTTAATGCCACACGTTGAAAAGGAAGCAGCGGAGCGGAGTACGGAGGTGGAGTAGAGGGAATGTTTGTTAGACCTGATGCTGCCGAGGCCTGAGTCGAGGTGGCAGGATGTTAATAACAGTGGAATAGTGTTTAATTAGGAGCCCCCCCCCCCACTTCCCCCCCTTCCATTCACACCTCTCCGCAGCACTTCCTCCCCCGCTCGCCTGCTGCCCCACTCTGGGCTGACGTCGCTGTCAGCCCAGGTCATTACTGGAGCTTTTTTTTTAATGAATTTTGAGCATGTTTTTCTTGCCTGCCTTACATCTAATTAGCTGACAATAATGTATCGAAACTCAAAGTTAAATATAAATATGCATGAATATGCAGCGAGAGAGAGAGAGAGCGAGGCAGAGGCGCTGACACCCGCAGACGCTCTCGCCTTCGCTTTTAGTTGCACTTCAGATCAGAGAGTTGACAACACCAACCTCTCGGCTCCACAGACGCACAAAACCAGACACTAATCATGCGGCAAAAAAAAATCGTCTGCGTGCGTGTGTGCTCTTTGCTTCAAACATCACACTCCCGGGAACAACGTATCACACTGTGTCCAGGACTAAATAAGAACGGCTTTGATTCTTAAACAATTATGACATATCTGAGGCCAGTTACGGTGCGTTCTCGCCGCCACTGACGCGTCAGGTTTATGGATGATGATAGGGTGACTTTAAATTTGAGCTTCGAAGAGCGAAGATATTCACAAAAGATAACAGATTAAATCGTAACACTTTCCCCTGGTTGTAAAAAAAAAAAAAAAAAAACTTTCCCGCTGATAAGGAAAGAAAAACAAATCACACTCTATAAATTTGACTGACGGCTATGGAAAAAAAGGGTGAATTCATTATTTTCAATCCATACAAGAACAAAAAGGCACCAAGTTTCACTGTGGGGTGAAATTACAAAGCCCATTTTCAGAAGAGTTTTATAAAAAAAAATACTATAAAAACTACAATCTGTAATTGGTCAAGTTCAGATAAGCTGTGTTTCCAATGGTTTGGTACCGCACTGTATGTATTTTTAGAAAAGTACTAAAATAACCAAGTAAAGGTACTCTTCTCAGTTGAAACAGGGCCTGACCCAGAACTTTACCATTCCAAACCTGACCATACCGTACTGAACTGTAACTGAACTGTGCCATGATGGAAACGCAGCTATAAAGTCACAATTATCCATCAATAATTAAAAAATAATAATAATTTTAAGTGAGGTTCAAGAAGAAAAATGTAAAAAAAAAATAAACAGAAAACTTTATTTTAAGCACATTTTAAAAAGAAATGTCATTTTAGTGACTTATAATCTCATTTGCTCACCAACTTTCCTAACCTACTTATTTATTAAGTTTAAAAAAAAAGTTTTTTTAAGTTTTTAAATGAAAAAATAAAAAAAAAGTTATTCTCAGTAATTTTCTAATATTCCTAACTTTCTATTTTAAGTAAGTTTTAAAAAGTTTTTGAACTTTTTTAATAATATATTCCCCTCCACGCCTGAGGCGGCGCTGCATCAAGAATTACTGAAGGAGAGGACGACACAAACAAGAAAACAAAACTCGCTTATCTGTTGTGTTAATGCAGGACAACTTCTGTTTCCTCCACTTTAAGAGCAAAACATGGAGCATGTGAACATACCACACATCGTTCTACACGCTTATGTTTGTATGTTTTGCTCGTGTTTACCCACAATGCCCTGCGCTGTATTTGATTCGCTTGAAGCGAACCGAGACCTACGAGACCTTTTTAGACAGACCAGAGTTCATTTCTTTGGTGCACATCAGAGTTCGGTCGTGCATCCACACGTCCACAAACCAAGGGGAACTTTCCAAGCAAACAAACTAGGGTTGGATTAAAGGTCACATAGAGTGGTCCTATCACACATATAGTTATGGAGGTCTACTTACATACATTAACTTGTTTTTATGGTCAAAAACCTCATAGTTGCTGTAAACTAGCCGATATAAATCTCTCCTCACTGAAGCTCTCGTCAGTCGCGACAGACTGTGTTGTGATTGGCCCAGCCAACGAGAGCTTTCCCAACTGTCTTGTGATTGGCCAATACCTGGAAGTGATGCAATTAGCACACCAGCTCTCAGAAGCGCAGCTCCCCCCTCTGGAACGGTGGATGCACTGCTACTCATTATCAAAACATTTTTTTTTTTAACAGTGTTTAAAAATGTCAGATACACACTTAAAAATCAGCGTTAATTGGTACTTCCGTTCTACGGGAGCTTTAAGAAGGAGTGGGTGTGAATGCAGACTTGAGCGGATGTGGCTGAACAGTACTCTGCATCGTTATTTGACAGTAATGTGAATCGTTACCTGCAATCGTGTTGAGAAATGTGAGGTATTCAAAGTTGGAGATCTCTCTCCTCTGCCAGCGCTGAGTCATGTTGGAGGATTTGAAAAGCTGTCGAGGCGTCGCCAAGGAGATACGTCTGAGGGGAAAAAAACAAGACATGTAAGCAATAAATTCAGAGGAAAAAGAAGATTGATTTATAGTTATGTATCCAGATCCTACTTCAGTTCTTAAACAAGCAATAATCTACTGTAAACCATGTGTAATAACCTATTTAGTTAATTATATTATTAAAGGCATATGTGTGTGTGAAAATGTGTGGCATTTATAACTTATTTTTTAATGACTTGACTTTTATGACTCTTTAACCACGTACCTGATGAGCGTCGTTTTAACCAGTGCAATAAATGTCTTTGTAAACATAAACAATGACAATTAAGTGATCTTTGAAATGATTCAAACTGATGAGCATCGACTCTATAATTCCAAGCATAACTGAACAGGTTGAATCACCGTTAACTGGTTGATTTGAATTTAAACGCTCGGTCGATAAAATCCTGCTCTGTGGCTTCAACGTCAGTTAACAAACAATCTGTTAACCCGTAAATAAGTGTATAATCTAAAGCAGTGGTCGTCACGCAACTTAGATTGTGTCAGATTAATTAAAAGGCAGCGGGGAATTCGCTCAGTTTCATCGTAATATTTCAGAATAAATGGCTTTATAGCAGTTGAAATCTTTATTAAAGACACAAAAGAGAAACTCAATGGCACAACGGAAAATGATTAATAATTGATGACAGTGGATATACATATAAATATATACATACATATACATTAGCATTAATGTCAATTAAAAAAAGAACTCAGCCACCTTCACCTGTGTACAGACAGTAAATCAGTTTAAGCTGAAGTCAGCCTGGGTTAATGCTTGAATAATATTATTTTCTCGAGCTCTCGTCACGCGTACAAAACAAAAGATATCATTTATTTCGTCACACCATCATTAATAAGTCTCTCCATGCTACTATTTCTGTTAAAAAGGCATAATGCTGGTTACTAAATGATCTAAATCAGTACTAACACTGTTATCACCAACGTTAGAACACAGTGGTGTAAATAGACCGAGCAAAATCAACGACAGACTTTTCACAGGAGGCAGATTTATCGATTTATTTAATTTTCTACCCGTTCCGGCCAATTCCTCCGCTTCGATGACAGTATTTCAGATTTTTGCTCCAAGAAATCATCCATTTAACCCTTTCTCTTACCTGCCGACAGGATTTGGCACGTGTGCTTCTCATTAACATAGCTAGTAGACCATTTGCGATATCTAGATAATTCGGAAAAAGCAGGGAAATCGAGTTCTGCACCAATATACCTGTCATTACGGTAGCCCCTCAGTACGTCCGCGGAGCAACCGTCCAATCACAGACGAGGAGCAGCACGTCACACGTTGTGATGTTAGCTTCTCAGAACCGTAATTCCTAAATGGTTGAATAACTGCCAGATATCGAAAGTGAAAGTCATCTTGGAAAAAAACCCTCTTATGACTCATTGACTCATTGTCATAAGATGGTTGAAGGTTTTTAAATTCCACTCGGTCAAAAACTGAGAGAAATGAGGAAACTGTGTTGTTGTTGTTGTTTTGTGTGACATCGCTGTATAAAAAGAGCCAGTTAACACTGTGGGAATGTGGTCTTTTCTCTGCGGTCAGTGTCCTGACTGAAGTTCTGCTCTACAGAGAATGAGGTCAGTTCATTCAGGGTCACAGCACATGCACTTCAATGACTGACTGAGCGGCGGGACTTTAAATGACTCAGGCCAAGTCCACAAGTGTTTTCTTTGCTAAAATACACATTCATGTACACAAAGGTTTAAATGTAAATTTACATATTTTTTTTTTAAAGCAGCAGATAAATAAATATGACTGTTTTTCTTAATTTAAATTTAAGGTATTCTTTCCTTAGAGAAAAGAAACCACACACAAAAAAATGATCCTTATTACTTTTATCCTTAAAACCTAAAACCTGAGTGAACATCATAGATAGATAGATAGATAGATAGATAGATAGATAGATAGATAGATAGATAGATAGATAGATAGATAGATAGATAGATAGATAGATAGATAGATAGATAGATAGACAGGAATTTCAGTATCACCATTAAATGTGACCCACCTGGCTTGTGGGAGTCCGTAGCTGGTGCCCACTCCCACTCGTGGAAGACTGTAGACCACTTTCTTAACTGTGGCCTGGTCAGGAAAGTTGAACATGACTGACGCTGTGAACAGTGAGAGTGAACGTTGCTTAAAAACGGAGAAAGAGCTGCATTTAGGAAAAAAGAAGAAGCTATAATTGGCCCTTCACATACTTCTGTTGGCCATGAAAACCTCTATGGCCGTGTTCTGAAGGAGGAAACGTCTGGAGAAGACCGCTCGGATCTCGCTGAACATCCACTTCCCATGTAAGCCCTCAGTGTAGGCCAAGACCTGGAGGAGAGACAGAAGAGAGGAAACTGTCTTCAGACACTTGATATACAGTGAAGAAGATCTCTGTCCAAGTAAAGTGAAGTAACAGCTGACTGTGTACAAGTCCTGTTTCTAGTGGAAAATGTAAAAAAGAGGATGTTCAATAAAAGAAAAAACCTGAGAAACACAGAGGGAGTAAATAAAATCACCACTGTGCAAAGTCATTTGACAGTGATTTAACTGTAACAGACAATAGTTGAAGCATTTATGGAGTCCTTGCCAGCACAACTCTGGACTCTTTTCCGCACACATTCACACTTTTTATCTGGTCTATCACAGGAGAGCAAGAGCTACTGGTTGGTGAAACGAAAAAGAAAAACACAACAACCCCCTGGTGGGTCGGAAACACAAACAGTCAATGAAAACCGCAATGGCAAGGTGAGGAGCGAGGAGACAAAGGATCATTAGTGTATGCAGCAGTCGTGGGAGTGCAGGTCAACATGCACAAGAGTAAGACAGTTGTTCTGACAGGTGAGAATGGTCCCTTCACACACATACTCCCCCCCCTCGTCCATCTCACCCCCCCCCCCTTACTGAACCATTTTGTCCAACAGCGCGAACCAGGGAGCGACCTCATCAACTCCCCAGGTTATAATCACACATCGGAGAAGGCAGAAAAGGGGTAAGAGGAGCAGAGTGAGACGTTCAGCTGGGTAAGGTCTGATGCTAATGCTCATTTTAAAATAGTGACAGGCTGGAAGAGTGCAGCGTGAGCCAGACTGCCTTAATTTCTCCCCGGAATAGCTTGCGCCCGACCTCCGGGCCACGTCCAAAATCTCTGGAGCTCAATTAAAATTGGATTAGGTGGAGATGCTGGATGTGCAGGGCGGCATCTCCTCTGCGGTGATCTCCTCCCACAGTGATGCCCCTGCTTGACATCTCTGCAATACACCCCCCCCACACACACACACACACACACACACACACACCAGCCCAACTCAAACAGTTGTCATAGAGACAGCATGGCCCAGAGGAGGCCACGTGCTGACTGGAGTGAGGATGAGGGAGGTGAGGTGAGATGGAGGGATGGTTATGGAGCTGCAGGAGCTCAGTGAAGGGGCCACAGCAGCAGCAGCAGCAGCAGCAGCAGCAGCAGCAGCAGCAGCAGCAGCAGCAGCAGCAGCAGCAGCAGCAGCAGAAGCAGCAGCAGCAGCAGCAGCAGCTTTAACACTCCTGATGCCAGATGTTCAGGAAGTCGTCGTCTCAATGCAATGTAATTTAAGGCCCTCACAATTTATATCAGCTATCCCCAGATGAAAGATAAACGACATGAAACAATCGTAGCTTATTTCTTTGAGTCGCGGCTCCTAAACGGTGGTTCTTCGTCAAGCTGTGCGAGCGACAAAGACGGACCTTTTTCACACAGCACAAATTTAGGACAGCTGTCTTTCCCGAAAAAAGACCATCCATAAGCCCGCGGTATACCCATGCCTTGCATTGCGTGTCGCATATCGCGGACCTTGATATACTCGCTCATCAGAGTCCTGTAGTATCCCACTGCACCATCTGGTGCCGTACACACTTGGACGCAGGGAATAGGACGCCATCCTACCAAAGAACAATGCTACAGTTCCCTCGGACACGTCTGGTTCGAGCGTCTCACAGCCGAAAGGTCCGTCGGGCAGGCGAGGGTTGCCAGGTCGAGGCTCAGATGACTGTCCTTGGCAACTGCTTCTTCTGTTGGTGAGCGGGGCTTAATACGCCACCTACTGGTGGGGCGGAAGTTCAGTTCACGGATGCGCTGTCCACACGTGCCCAACACACTCTTTGCGCGCGGTTCCGAAACCTGGCGTGTTGATGACGCAGTTTGCATCATGCACACGATGCTTGTTGGGTTCACACACTATGCACCGAAGTATAATGTTATATACATTTTTGGGGCATTCCCTTTTTTAATTTTGCATTATATCTGAATATTGAACTTTTATTTTCTTGTATATATATATATTTTTTTTTAAAACATAAACTATATTAACGCTTAGTGCCGCTGGCACACCCTTGGTTAACTGCTTTGACAATAATACACAACTCCTTATATGGACATCCTGAGGTGTGGGTTTATAGGTCACATGTCGCATTTTTATTTTATTTTTTTAGATAATTCTGTTAGTCACAAAATATATCGATTTTATTTTTAGCTTCTTAACGAGGGAACTTTGAACTTTTTCCAAAATTCTCAAAATCTGAATTTTGAGTGCTTACACTCAGGTGTGTTTATATATTTGGTGAAAATGATGATCTATTTCATCAGATTGACTCAAGGTTGTGCTTAAAAAAGGGATATAAGACACTCTATATTGCACAGTCTTATAGCCTGACATTCCCTCCCCGTGAATTCTCCAGTTGTTGCATCACAGTGACTTAATGAGTGAACAATATGTGAAAACAACAACCACAAGGTATCTCAGCACTGGCTGTTTCTTGCCGCGCAGCCAAAGTGAACAGTTTGCTGCCGTGACAGAGCGCAGGCCAAAGGGCCGGCTGTCAACAAAAGAGAGGCTAAAGAGGAGAAAGAAAAGAGCTGATTTCAAACAGCCCCGGATCAAAAAATTTGTCATAACAACAAAGCTTTGCTCTAAACCAACACCACACCGAGGCCCCTGTAGACTTGGGAGATTTGACGAAGCCCAGCCCTCATTTTTTTTGTTGGAGGCCCAGCTGTAAAAAATGCCATTTAATGAACCTGTCTGCTGAAGCTGTCCCCTGCCTGTCAGAGGTGTCAGCCGGTGACAAGCGCTGGGGAACGGCCGCCTCCAGTCACAGACAGGCCTGCCAGCTGGAGACTTCGGCCCCAATCTAATCACAGCACCAGGAGGAAGAGACCGGAGCTCTGCTCTTAGTCTGTCACGCTCAGAGCTGGAGGGTGGGAGGGGGGAGAGCAGCGGTGGAAGAGTTGGAGTGGGAGTGGGAGTGGGGGAGTCTGTGGTGTGTGTGGGGCCGACAAGCACAGCCTTTTGTTTCCAACACAGGTCCCGCCATACAAGCTCATTAGGATCCACGAGCGCATGCGCTGGCTGCTCTTGCCAGCTGCAGGGAGGGGGTGGTGGTGTGTGTGTGTGTGTGTGTGTGTGTGTATGGGTGTGTGGTTGGGGGGAATATACCTCTCAAACATAATAGACGTAATGCAATTTAACGTCTCTGTCCTCTCTCTCTCTCTCTTTGCTTTATTTGCTTCCTCCTCCGTTCTGCCGGTGATTTGACAGAAGGGCAGGCTGCATCCTGCCTGTGGAACATCACAGGGAAAATATTGCGACAGACGAGACACAGGTGACGCCGGTGTTTAGGCTGAAGCTCACGCGTAATAATGTGCAGACGCACACACGCGAGACGCGGCACATCACATTTAAAGGGGCCTAAGAAGCCGCTGCGTACGCGGAAATGGATGCTAATCGTGTGCGACTGCCACACAGCTTTAACTCTATATTAACGGAGACACAATGACACATGTTATTAAGAAAATTCTTCTACAATCTGTTAACAATACAAAAAGGAGTACAAATGTTATAATAATTAAGTGAGATCTCCAAACCAGCATGACTGCTATTATATCTAGACTTCTGCTATAAAAACCTGGTCCACAGAGAAGAGTGAGTTGGGAGAATGAAGGGAGGGTTTTCATTTTGACTGATGTGACTACACTCCCCCAGGAGCCGGTGGGATAAATTTCACACATGGCAATTTGGAGGATCAGCACACTCTACGTATATTGTATTCAACCGCTGACCTCAGGCTATGTGGGCTAAATCTGTGAAGAGGCTGAGCAGCAGGAGGAGAAAGTGAAGAGGTATTGTGAAGCCAGTGGGGAGCAGAGAGTGAGGAGAGTGTCATCCGCATAGCAAAATATACACTATATACACTACCGTTCAAAAGTTTGGGGTCACCTGTGCAACTTTTTGTGTGTTTTCCATTAAAAGTCACACTTTTATTCATCAAAAGAGTTGCAAAATGAATAGAAAATATAGTCAAGACATTGAAAAGATTACAAATAATGACGTTTTACCTGTAATGGTATATCTATCATGTTATATCTGTAATGTTATATCTATAATGTTATATCTGTAATGTTATATCTATAATGTTATATCTATAATGTTATGTCTGTAATGTTATATCTGTAATGTTATATCTATAATGTTATATCTATAATGTTATGTCTGTAATGTTATGTCTGTAATGTTATATCTATAATGTTATATCTATAATGTTATATCTGTAATGTTATATCCATAATGTATATCTATAATGTTATATCTATAATGTTATATCTGTAATGTTATATCTATAATGTTATATCTATAATGTATATCTATAATGTTATATCTATAATGTTATATCTATAATGTATATCTATAATGTTATATCTATAATGTTATATCTATAATGTATATCTATAATGTTATATCTATAATGTTATATCTGTAATGTTATATCTATAATGTTATATCTATAATGTTATATCTATAATGTATATCTATAATGTTATATCTATAATGTTATATCTATAATGTATATCTATAATGTTATATCTATAATGTTATATCTGTAATGTTATATCTGTAATGTTATATCTATAATGTTATATCTATAATGTTATGTCTGTAATGTTATGTCTGTAATGTTATATCTGTAATGTTATATCTATAATGTTATGTCTGTAATGTTATATCTGTAATGTTATATCTATAATGTTATATCTATAATGTTATGTCTGTAATGTTATGTCTGTAATGTTATGTCTGTAATGTTATATCTATAATGTTATATCTATAATGTTATATCTGTAATGTTATATCTATAATGTATATCTATAATGTTATATCTATAATGTTATATCTGTAATGTTATATCTATAATGTTATATCTATAATGTATATCTATAATGTATATCTATAATGTTATATCTATAATGTATATCTATAATGTTATATCTATAATGTTATATCTATAATGTTATATCTGTAATGTTATATCTATAATGTTATATCTATAATGTTATGTCTGTAATGTTATGTCTGTAATGTTATATCTGTAATGTTATATCTATAATGTTATGTCTGTAATGTTATATCTATAATGTTATGTCTGTAATGTTATATCTGTAATGTGTCTGTCTTCTTCCACTTACAGTCCTTTGCAGGGAACTTTTTGAAAACAGCAAATGTGACAGTGGTTATGAAGTGTGAAAAATGCAAAATAAAAATACAAACTGTGGAAGATTATATGAGTATATATGTGTATGAATATATATATATAAATATATATATATATATACAAAATCAGCATTCCACATGGTTCCTCTATGAGAGTCCCGTATCTCAGCTTCAATAAAGTAGCTGAGGCTCCTAACGCAGGTACTGGAGGAAAACAAGCTACAGATTTGCATAATCAGTGTCACTATACATTTGTGTGGTAGCTGGAGTGTGGAGAGATGATACAGCTCGTCTACTCTGGCAAGACCAGTGGGATAAAGGAGATGAATATGGATTAAATATTCTGGCAGCTCACTGCCCAAAATGTCCAGCTAAGTTTGTCAATAATGTTTATGTCTGTGATGTGTATGTCACGCACATTAGTGCAGCAGAGGTGATGCATGGAGCTGCTTTTTAATGCCATTTCCTCATTTAACAGTCAAGGTTCTTTCAGTATTATCCGTTTATTTCAAAATAAAATGCCTATAAGTAAACAGCCTTGGTTTGATGATGATGCAGGAGCCTCCAGCACAGACCTACACCAAGGTTTCAACACTTTGCCTCCTGTGCTTTACATACCGACACCTCAAGTGTTTTATTTTGATCCTCTGGATTCAGAAGAACTTTCTGGATTTTTATAGTTATAGTTAATACCCTCTTACATAATCGCAGGTTATGAAGCGGTCACTAAATACACCGGACTGTTAAATGATGACATTTTAGACATTTCTTTGTTAGATATTGGAGATTAACCAACGTTTTTAGGATTAAGTCTTTTTAACTGAACTACATACACATCTGATCTGTATGCATACATATACACTACCGTTCAAAAGTCACTTATGTCCTTATTTTTAAAGGAAATTAATATAACATTAAAGGTGCATTATGTAATAAATCATAAAATCCTAATATGTCACAGAGACTCAGGAATAATGTTCATATAACAAACTGAACTCACCAACAACAACAGTACAGACAAAATATTTGCATTAAAAAAATATTTTACAGACTGCAAATCATGTTTATGTTTTGAAATCATGTTTTGACATGTGGCGCCACCTACCGCCGTCTACCAATCATTACAGTCAGTAGAGTCTCTGCTGCCGAGCAAACACGGGTTGCCAGTTACTTCAGAAAACGAAACCAAGAAGACCTCGGTATTTTGTATTTGAATGTAGTAACTGTTTTTGGCCACATTCTTACATATGGCACCTTTAAATGAATCATAAATACACTCTATACATTGTTAATGTGGTAAACAACTATTCTAGCTGCAAACGTCTGGTTTTTAATAGAATATGTACATATGTGTACAGAGGCACATTTCCAGTGTTCTAATGGTATATTGTGTTTGATAATCACGTTAGAAGACTATTGATGATTAGAAAACACTTGTGCAATGATGTTAGCACAGCTGAAAACAATTTTGCTGGTTCTTTAACGAAAGGGCAAAATTATTATATTGAATAAAAATCATTATTTCTAATCTTGTCAATGTCTTGACGATATTTTCTATTCATTTTGCAACTCTTTTGATGAATAAAAGTGTGACTTTTAATGGAAGGACATTGTATAGGTGACCCCAAACAGTTGAACGGTAGTGTATATATATATATAGATATCATTTTGTATTTCCTTATATAGCACAAGGAAAACAAGTAACATTTCAAAATAAGTACGAAGGAGCTGAAGTGCTGTCACATCACATCCACATACAGAATACATAAACACACTTAGTGAGCACATCCTCCAGATAAGCAGCTCACGAGAGCCTTCACTAAGCAGCTTGAGAGTAGAAAATGCCGTCAGTTAGTAACGCGGCCTTTTCAGTGAGCTTTACCTAATGGGACTTTTGCAAGGACTTGTCGGCCTTAAGATGACTGGAATCTCACAGGCCTGGAAACTCACTTCTTCTGGCTGCGTCTGAGAGTGCAGAGCTGATCGCTCTAAATCCATGCTTTTTCATTTATTTATATATTTATGTGTGAGGGGGAGAGGAGAGAAGTACGAGACAAGGATGGAGAGACGAGAGAGGCCTGATGAGCAATGAGCGTCCTCACTCGTCCTCACTCGTCCTCAATTAATCTTGTCTCTCAACCTTTGCGGAAGCGCAGCATCAATAACTACACCCTCATCCATTATCCTTTTATCCCCCAGTTATTCACTGGGAATTGCTTAATAATATGTTACAGATTTGTCCTCCTTCATATAATTCTCCCTGGCATTCGCGGTATATCATCTGGAAAACACGCATCGCCCCTTTCTGCCGGACGCTCTTTGAGGATTATCGCGGGCGACACCTTCGGGGTACGGTGAGAATCTGAAGCATCATTTTTTTTTTTTTTTTTTACAGGCATAAAGAGGAATTACCCTGACTTATCTGTCATTGCCAAAGCTCAACAAGCCATTCAGGGCCAACGTGAAAAGGAGGAACAGGTTCTTATCGGGCGCCTTTGAACGAGAGCGCTTGTAAATTTATGCAAATGAGCGCCTTTTGTGATCCGAGCTCAGCCCCCTTGGGCCTGAACGGGTTTGCCGGCGGATGATATCATGGCGTTTGAGTGCAGTAGATAATTTGTACTTTATCCTCATGTAATTATATTTATATAGTTTAAATCTTTTAACTCATGCTAATCCTGCGACAGAAGGAAGTGTCTTAAGGTGCTTTTCCACTACACAGTCCCAGCACGGTGCAACTCGGCATGTTTTTTTTTTTTCGCTTTTCCAGTATTGATAGTGATTTTTTAATAACCTGCTTTGACGAGGTTCCAATCGGTGGCTGGCAGTCGTGAGTCAAGAGCACGACGTCCGAGACTACAGTTAATCTCTAATGTCTAAAACCTCAATATTTACCAAAGGCGTATTTAGCGACATCACTGTCTCAATCAAAACCATCGTACAGGAAGTACTGAACAATTATGTGAACAAATCTTTTTTTACTGATTCTAATGATTCCGTTGCACCGAAACCATCTGCTTTACAAGTCACTCATTTGTGCGTTTGTATCACGTATTAAAACAAAGTCACGGCAGTTTCATGCAGCAGAGCCACAGAGGACGAGTTGAAGGCCAAAGGACTCTCCTTCCTGCTCTACTACAAGACTGCACAGGTGGACAGAGTGAAGCAGCACCTCCTGCTGGAGCCTCCACAGCTGCACTCAGGAGCTCTGATAGACGAGGCCAAACACCCGGGGAACCAGGCCTTCAACATCTGGAACAAGATGAAGGACGTGGTCTTCTACAGTCCTGTGGTTCTGGAGCCAAACACTGCTCATCCATTGCTCCAGCTGTCTGGAGATCTGACCAGTGTGAGACGAGGAGACAAACAGAAGGTCCCTGATAATACAGTGAGGACTGGGGCTTTCTTTAGTGTCTTGGGCTACGAGTGTTTTAACTCAGGAACTCACAGCTGGGACCTCCATGTTGGAGACAGTAAATGGTTGTGAGTGGGAGTTCTAGGAAGCATATGGGCGATACATTTTAATAAAAACTACGACGAACAGTCATCAGATAAATTCTCCGTTCTCCAGCTGAAGAAGATCCAGAAGATCAGAGTGACTCTGGACTGGGACAGAGGATCAACTGTCCTTCTCTGATCCTGATACTAACACACTCATGCACACACTTCAACACGCACCATGTTTCCATTATTTGCAACTTCTGATTAAAGCCCAATTTATACTCCTGCGTAAAGTGCTCTACGTAGGTTACACAGAGTCCTCTGCGTCGACGGAGAGTCTGTTGTAGAGCCACTTCGTTCTCTCTGACTGCACAAAATATTTTTTAAGTGTCCGTCACTCCGTCAAGGGACAACGGAGACGACAAGAGCTGCGTTTGGTCCTCAGGACAGGCCGAGATAACACTGCTGTGTGCCGGCCACAGTGCACACCGAGCGTCCACAGAGGCAGAGCTGATCACCGCCGACAACGTCGCTACCAAACTATAAATACGTCATATCTTAACACACACAGCACATGTTTAGACTAAATGGCCAATTTCCCACCTCAAATGATCTTAAAACTGTTCAACAACAACAGTCTTTCTCTCTCGGACGCCATTGCTCACTGTAGACAAAAGCACAACAACCTTGCGTAGCGACCCCTACTGATCGGGCGGGAAATTGCATTCCGTATCTGGCACCACGACAAAGAAGTATGAAGGCTTGAGGGGTCTCCGTGGTTACGCAGTTGGATAACGCATTATGCAGTCGGAAAAGTATAATGTGGCCTTTACTCCCTGAATGATCTATCTATCTATCTATCTATCTATCTATCTATCTATCTATCTATCTATCTATCTATCTATCTATCTATCTATCTATCTATCTATCTATCTATCTATCTGTCAGCTAGCTATAGAGCTAACTAGATAAATAGCCATCGAGTTGAACTTAGCATGTTCACTCAGGTCAAAAATGTTTTATAACGTCTGTGTGGTTTCTTGAAGAAAGGGTGTGAAAAAAAAGAATCCATCACAAACAGAAATGTTCAGTCATATTATTGGATCTGCTGCTTTTAAAAAAGAAAAAAATGGATACGTAAAAAGAGAAGGAGGGAACGCAGCCTTCATTAGCATTTGCAAAACCCCACAATGAAAGGGAGGGAAATGAGGCATAGGATATGTGTGTTTTAATACAAGTGCTCTCCCAATTGTACCAAATCAATTTGATTTCCACACAATGAAGAGGCAGCTTCTCTGTTTGTATGTGCTGCTCTGCCTTAAACACGCTGTAAGAATAGTCTTAAACCAGGCGTTATAAAGACAGAATACCAAAGAGGCTTACAGCCGTGGTTTCATGAAACATTTAGGCAAAAGTTCCAAAGGCTGAGGCTGATGAAAGAAGGTAAGCTTGAAAACAGGCCTCTGGGATCCACAGCCCTTATTGTATAGAAGTCACATCAAATTAATACTGAGGGCCATTTGCAGCCTTTCTTCTCCTGAGCCTTTCAGAACGGATTAAGCTATGAAAACTCAGAAATTACTAAAGCACCTATTAGGCATGATGCTCGCCTTTTCTTCTCCAAAGCCTTTGAAAGTCATTGAATGTGCTTCACTTCACACGAACTTCAACCCACAACATGTTTGTTCTTTTAAAAGAGTGGCAATTTTATAAAAAATGTGTCATGTAAAACAAAATGTATATTTCCACATCCACGATAAGTCCTCTGATACTTGTACTGTGTATCTAAGAAAATGTGAAAATATGTGGACATTTAAGACAATTGTTCCTCCTATAACTCAGAATGAGGCAATCAAATATGAATATGAAGTATCTGCATATTTTAAATGGTATTTATTGTTTTGTGGTTTTTTCATTTTAAGTCCATTTCCTCAGTTTGTTAACCATTATATCTTTTACCATTATACTTTTTTTAATTGTGTCTGGTGTTGTGTCCCTTATGCTACTCTTTTCATATTTAAATTTTTTTCTTTGGGTGTTTTAAGCTTTGGTTTGTTTTTTCATTACCTTAATTTGTGCTACGCTTTGTGTCCTCACTGAAAGCAGTGTCTTTTTTCCAAGTCCTTTTCCATTGTATCTGTTCTTTGTTTTTGGCCTCTCAATAGAAACAAGGATGTTGCCGTGTATCCTTTAGTTTTATTGCGAATCATACTTTAAAGTACACGTTTCTGTATGGAAGGGTTAGGGTAGTTTGGGTTCTAACCCTAACCCTTGGGGTCGTTCAATCAATCTTTGAATGATGAAATAAAAATATACTGAGTGCTGTCCCAAAACAAGGTTTACTACAAAGATTCATGGCTGATGGCTACACTAACCGAGAGAGGATGAATGCACACATCATAGCATTGTGAAATGATTAATTTTCCCTGATGCACTTTGACAGTGAACTGACTTTAGTCTCAAAAACAAAAAGTATCTTGGAATGACTTGAACTTTACCATCATAATAGTCGGCATCGCCCTGAACAAGGATCCATTGAAAATATTTGCAAACCTCTTAAGAAACAATTTTAATGAATTTTTGAAATTCAGGAAATGATCCATTTGCCCTGATGCACTTTGACAGTGAGCTGACTTTCTTCTAAAAAAAAAAAAGTATCTGGGAATGACTTGAAATTTACCATCATAATAGTCAGCATCGCCCTGAACAAGGATCTGTTGAAAATATTTGCAAACCTCTTAAGAAACAATTTTAATGAATTTTTGAAATTCAGGAAATGATCCATTGCTTTGATGCACTTTGTCAATGAGCTGACTTTCTTCTCAAAAAAAAAAGTATCTCAGAATGACTTGAAATTTACCATCATAATAGTCAGCATCACCCTGAACAAGGATCCGTCGAAAATATTTGCAAACCTCTTAAAAAATAATTTTAATGAATTTTTGAATTTCAGGAAATGATCCATTTGCCCTGATGCACTTTGACAGTGAGCTGACTTTCTTCTCAAAAAAAAAAGTATCTCAGAATGACTTGAAATTTACCATCATAATAGTCGGCATCACCCTGAACAAGGATCCGTTGAAAATATTTGCAAATCTCTTAAGGAATAATTTAAATGATTTTTTGAATTTCAGGAAATGATCCATTTGCCCTGATGCACTTTGACAGTGAGCTGACTTTTTCTAAAAAAAAAAAAGAATCTCAGAATGACTTGAAATTTACCATCATAATAGTCAGCATCACCCTGAACAAGGATCCATTGAAAATATTTGCAAACCTCTTAAAAAATAATTTTAATGAATTTTTGAATTTCAGGAAATGATCCATTGCTCTGATGCACTTTGACAGTGAGCTGACTTTCTTCTCAAAAATAAAAAGTATCTCAGAATGACTTGAAATTTACCATCATAATAGTCGGCATCGCCCTGAACAAGGATCCGTTGAAAATATTTGCAAATCTCTTAAGGAATAATTTTAATGATATTTTGAATTTCAGGAAAGTATCCATTGCTCTGATGCACTTTGACAGTGAGCTGACTTTCTTCTAAAAAAAAAAAGTATCTTGGAATGACTTGAAATTTACCATCATAATAGTCGGCATCGCCCTGAACAAGGATCAGTTGAAAATATTTGCAAATCTCTTAAGGAATAATTTTAATGATATTTTGAATTTCAGGAAAGTATCCATTGCTCTGATGCACTTTGACAGTGAGCTGACTTTCTTCTAAAAAAAAAAAGTATCTTGGAATGACTTGAAATTTACCATCATAATAGTCGGCATCGCCCTGAACAAGGATCTGTTGAAAATATTTGCAAATCTCTTAAGGAATAATTTTAATGATTTTTTGAATTTCAGGAAATGATCCATTTGCTCTGATGCACTTTGACAGTGAGCTGACTTTCTTCAAAAAAAAAAGTATCTCAGAATGACTTGAAATTTACCATCATAATAGTCGGCATCACCCTGAACAAGGATCCATTGAAAATATTTGCAAAGCTCTTAAAAAATAATTTTAATGAATTTTTGAAATCCAGGAAATGATCCATTTGACCTGATGCACTTTGACAGTGAGCTGACTTTCTTCTCGAAAACAAAAAGTATCTCGGAATGACTTGAAATTTACCATCATAATAGTCGGCATCGCCCTGAACAAGGATCCGTTGAAAATATTTGCAAACCTCTTAAGGAATAATTTTAATAAATTTTTGAAACTCAGGAAATGATTCATTTGCCCTAATGCACTTTGACAGTGAGCTGACTTTCTTCTCAAAAACAAAAAGTATCTCAGAATGACTTGAAATTTACCATCATAATAGTCGGCATCGCCCTGAACAAGGATCCGTTGAAAATATTTGCAAATCTCTTAAGGAATAATTTTAATGATTTTTTGAATTCAGGAAATGATCCATTTGCCCTGATGCACTTTGACAGTGAGCTGACTTTCTTCTCAAAAAAAAAGTATCTCAGAATGACTTGACATTTACCATCATAATAGTCGGCATCGCCCTGAACAAGGATCCGTTGAAAATATTTGCAAACCTCTTAAGGAATAATTTTAATAAATTTTTGAAACTCAGGAAATGATTCATTTGCCCTAATGCACTTTGACAGTGAGCTGACTTTCTTCTCAAAAACAAAAAGTATCTCAGAATGACTTGAAATTTACCATCATAATAGTCGGCATCGCCCTGAACAAGGATCCGTTGAAAATATTTGCAAATCTCTTAAGGAATAATTTTAATGATTTTTTGAATTCAGGAAATGATCCATTTGCCCTGATGCACTTTGACAGTGAGCTGACTTTCTTCTCAAAAAAAAAGTATCTCAGAATGACTTGACATTTACCATCATAATAGTCGGCATCACCCTGAACAAAGATCCATTGAAAATATTTGCAAAGCTCTTAAAAAATAATTTTAATGAATTTTTGAAATCCAGGAAATGATCCATTGCTTTGATGCACTTTGTCAATGAGCTGACTTTCTTCTAATAAAAAAAAAAGTATCTCGGAATGACTTGAAATTTACCATCATAATAGTCGGCATCGCCCTGAACAAGGATCCGTTGAAAATATTTGCAAACCTCTTAAGGAATAATTTTAATAAATTTTTGAAACTCAGGAAATGATTCATTTGCCCTAATGCACTTTGACAGTGAGCTGACTTTCTTCTCAAAAACAAAAAGTATCTCAGAATGACTTGAAATTTACCATCATAATAGTCGGCATCGCCCTGAACAAGGATCCGTTGAAAATATTTGCAAATCTCTTAAGGAATAATTTTAATGATTTTTTGAATTCAGGAAATGATCCATTTGCCCTGATGCACTTTGACAGTGAGCTGACTTTCTTCTCAAAAAAAAAGTATCTCAGAATGACTTGACATTTACCATCATAATAGTCGGCATCACCCTGAACAAAGATCCATTGAAAATATTTGCAAAGCTCTTAAAAAATAATTTTAATGAATTTTTGAAATCCAGGAAATGATCCATTGCTTTGATGCACTTTGTCAATGAGCTGACTTTCTTCTAATAAAAAAAAAAGTATCTCGGAATGACTTGAAATTTACCATCATAATAGTCGGCATCGCCCTGAACAAGGATCTGTTGAAAATATTTGCAAACCTCTTAAGGAATAATTTTAATGAATTTTTGAAATTCAGGAAATGATTCATTTGCCCTAATGCACTTTGACAGTGAGCTGACTTTCTTCTCAAAAACAAAACATATCTATGAATGACTTGAAATTTACCATCATAATAGTCGGCATATGTTCGGAATACTGTTAATATATGTAATTTGTTTGTAATACTGTTTTTAACATGCAGTTTGTTAAGCATGTGAATTTTTTTAGAAAGAAAGTGCAATAAGAAGCTGCATTTTCTCTTACATTTTAATCACATGATTAAAAAATCAGTCGGTTAATTTTATCATGGTTTGCCTTCCGTGCTTGTGTCCAGGTTCAAACAGAGATTTTGTGAAACCTAAAGTCAATGACATGTTACATGTTTTTCTTAACAAAAGTGCCTTTAACTGTGTGCAATCATATCTTTTTAATCGATTATTGAAATGTACAAATAATACAAGCTAAATATTAATTTAATTGTAAAATACAGTGAAAGTAATTTTAAATATCACACTATTTTTTCATTTACAGGGCAAAACTAAATTTCAGTCACAGTAAAAAAATGTTAATTTTACAGTAACATAATGGCAACACAGCTGCCAGTTCTTTACTGTTTTTTTACAGGATTAGTTCTAACAGTGTATCTTTGTCGATATCTAAATATGTTAGCTATTTGGCTGGCTATTGCTATAAATACGATAACTAGCTATCTACCAACTAGCTGTCTCTCTGGCTATCATATTTCTGTGCTAGCTAGCTAGATATCTATCTACAAAGGTCTCAAGTCCACTCAAAACTCTCCTCATTTGTCGCTGCACCTTCAAACACAGATATGGAGAGAGCACGAATTGTAATGATGGCTCCTAACAGGATTCCAGAACAGTCAGATGATGGCACTCGAGAACCAGGTCGTGTGGAGTTAAACGACTGTCAATACACTCAAAGCTCTACAGCATGTGAACAAACACACAAAGGCTGAGCGTGTTTGCGTTCAGGTCCGTGTCGTTCACTTTACCTTCTCTTACAGGAGCAGATTAAAATCACTGAGGCCCATTTTAACCCTTCTGTTACCAATGGCATGAATACTTCTCATTACCATAACTCCTACACTGTTTGTGATATCTCAAAATTAAAAAAAAAAAAAATATGGACTGGCGATCTGTCCAGGGTGTTAACCCTCCTTTCTGCTCCGCATTAGAGGTTTTCTGTGCACATCTAAAAACACGTCTAAAAACATATGTCACATGACCATTCAGGTACAATGAGCATGTGTTGACAGTATAAACAGGAAGCTCATGTTCTCGTCTGTAATTGCTTTTACAAAGCACGACATACAAGACCCAACAATGATTAAAGAAATGGGCAGATTTTACGACATATTACGTCACGTAGCCTCGCGCAGACAGACCTCTGTGGACATAATATTTATATTATTTATAGACCCCAAATGTATGACCCTGGCTCCCCCTAGTGGTGGCTCCCTTGGTGTTGTATTTCTGAATCTTTGTTTGTCCAAGTCACGTTCCATAGCGGCTCATGCATGTGTGGTGTAGATCCAACGCAAATCAGGAAGTGACAAATGTTAGCTCGTGACTATATCTATAGTTGTCTTTTAATCGCATGACTGTTCAGCGGTTCACTTAAGAGGCTTCAAACTTGTCAGGTGATTTACGAAGAGAGCCAGGGTGTGCAGCGCAAACTCTGACGTTGTCTGGATAAGAAACGCAAGCGATATTGGTAGAATTGCGGCAGATTTAGAGCCACCCCGACTCACGCTCCCCTCAGAAAGGGCACATTTTGATCAGATTCTGCACGAGATAAGCTGTGAATGTGGGTAACTGAGTCATCAAGGTGATCAGTCTTTACCCATCAAGACACAATGACGGCAAGGACGACAATTCCAAAACATCAGAAGAAGTTGGGATTGAAAAAAAAAAATGGAATTGATGAAATGTCAAAGTCATAATCACTTCCTTCAAAGAAAACAAAAGCCCTACATATGCTGCTAAGTGTTACGAGTGCAAGATCTGCAAACATTTTTAAAACTAGTCCAACACTTTAAGAAAATGTGAATTAAACACAGCAGCATCACAAGGATCTTAAGTTTATTCTTCACTTGACCAAGTGGGGGCAATAAAAATGCCGTCCCAGTAAATAAAAATGAACTCAAAACAAATCGTTATTTACGACTTTGATGGAGTCTACTGGACGATGGTCGCTGGCGTTCACTCCAAAGTGATGCACTTTCTTTTTGGTCCATTTTCCTCTTAATAGGAGCGCAGAAAAAAATACAAATTTATCAATGTTTTAAATCAATTTCCCATGGACTCCCATTCAAACAGAATTGGTTTTGCCACCAGTCGCCCCCTGTTGCCTAACGTCTGACTTTTGTCCTATACTTGCTGCAGAATACTATGTAATTTTTTTTTTTACACACACAGCCATGTTACAGCTTTCCAAGTAAGAAAGTGGAGACTAAACCTGAGTGGACTTTTTTTTTTTTACCAAAATAAACCACGAGCAGCAGTTGTGGGGGAAAATAACGCAGGAGAAATCAGGTTAATTGTTTCCACCTAAGAAACCACAGTGTCCGGGGGAACAGAAAAGATCATCTGTGCTGCCTAAACACTTTCAATGACTCACCAGGGCTCTCGACCCCGTCACTCCGCATTAAAGAGCTCTGCCTTCAGGCCCTCGACGCCATCCCAACATTACCCTTGTCCCGCCGCCTAAACGCACCCAAAAGAAACGGACCTGCAGCATGACGGCCCCGTTGTACGACCCCTTATCAAACTGCTAATTGGATTGAGAGCTGCTACGAACATTCTTTCAGCTGAGACTTTTCTTTGGTGCATTCCTTCCAGTAGTTTGCCTCTTCAACAATAACATTAAAAATCAAGATACTGAAACTTTTTTTTTGGTACAGGGTAAAACCATTTTCACCTTTTCCTTTAAGGCTAGCCGATTTTTGCAGGGGGGGGGGGGGCGCAAAGTGACAGCCTGAAACAAAGCCCCGACGCTGGCCATTGTGTGGCCTTTCACCGCTGTAATGGTCTTAAAATGGCGACAAGCAGAGGTCTATTCACTGACGACCAGGCTGCTCAGCTCTCTGCTCCAAACCCCCGGCACAGAGCGGGAACTCCGGGGTCAGCCGATGAGTGAGCGGGGTCTACGGAGCTCCGCAACACATTTACACTAATTACGGGGTATATAAATAGTGCCATAATAACAACAACATCAATCAAGTTCATTACAGAAAATAGCATAATGGCAATAATTACAATAATATCTCATTAAGACACGGAATGAGAGACAAGGGAGAATTAATAGCAGACAGGTGTACAACACAGCGTAATTATGGAACCTGGAATTAGCTCATTGCCTCGAGGCAAACAGAAGAGAAAGGGAAGGTTGTGAGTGAAGGAGTGTGTGTGTGTGTGTGTGTGTGTGTGTGTGTGTGTGTGTGTGTGTGTGTGTGTGTGTGTGTGTGTGTGTGTGTGTGTGTGTGTGTGTGTGTGTGTGTGTTGGGGAGTGGGAGTACGACTGACAAAAAAAAAAAAAAAGGAATTGCAAATAAGCAAACAAAAATGTCTTAAATGTGTAAATTAGGGAGAGAGGAGGGAGGAAAAATAAGAGGGAAAAGCAGCTTTTCCCTGCAGACTGAAGCCTCAGATGAGAAAGGAGCAGTGAGACGTGATCAAGGCGAGTCGTGGAGCGGTGAGGCAGACGTCAAGATGAGCACTCAGCCGCCGAGTGGCAGCTTCTCCTTTTCCAGTCAATCATTCATTACAGAGCCAAGTGCTGCGGAGGAGTGCCTCCTCTTTTTGACCCGTCATATTATTGCCTCTGTAAACTCCTAATCCCTCCTTCGTTAGATGGTGTCAACAGCCGACACGCTCTCGCCTCCCCGAGCTCTGCCAGGGACCACAGATCTGACACTCTAATATAATCGTTTCAAATTTAACGGGGTAGAACGGCAGAACTTCATCCAGTTTTTTTTTTTTTTTCAGTCTTTTTTCTGGAAGAGCTTTCATCCACATTTTTGGCTTGTTTGTTTCTGAAAACTCTCTCGTCCAATTAGTTCACTTTTACCTCCCACCCCCCCCCCACCCCGCCGCCCAAATCAATTCAAGCAACAGTGAGAAAAGCTGTCTTCAGCTCTTCAATCTTTCATTGGCCAGGCCTCGCTCCCTTGTTTTTTTTTTTTTTGCCTCGGGGTTGTTCCTGAGCAGGTGAAGAGCTGGAGGCAGGAGAGGCATCAGCACCTCGTCCTCTTCTTCTTCTTCTTCTTCTGCTGCTGCATCTGCTGCTGCTTCCTCTTCTTCGTCCATCATGACTCTTTCATGGGGAGAACTGTCTCCTGAGCTTCTCTAATGGAGCCCGGAGAGATGGCGACCGTAATGAGTCCAACAGATGAAAGAACAGCAGGACAAAACAACGTTCAGATACATCCACACAAACAGACGTGCTGGGACGCCAATCGGGGAATCGCTGCGTGGATGTGGTTGAGATAAAAATATGGAAACAAATCAAAAGAAAGTTTGGTAATGCTTTGGAAAAGACACGCAGTTGTGCCGTCACGGGAAACCTCGCGGTACGATACGCGATACCAATAACATCAGTCTAACTGAAGAAAACAAAATGTTAAAAGTTAAAAGTGCAGGAAAATCCCATTAAGATTAAAGTCCTGAGTGTATGTCAGCACACAGAGCGCAAATAGGGTGCGCATGGGCAAACTGAACTACCGCCCTACCAATAGGTGGAGTATAAGCCCCGCCCACCAAGCATAAAACAGAAGAAGAAGTTAATGATAGTCATCCGAGCCTCGACCTGGTGACCGACGGTTCTTTTTCAGCTGTGAACCAGACGTGTCACAGGGAGACGTTAGCAAGTTCACCAGGGCCTTAAGGACCTCTTTTTCAGAGAGTCCTGACCAAGATGTGCAGCAGGAAACGCAAAATACTCAAACAAATTTACACAGTAGAAAACAAATAAGAACAATCCAGATTAAATTTCTAAGCACATAAGGAAAAATGAGTGCATGTTATGGAACTCCCAGATTGGATTTGAAAGTGTTTAAGGAAATTAACTCAGTTTCCAAGTCTTTCTGCAACATCTTCCATGCAAAAGGTGCAGAATGGACAAAAGCCCTTTTACCCAGTTCAGTACAGGTACAAGTGTATGGAACAGAAAGAAACAAATGATCTTGTGAACTGACAGATCAGTAGTTCTCAGTGAAATAAGGTACAAATGTAGGCAGGCAGTAGTCTGAGCATTGCCTTATATATGAAAGGGTACCAATGACCGATCCTTCAGGTGGCCAGAGCAGGACATCCCACCCCAGAGTAGAACTCACAATGGTGTGTTGACACAACAGCTCTAAAGTCTATGTATTGAACATAGACAGAGCATCTCTTAACGTAGCTTTTCTCCACCATTATCCTGCTGTAAACTCCCTCTTCTTCAGCCAGGGAACTTCCCCTTATTCATTTAAGCAGCGCCACCGTGAGGAGACACGAAGTAGTGGCGCCCGTCGAGTGAAACTGACAGAGACTGTTTACCTTCATTTGTGAATTAAAATATCTATATAACATCTTGCCACCAAGTTTCGGGGAAATTCGGTGGAACTCAATTTGGCTCAGTTTTCACCTTAGGGGTGCTATAGAGCCCTTGAGCAACACATGGGTCAGAGTACTATGCCAATATCGCATTTTCGCCAGACCTGGCCTCCGTGCAAAGTTTCAAGAGTTTTTATGACGGCAAAGCCACAGATATACTAATAGTAATAAGTAGTTTGTTCATTTCCGAAGCGTGCTAATTGCCAAGATGGACTCCAAATTCAAAATGGCTGACTTCCTGTTGAGTTGAGGCCACGGTCCCGGTTGACTTTTTTGTTCGTCTTGGGCTATCGCAAGTTCCCACCAAGTTTCGTGAAATTCAGGTGCAACTTAATTTTGGCGTGCTCCATCCACGTTTCACCTAAGGGGGGCGCTATAGTGTGTGGGTGTCTGAGCACGATGCCAATATCGCATTTTCACCACAACTGACCTCCATGGCAAGTTTTTATGTACGTTAACCCCCTAAAAAATGGCCGCAAAGACACGGAATAATAATAATTATGATAATCGCCGTTTCGGCCCCAGCGTTCATGCTCGGGCCCTAAATATACAAATGGAGGGGGGGGGAGGGGCAGGTAAACAAAGGAAAGAGAAGAAAATGAAGGACAGTGAAACTGTGAAATTCATGATAAGAATCCAACTGTCCTTCACTCACATGCATTAGCACACACACACACACACACACACACACACACACACACACACACACATGGGTGTAGGCCGCGTCCCAATTTAAGCTGACAGACACCAGAGAGAAGATCCTGAAGGAAAATGACAGCACTTTTCTTTTTTTTTTAGCTGCTTCTATGTGAGACTGTCACAGGTAAACTTTGACGCACCAGTTAAAGTTAATACACTTGATTTCTTTCTCAGCCTTTGTCGTCTGATCTTAAAATGAGTTTCCTACCTTACTGTGAATATAAATATATATATATATATATATATATATGTA